>NC_136309.1:4603558-4947359 GCF_964198595.1 Lampetra fluviatilis | reverse complement strand
GAACGAGGAAGAGAGGAGGCGGCCATGGGACCCGAAGCGCGACCGGCCGTGGGCATTTGGGGCCAGACGAAGGCCCTCGTCTACAGGAACGGCCTCATCAAAGTGCGCAACAAGCAGCAGACCCTGCAGGCGAGTCCGAGCATGGCCCCATCGCCTCTCTCTGCCTCTCTCTCTTCATTATCGCGACGGACATCCGCGTACAGTGCGCAGTGGTGCCCCGCTCGCATTGCGACACGAATCGAGAAAGCGACAGCGCTATTTGGACGTAAATAGACAAACGACACGAATGTATGGCGTTAGTTTTGCCTGTCACACACACATACCCCTGCAGATGATGTGGCCTCGTGGGGGTTTGTCGTGACCATACTTCACCGCGGCGGTAGGAGGAGGAGGGGGGGCAGGCATGGACGTTGTTGTTGTTCTAGGATAGAAGAGTTACTGTGAGTGTTGGATGTTGCTTGCACTAAGTCCTCTGCTGCCCGGCCGCAGCCTGTCACACACCATCTGTCGAGGCGCTGTACTATCTGAGCGCAGATTAGTTCACAGGCGATTGAGTATTTACACTGAGGCCTCATTTACCAGTGGCAAAATATAGTAGTAGGTTTTTACCCTTTAAACTGGTACAAAACTGACTCCTTTATACAAGGCATCATGTTTGCAATAACCACAACACAAGTAGTCAAAATGCAAACAAAAAGAAACAACTCTGATAAGTTGTACGCCTTTTGAGTTGTACGCCTTTTGGTGTCATCTGGTCCAACACCAATGGAGACTAGGCTCTAAGGTAAGCTCTCTCGGGTGTGGACCAATCAACTTCAAGGACAGTGCATATCATTATTATCATCATCAGAGTTGTTTCTTTTTGTTTGCATTTTGACTACTTGTGTTGTGGTTATTGCAAACACGATGCCTTGTATAAAGGTGTCAGTTTTGTACCAGTTTAAAGGCTAAAAACCTACTACTAGGCGATTGAGTTTTTGTTTTAAATATATATTAACAAACACCTCATGAACGACTGTCATCAAAGCTTGTGGTGCAAACACCCCCCTCCCCCCCCATAGTTGTTAGACGCCACGGTGCCCGAGATGTTGACTACCTCGCCAGGTCTACAGGAGGAGGTCGTCGGGTTTGATCCCGACCCTGACCCCCGCTGTATATCGGCGTCATGTTTGTCAAAACATTCTTCGTACTGAACAGAGGAGAAGAAGAAACACATTAACCGTGCTGTTAGTTCATTTGTGCAAAAGATTGAGAGCCACGATGTGGCCAGGTCGCTTCAGACATGAGTTAATACCTCAGTGGGCTTTGCCTGGTGATCGGATGCCGATGGTTTAGTTTTATTTATATGTGTTTGGGTGATTTGTTTACCTTGTCCTGGTAACGTTATTCCCCGCCCCTACTGGACATCTGCGTAATAGAGCTTCATAGCTCATCGGATTCGTCCAGTGCTAACAAATACCCTCATTCCACTTTTCGGGAAAAGCCCCGCGCCATAACCCGACGTCTCCCGCGTGTGTGTTTTGAGTCGGCGGTGCAGGAGCTGCTGATCCCCCTCTGCTTCGTGCTGCTGCTCGTGCTCATCAGCGAGATGAACAGGCACGTGGAGCTCTCCGAGTCGCCCCCGCCACCCGCCGTACCCTTGCCCCTCGAGTTCGACCACGACGTCGGATACGTGGCGGACTCGGACCACGCGCGCCGGGTCATGTACCTGGTGGCCGCTCAGCTCGGTACGGCGTGTTCTCCAAATAACCGCGTGCCAGGGACCCCACCCCCCCCCCCCCAGGCTATTAACACCGGCTAGCCGAGCTTTTTCTCTCATCCCTGCGCTCCTCTTTCTGTCAGCCAATGCAATTTGAGCGCACACCTCTCCGCGCTTCTTGATGCGCAAACTCTGAGCTGCCGATTCCACATCCGTGTTAACGTTGACGTTTCTGAACCGTTTGTCGCAGCGCCTAGCATGCATTCGTTCCAACAACAACAGCAACAACAATAACTCTTCTGGAGATAAACTCATGTCGGAGGGGTGTTTGCATAATCCATTCTGCGCGTGATTTCTTCCCAATCCCTGAAGCCAAGCCGGTGCAAGAGTTCCCCACCGAGAGCGCGTTGAGGGAAGATGTTGCCACCTTACACTCGTGCGGCGTGGTGTTCAACGGCAGCATGGAGTACCGCCTGCTCTTCCCGTACAACACCGTGCCGAGCACCGACGTGGCGTTCGACCAGATGGAGAGTGAGCCTCGCGCAACGCAACAATATCTCGGAAACGAGACTTGAGTGTACGAGTGTAAAAGGTTGTGTTGATCGAAAAGGTGGCACGAAACTTGGAGTCACAAACCAGCGCTAAAGGGTCCTGTCCTCGCCACAGAGGTCGCAAACAGGTTTTGATTCCTTACCCGTACCCGTACCTGGCCGGGTACGGGTAGCCGGGTATCGGGTAGGGTACGGGTATCGGGTACCCGATTGCGACCTCTGGGATGAAGCCATGTTGCAGGCGCGGGTGGGTTGATTCTAGGAACTTGACGTTGGGAAATGAGTGACAAACGGTTACTCACCAGTGACTCACGGCCTACCCGTACCCAGCCACACCAGGGTCGCAAACGCGTAATGGGCTAATGGTCTTGATGGTAGCCCTTAATCCACCTCCAATTATTATGCTGATAGAACGGCTAGTGAGTGGGGGGGTCTGGAGGGTGGAGTAAGGAGATCTGTGGTTGTGATTGATGTGATTTGTTCCCGTGGCAGCTGCAGATGTTGGTAGTGACTCACGTGGCTTTGCGGTTACGATTCATGCGATTTGTGGTTGCAGTTATTTGGCGGCAGTGATTCGTGTGTGATTTGTAGTTGTCTGTATGTTGAACTTCTTTTGCGCCGTTCGTAGCCAACCGTGATCATCGGAGTTGTTGGTCATTGTGGTTCTTTGTGGTCGCTGTGGTGGTTTTCGGTAGTGCACTGCCGGTCCATGGACGAGTTGCACTCGACCAGGTGTCCCGTCAACGACTACCTGGAGTCTGGTTTCGTGTCGCTGCAGTTGGCCATCGACTCTGCGCTCATACAGGTGAGCCCCCATCACCCGCCCCAGCCTCCCACTGTTCCACAAACTATAACCAGCGTTATGAATCCTATCTGGATCATGTATTTGCTGTCTTGAGTCCGTATGTAGCAGTTTATTGATTCAGCGATTCTGAAGAGATTCCTGCGCTCAGAATGGATGCATCACAAGGCAAGTTCGATGTGATGCGGGCCGAATAAGACTTTCAGATATCTTTTGTGAACAGTGGGGTGGAGGGGGGTTGTGAGTCTATCCACATGATAACCACTGTTTGCTTCCCTACAAAGTGGTATTTATTTTATCAACCCTGGAGGGATGATGGGTTGAGTCAACGCCCAATCAAGATTTGAACCCTCGCAACCTTTCAGTTTCGGGCAGCTCTCTCTACCGCTGAGCCACCTGGCCGGAATGAGGTTAGGCTTCACGGAGGGGCCGTCAAGTAAATAATTGGATGTTAACTACCTCGCTTAGTATACAGGAGGTCATGGGTTCGATCCCGACACTAATGCCTGTTGTATATTTGGAGTTTTCATGTTCTCCCCATGCGCGTGGGTTTTTCTCTGAGGTCCTCATTTAGACTCCAGAGTATTTTGCAGCTACTATAAATTTCCACGCGATAAGCCACTTATTTGAGTTATCATTTGTTGCCAGGTCGCTTCTGAAAAAGAGCTGTGTAGCTCAATGGGCCTTACCTGGTAAAATTAAAAAAATGGTTTAGTTTAATTGTCCCTTTACCGTGTTCCCTCTCCCCGCTCGTGTAGTTGCAAACAAACGTCTCCGCTCACGCCCTGACCAGCGCCATGGTGCAACGCATGGGCCGCAGCCGTCACACGGTCGTGCGCACCTGGCCGCAGTTGCTGGCCTCCATCTACCTGGCCGGCGCCTTCGCCCCCTTCCTCTCCTTCCTGCTGCTCAACCTGGTGCTGGAGAAGGAGCAGGGCTCCCGCGACCTCATGCGCACCATGGGCCTCCGCACGCCGGCGCTCTGGTATGTCCGCCGTGTGTGCGTTGGTACACCCGCCATTGGCAAACCCGCCCTGGTACGCCCACCGCGCGTGCGTTGTTATTCATTGTAGTGCGCAGCGAGCGCCGGCTTTTAACGCAGGAGTTGCGTTCCTCAAAATGTCCTCGTAAAGCAAATTCAGACCCCCTGGAAGATTCCCCCCCCCCCCCAATGTTGACTCCATGGCTACGGCCTTGCATATAAATGACAATTGGTATAAATTGCCGGTTGGGTTAATTATATGGTAATGAAGGCACATTATGCATGTACATTATGTACGCCCATTATTCTTGTGCCTCCTGTCGATTGTGTGCACTAAAATATCAGTACCTGTTATTGTCTGTTCACAGGTAAATCCCATTGAAGTATGGTGACCTGTATAGGCATGCATTTAAACAATGTGTTATTTGATTATTTGCTTCCAGCAGCACTAAGTCTGTAGCTATCCGAACAGTTAAAATTATTTGTATTTTCTCTCAATTTCAATAGATTCTCAATTTAGATAGATTCTCTATTTAGTCTTGGCCAGTAGTGCCGTACTAGTAACGATTTGGCATGTTCTGTTTACGTGAAAAACCTTACTAATTAGCTGTGTCGGGTGGTGGCGGGTTTAACGACACATTTATATATATACCTGATCTAATCCAACAAACGTGTGTTATGGATGATATTGGTCGCGAAAGCCTACGTGTTAAATTTACTGTATTAAAAAAAATGTGCTGGCTGGTAGGATAAAGTGTGGGCACTGGCATGTCTTAGACATCTGGCCAGCGTGGAAGAGTAGACCAATCACCCCCGATTAAGTGGCTCTCTAGAGCTCGCTGCATCACAGGCCCTTCTGTTAGCAGTGGTGTGAGCCAGTCAATTTCAGGGCTGCACCTTTACCTATGTGTTATAATTGTGTGTTTTGTTCTATCAGGGTCGCCCCTGTTACCACAGGCAATCGAGAATTGGCCGCAAGTCCCTGCTGACATTTGAGCGGCGGTCAGAGGCCTCATTATAAATAAGTAAATTGACGAACGATGAACAAAGCCGGAGGATGTCCAGTAGAGATGCGATCACTCTGTCAGTGGCAGCACCTGCCAGCTCACATGCACCGATCGCTATTGACGAGTGGAGGAGCGGGGTAACCGGAGACGCCGGCAATTGAGTTCGGAACGTTGTGTGGTTACATATATGTGAATGTATGTGTGTGCCGGCCTAAATAGGTGCTCGCTAACATCCTGTATAGGTTATACGAGAGGTCGCTGTCTTTGTGTGTAAGCATGTGTGTGTTATGTATGTCGGGAGCGGTAGTGTAGTGGGTAGCGCACTGCGCTACAAACCCGGCAACACAATTTCGATTCCTGCTCACGGCCCACACCAGTGACGATTATCTGAATCGGTTTTGGGCCTCTTGTAGGTCGACTCAGCCTCAAATGAGTACCTGGTGCGATGTATAAACACCGCCACTGGGGAGACAAAGGCGGCTGGGCGTGTTGCTGGCCACCCACCCCTCGTGTGCTGTGCCAGCATTCATCGGTGCTCGCGAATAGCATTTGCGCCAACAGCCTGTTATCTATTATTTTGTCGGCGTGTGTACATGTTATTGTTAATGTAAAGTATGTGCTATGGGGAGTAGTGGCATAGTGGTTAGTACATTATGCCATGAACTCGGCCGCCTGAGTTCAATTCCTCGTTAACATCAGTGGCAATTATCTGAACTGGTCCTGGGCCTCCCTCGGTTGACTCATCAATAACTAAGTACCCAGTGCTTTGTGGCTATCGGCACTGGGGTGACAAAAGCATCCAGAATTGGTGCTGGCCACACCGCCTATTATGTGAAGCATTCTGGCCGTAATACGTTCTCACTAACAGCACTTGCCCCATCAGATTTTAAGGACTGAATTACAATAGGTGACTTTTGGATGATGGCCCTTTTTCATTGCACATAATATTATGTGCTCACTGACGTGCATGATAAAGGGAAATTGGCCAAAACATGACTTTATATATATTTCCTTTTAATGCCACGGCGTTACTGATGCATGCGTGTTCAACAAATCTCGTGTTTGGGATCTTGCCAAGCCGCCCCTTCTTGTCGGCGCAGGCTGTCGTGGGCGTTGGTGTACGGCGCCATGATTTGCCTCGTGTCAATGGTGCTCGCCGTGGTGACGCGCGTCACGCACATCTTCGACACGAGCAACACGGTCCTCATGTTCCTCCTGTTCCTGCTCTACGGCCTCTCGCTGGTGAGTCCCAGCGTGGTGTCGCGCTTTGACCACCCCAACCGTTCCCCCCCCCCCCCCTCGTAGAATTTTGATCATGGGGTCAGAATACTGCGTGTTAGTTGAACCCCCGGGTACAAACACTGTTATAGCGATATGACTACCCCCTAGAACAATATCCCCACCACCTCTTGGATCACAACGGGGTTATGGTTAGGACCAACTTACGACATAACTACAGGTTTAGGAAAATAATGGGGTTATAGTTCTCTGGGGGTTAACATTTTTATATTTCTCTGCAGCCCTCAACATTGGGTCCCTGTTATAGTGATTATTATTGTCAATGTTGTTGTAGTGATTGTTATTGTCAATGTTGTAATTGTTGCAGTGATTGTTATTGTCATTCTTGTCATCATTTTTGTCATCGACATCGTAGCCGTCGTTCATGTCCTGTGTCGTGTGCCTTGTTGTTGTTGCTGTCGTTGCTGCTGTGCAGGTGGCGATGGCGCTGGTACTCATGGCGTTCTTCCGCAAGGCCAAGACGGCGAGCTCCGTGGGCTCTCTGCTTGCGCTGATCTTCTGCCTGCTCAACATTCCCGTCCTGCTGCTGTGGAACTCGAACGCCGTGCTGCACTGGCTCCTCAGCCTCTTCTCTCCCGCGGCCTTTGCCCTCGCCGTTGCACAGGTCCGGGGGTCGCGGGGTCATGTGGGGGCAAGTTTCAGGGGGGCGTTGCTAATAAGGGGCGCCACGGTGGCAAGATGTTAACTACCTTGCCTGGTATACAGGAGGTCGTGGGTTTGATCCTGACGCCTGTTGTATATTTGGAGTTTGCGTGTCTGTCTCGCTCTCCCCGTGGTCACGTTGATTTTTCTCCGGGTCCTCTGGTTTTTCTCTCCACATTTATACACATGCGTTTAGAGTATTTGGCTGCTGCTATACATTTCCACACGATAAGCCACTTCGTTGAGCGATCATTTGTGGCTAGGTCGCTTCTGAAAAAGAGCTGTATAGCTCAATGGGCCTTGAAATCTAAATATATATTTTTTTCATTTAACCAAACTCACTTTCAAAAATGTGCAATTACACCGCACTTAGGGCAAACGGCACAGCATTACACGGCACAGAGCAACAGTTATACAGTTGGAGGCAGAGCTAGTTACCATTAATTTTTAAACCCTTTATATTAAGTTAACTTGCTTGCTTGCTTTTGCATGCTTGCATGCTTGCTTGCTTGCTTACGACCGTGCACATTTTTCGGTCGTTTTTTAACCCACTTCCCGTGATCCAATCGAGCTGACATTTTGCACACAGACTCGTTGTGCGTGACAATTAATTTTCGTGAAAAAAAATTTCCCAAATTTTACACTGTTTATGGAAAAAAATTAAAATATATAATTACCAATTGCTTAATGGTGGCAGACAATCATCTGACCCATAGGTGGCAGCCATCTCAAGCCAGAGGACGAGAGGACTCTAGCCGCACCGATGCCACGCATATAAAGGATTTATAGTGAAAAACTTTGTTTTTACGGGTTAATTTTTTTTACTTCCGTAACATTTTCCCACGTTGTCTCAAGATGCACTCGGATTTCTCCCAGTTGCAGTGCGACCCTTCATGTTAGACAACGGCCCGCAGAAGCGGATACCGCAGAGCTACCACTGAAATCCTGTCAAGTGACTGCCGGTCCACACAGTGGGGGGCAACGATTTCCTACCCATGCTCTGCATATGAGAGTGCCACTCTTAGTTTTATGACTGACCTTCTGTAGCTTTAACACTAAACAAACTCGGCTTCACACCGATCATTATTGCCGAACTTAGCACGAATTATTATTACGATTCGATTGAACTGGAGATGCCAGTGTACCACTTCGTGCATTCTTTTGGCCCCGCCCCCCTCCCGATACGTTCTACGTAGCACTTCGTGCCTTATTTTAGCCCCGCCCCCCTCCCTCCCGATACGTTCCATTCATTGGCTACCACAATCTGATGAGCTCCCCCCCCCTCTCCTCCCCCCTCAACTTGCATTTAAGAGATTACATCTTGAATCCTTGCCTCACTTGATGCAGCAAATCTGGCTGTGACGGTCCCACCTGATGACGGAGACTTGTGTTGCCTCCGAAACGTCGTGATTTTTATTGTTATATTTTTATTAATTTCATTTTTTACCTACGTGACTTTACCGAAAGTACTAAGAATAAGAGTATGGAGATGCCAGGCGGTTTGATCCAAGGCACGGGGCTTCCTGTCACCAGGTGGTGGCGCTAGAGGCTGGAGGGAGTGGCGCCCACTTCTCCAACCTGCTGGAGGGCCCCAACCCGCTCGCCGTACCCCTCACGATGCTGCTGCTCGACATCGCCCTCTACGTAGGCCTCGCTGCCGCGCTGCATCGCCTGCTGCCAGGTGAGCGAGGCCGGGAGGGGCCCGCTGAGACCCTGCACGGGGATTTGAACTCGTGACCTTGGGGTTACGAGTCGGGCGATTCGTGTTCTTACGCGATTACTTGGATCGTCACAATTGGGGGGGGGGAGAGGTCATGATTTGATTCAGGAATTGTTTTTATTTTTTTACGTCGCTGCAGTTGTGTGCAGAATGCGTGGAATTTTCACCAGAGTGAGTCTACACTGGTGTCACTTTGTGGAATCTATAATCTGTATCGGTATAAAAAGTTACAATTTGACAAATATATGAACTATAAATATGAATATCAATCAGATTACCGATGAGCTGGTAAACTCTTCCGTCAACATGCCACGTAATAAACCAATCCCCATCTCAGCCATCAGAATCTCAATGATAAAGTTGGGCGATTCGCGTAAATATAAATGCGTCGTTAAACCTGCCACCACCCGACACAAAACGTGCCCATTAGTCACTACTTCAGCACACAAGTTTGTTGGAGAGTAAACCCACAGCATTTACAATTTTCAATACGACGTTTCGCTTCATCAGGCGATTTGCCAGAATTGTGAAGAAGTCTTCCTGATGTATGTATGTTGAATCAGAATCTCTCATCACCCCCCACCCCCGCCCCCCCCCACCCCGCCCGACAGAGGCACCCGCATCGTGCCGCCCGTCCTTCTTCCGGCTGCCGCGCTGGCGTCGTAGCGCGGCAAACGGCGGGGGGGGGCACCCGCCTCTGGACGTTTTGGACGACGTGGCGTTGGGGGGCCCGGGGCACGGCGGCGGTGAAGGCCTCGAGGGAGACGGGATCTGCGAGGCGGTGCCCAGCGAGATGCTGGGGAGCGAAGCCATTAGGTGACCACGGGGTGGGGGGGGGGGTGCCGGTGCCATGGCGCAGCGGGGGCACGCAAGTTTTTAAAAAGACAATTTCACGTCTTCCTTTGGATTTTTCCGATCACTGACGTCCAGTGATTCTTAACAGGTGTACAGGAGGTCCCTCCTCGTTGAACGCACGAGTCGATGCGTTCGTGAAAAGTTCCGCGTCCAGCGGAAAACACGCCGAGCGGAGGCGGTTTCGCCGTAAATAATGTAACGATAGAGTTGAACGGGATACGATGTACTCCGCACATGCAGTGAGATGACGGGACAGATAACTGAAGCGACTGTAGCATTACACGAACTATATCGCACCAATTCTAGATTTGAAGCTTTCGTGACTGCAAGGATTCATACTCTTAGGTTTTTTCGGTCAAGTCACGTAGGTAAAAATAATAATAATAAAATAAAAAATAACTAAATTAAATCACGACGTTTCGGAGGCAACACAAGATAAATCTTGTCTCTTGGATTTCCCTTCACTTGATACAGTAAATTTGGCTGTGACGGTCCCACCTGAAGACGGAGACTTGTGTTGCCTCCGAAACGTCGTGATTTAATTTAGTTATTTATTATTTTATTATTATTTTTACCTACGTAACTTTACCGAAAAACTTCAGAGTATATATCGCACCACTAATTTGCGCAGCTCAAGAAAGTAGATCGGAATCGGCCACTCGGAAACCACAATGTAACGAGTGCATCCCGCGTGATAACGGCGCGCGATCCACTTTGTAACGGTGCGTGTTCTGCATTGTGCGAACAGTGTTCCCAAATGGAGGAAGAGCGTTTACAGCGAAAACGCGTTATTGTGTGAACACCGCCACGCGTTCAGCAAGGACTTTTCTCATTGCGATGACTACAGGCACTCGTGCAAATGAGACTTATCCAAGTCTCATTTGGTTCATGAACAATATGAACTGGACTCCCATGGTAAACTGAACTCCAATTGTAAACCGGACTCCCATGGTAACTGCGAACTTCGTGTTAATGTCAAGTGTGTGACGCCATTTTTTTTGGGGGGGGCGGGGATTGCGAATGTGACTTCACAAAAGGTGACATCGTTTCCTGTGACATGTTTTTTCGGATTGTCCAAAATGTAATTTTTTTGTCCAGGCCCAATTTTTTTACTTTTCAGTTGAATATTAAAATCAGTTTTTCATAGAATTTCCTCAATAAATGTACGTTTCGGTGCGCTTGAATAAAGCTTGCCTTTTTCTGTGCCATTTTTAGGATTCGTAATGTCAGGAAGACGTACCGGCTGAAAGGAACGGACGTCATGGCCTTGAGAGGTGCGTTTTTCCCACCTCACCGGTGTGCGCTGGGCGACCGCTGCGCTGTTGGATCGTTCGCGGGAGCACATTCACTGTGGGCGATGTTTAGCGGTGGTACGGATGAGTTGGTGTAAATCTTGGGTTTTTAAGATTGTCTCTGCGGCATTTGACGAAAGACCCACCTTTGTCAAAGACACAATTTAAATTTCGATTTAAAGCTTTCGTGACTGCAGGGATTCATCTTCTTGGTTCTTTCGGTAAAGTCACGTAGAAGGGAAAAAATAAAATAATAAAAATAAAAAATAATAACATTTCGATTTTAAGCTTTCGTGACTGCAGGGATTCATCTTCTTGGTTCTTTCGGTAAAGTCACGTAGAAGGGAAATAATAAAATAATAAAAATAAAACGTAATAAAATAATTCTCACGACGTTTCGGCCACAACGCAAGCAGCCATCCTCAGGTGAAGACCAGGTCTGTCGGGCAGACAGCGTCTGAAATGCCCGACAGACCTGAATTATTTTATTATGTTTTATTTTTATTATTTTATTATTTCCCTTCTACGTGACTTTACCGAAAGAACCAAGAACACAATTTATAATTCTTAAATCGGATCCGTACAAACCATGATAGATGCTGAAACCTGATGCACAAATGGAAAATGTATAACTCACCCAGTAGTGTGCGACTGTGATCATCCAGAACATGCCGTACAACGTATAACGACGCAATGCCCAATCCACAAACACGAATGAGACATCACGGCGATAAACTCCGCTGCTTTTGATGCTTGACCACCTAAATTTTAAATTGTAGTTGTGGATTTGAATCTACATCGGCCATACGATAGAAGAAGGAGATTTGACGATGAATCCACTCCGAAATTTCGCAGAGCGGCACCGGCGCGTGTGTTCCAAGAATGGCTGCGCGAAGACACATCCTCAGTGATTTTTCTAATAATGGATCGCCGGTGAATTGCCAGTGCAGTGTGATAACGGGTCTGCCGCAGCAGCGTGGGTCGATCGGGAAACCCGGAGGGGTAACGTTGATGTTGGGACGTCGGTTCCTCCCGCAGGCCTCTCCCTGAACATTTACGAGGGCCAGATCACGGCCCTGCTGGGCCACAATGGAGCCGGCAAAACAACGCTCATCAACATCCTCACCGGGCTCATCACCCCCTCCGCCGGTGCCACGCACACGCGCGCGCACACACACAACACCAGATACGGAGAGCCCCCGAATAGCCCTTAACAGACTGTTGGCGAACCAGCACCTCTGATGAGCACGGTTGGCTACGTACGGTGCAAATAAGTTCAACATACATACACCTATGAAGGCCGACACGGCACACGAAGGGGTGGGTGGCCAGCACCACGCCCGGCCGCCTTTGTCTCCTGAATGCAGATGGTTACACACCGCACAGGGTACTCGTTTGAGGGGAAATTTTAAGATAAACATAATCGATTTTGGCCGGGAGAGGGAATTTAACTCAGGTCACCGGGTTCGTAGCGCAGTGTGCGAACCACTACACCTCACCGGCCGAAGCGATGGCGTCGCACGCCATGACTGTATAATCTTTACGAGCACTATCATGCTCCCCCGTTATCATAATAAATCAAATATTTGTGTTTTGACGGAGATCCCTTTATGCCAGGCCGGGAGCGGGGTGGAAAGGGGGTGCGGGGTTGTCTCGGAAGCGCTTTCCGAGCTATAAACGACAACCCCACCGCATCTCGCAGACGGGGACTCGGGCTGCCACGCCGGTGACGGTGACGTCGTGCTGGCGATGGTGCCGTCGTCTACCCCCCCTACCCCCCCCCCACCCTCTCGCAGGCTCGGTGACCATCTTCGGGCTGCGGGTGGACGATCGGGACGAGCTGTCTGCGTTGCGCACCAGCTGCGGGTTCTGCCCGCAGAGCGACATCCTCTTCTCGGGGCTGACGGCGCGGGAGCAGCTGCGCGTGTTCGCGCTCCTCAAGCCGTCCGTGGCGGCCGCGGAGACAGAGGCGGAGGCTCGTGATGACCGCGCGCGCGTTCGCTCGCTCGCGCTCATTCACCCGTCCGCCTAGTCACCGACTCATTTGCCCACTCGGCCACATCACCCACCCACTCATCCACCCACGCACTCGGCTCACTCGCTCACTGACTCACGTACTCAGCCACCCAGCCGATCTCTCGCTCACTCGCGCTCATTCACCCCGCCCCTCCGATTAGCACGGTTGGCTAAGTACAGTGCGAAAGAGGTTCAACATACATACCTACACCCGCTTGCACACCCATCCACCTAGTCACTGACTGATTCGCTCACTCAGCCACACACCCACCCACTCATCCATCCACCCACTCGGCTCACTTCCTCACCGAATCTCATACTCAGCTACCCAGCCAATCACTCACTCGCTCACTCACCAACCCACTCGCTCACCTACAATTTGTATCATCATTATCGTTATCTTACTATCCTTTCTACCAATCATCATCATCACCACCACTGCCATCCTAATTATGATTTCCATCACTATTGTAATGACCAGCACTATCATCATGACATCATCTCCCCTCTCCATCACTCTGTGTGAGTCGATATGGTAGTGGGAGGAATGCTGGCATATTCCACAACAAACACAGCGACCGGAGTTCGATTCCCGACCACGACAAATATCCGTGTCAAGCAATGTGTGAACCGGTCTCTGGGCCAGGTGCTGGCCTCGCCACTCCCTCTTGCTCCATGCTGGCTTTAATAGGTGCTCGCTAAACAGCACTTGCCCCAACAGTCTGTAAAAGTCTAATTGTGCGTGCGCGTGTGTCTAATTGTGCATACGTGTGTGTCTAATTGTGCATGCGTGTGTGTCTAATTGTGCATGCGTGTGTTTTATTTGGTTGTCTTGGCCCCACGCAGGTGTCTCGCGTTCTCTCGTCCACCGGCCTGGAGAAAGCGGCTGACAAACAGGTGCAGGATCTGAGCGGGGGCCAAAAGAGGAAGCTCTCCCTGGCGGCCGCCCTGCTGGGCAACCCCAGGGTGTGTGACCCACGCGTCATGTGTGTTCCACACATCATGCGTGTCCCCGCGTGCTCTGCGTGTTCCCGTGCGCTCTGCGCTTACGGGAGGATCTTTGGAGGCTCGTGAAGGACGCTACCGGGCAGTTGGAGGCAGTCGCCCAATCAGCAGCAGAGGACGGAGGAGCGACGCTCACAACAACGAGCGGAGCATCTGAAGGCTAATATACAGCATGTTGGCACAGCGGGGAGCACAGGTCATCTTAGTCAACACCTGGGTCTGGCCCGTGACCTGCCAGCGAGCATTCAACACTTATTGGGCCTCAAGCGCGATGGTGACATCACCGTCACTTAGTGACGAATAGCGAACTGCTGTGGTCATGTGCGTGTGTACGTGTGCACCCGCCGCGTGCGTGTTCATCTTTGCGTGCGCGTTGACCTGTGGCGTGCGTATTCACCTGTGCGAGTGCGTTCACCTGTGCATGCTCTCATGCTTCAGTTGTTGATCCTGGACGAGCCGACGTCCGGCATGGACCCCGTGTCGCGTCGCCGCGTGTGGAGTCTGCTGCTGGGAGGGAAGCGAGAGTGCGTCACGCTGCTTAGCACGCACTCCATGGAAGAGGCCGACGCACTTGCCGGTGCGTGCGCGCGTGTGTGTGCGTGCATGAGACTGTTTGTGTGTTTGTGTATGTGCGGTGGCGGAGCAGTAGTGTAGCGGTTAGCGCACAACGCCATTGGGGAGACAGGCGGTCGGGCTTGGTGCTGGCCATCCACCCCCTCGTGTACTGTTCCAGCCTTTATAGGTGCCACCTGCTAAAAGCGCTTGCCCCAACGGTCTGTTTAGGCTACACGGGGGATCTTTGTCTTTGGTGGCACAGTGGTCGGAGCGCTCGGCGCTACGAACTCAGCAACGCAAGTTCAATTCCGGCACGCGGCCAACATTGATGGCAAAAATCTTAACCGGTCCTTGGCCTGCCGTTGGTTGACTCAGCTTCAAATATGTACCTGGTGCGATGTGTAAACATCGCCACTGGGGAGACAAAGGCGGCCAGGGCAGGGGGGGGGTATAGTCGTGATGGTTCTTGTGCTGTGCCGGCCTTCTTAGGTGTTACTCGCTAACAGCACGTGCTCCTACAGTCTGCTAAAGCTTTACGGTGGGTCTTTGTGCGTGTGCGCAATGCTGGTGGCCGGGCTTGCTGCCAAGTCGGGCTCTGTAAAAGTGAAATTCATCGCAAAAGCGCCGATAACACTTTAAAATAATTTGAGACGTTCCCCATTCCGACTTTAGTTCCCTTTTTTTATTTTAAAAGTCTATAAGCAGCTTCGTGTGCGTCCGTCCGTGCGTGCGTGTGCATGTGCGCACGCTCTCAATGCGTGTGCGCCCCCCTCGCCCCTCCGCGTGTTCCGTGTCGCGCCGCAGACTGGAAAGCCGTTCTGTCTCAAGGCCGCCTCAAGTGCGCGGGCTCCTCGCTCTTCCTCAAAACCAAGTTCGGAGTCGGTTACCGTCTCACGTACGCACTGCGGACGCATCCCACAGACTCGGAGATGAGACCCGTTGGTGGCGGTTCCCTCGCTCCCAAGCTGGTGCCAAGCTCCTCCGATCACAGCCAGATTGCGAGTCACCCGGGCCAGGCTCTCCCGCGGTTTTAGCAATGGTTTTCGAATCGATTTCCCGTTCAAACGAACGCTTGAGTCCGTGCTCGTCTCCTGCTTTACAGCACCCCGATTCAGGTGGTTCGTGGGTACTCCACGTTCCTATGACGCGAGTCTGTCCATCCATTGGACGACCACTGCAGCAATTGATTACCGATAATTATCGATTCGGTCACTCAACCGATCAGACGAAACGAAAGCAAAGTTGGAAACAAACAAACCTCTATATTCTTGGTTCTTTCGGTTAAGTCACGTAGGTGTGGATTTCACACCTGATGACGATTGCTTGTGTTGCAGTCGAAACGTCGTGAGAATTTTTATTTTTTATATTTGTATTATTTTATTATTTCCCTTCTACGTGACTTTACCGAAAGAACCAAGAATATGAATCCCTGCAGTCACGAAAGCTTTAAATCAAAACAAACCTCTGTTCACTTTGGTGCCGCTGGATGGGCTGGGTGCTCGGTGACGTCATCGCCATCGTCAGCCAGCTGTTGACCAAATGGGGCGCTAAGCTTCCCGCCCCTTAAAGTTGCGGTGGAATTTTCGCCGCTGGGTCAGGACTGCTATCGGAGATTTATCTGGGGTAATTGGGAGGATGGGGTGGCCCACACAAAACACACACACACACCAGACGTAGTGAATTGTGGCCCCTGGCAGCGTGTTTATTGTTCACCTACGTAGAGCGCGTCTGTGTGTGTGAAGATTGGTTCGTAGAGTAATCGATTCGCTTGCCAACGACTTGAGCGGTCACCTGGGCACCGAGTCGCTGACCCTCGATGAGTGAGAAGCAGAATGTGTAATTGTAATTTTGTTTATTTTTTTTTCGTAAGGCGTGACACTTGCCGAACCATTTTCCCCTCAAGTGGCGTGCCGGCCTTAAAATGTGCTCGCTAACGGCATCGCTTATTGGCGAATGGCGGTTGTTGTTATTGTGTACGCACGTATGAGTATGTGCTCTTGTGTTCGTATGCATATTTCAAGGAGCCCCGGTAATTGGGGAGTGGTAGCGCAACGGTTGGGGCACTGCAGCACAAACCCGATGATCCGAGTTCGATTCCCGCTCGCGGCTAATATCAGCGACAAATAGTTGAACCGGTCCTGGGCCTCCTCAAGGCCGCATTGGGATGCAATAAAGCTGCTGACCACCCAGTTGCCTGTGGCACTGTGCCGTCCTTCACAGGCACTGCTACTCGCGAACACCACTTGCCCCAACATCCTATTAAAGGCTATACATTGGGGGCGGGGTGGGTGTTGCGGGGGGGGCTTTTTTACTTTTGTTGTTACTGCTGCTGCATGTAGGATATGCGTGGGCGAGGAGTGCAACCCCGAGGAGGTCACGGCGCTGGTGTTGTCCCACGTGCCGTCCGCGCGCCTCGCACGGAGATTCGGCGCAGAACTCGCCTACACGCTGCCCTTCAACGACGTGCGCAGCTTCACTGGTACTCCTCACCCCCACCCCCCCACCCCCTCCACCGACTATTTGCAGGAGGGTGCTGCTAAGTTTTAATTGTAGGGGGGGGGGCGGTGGCGTCGATCTCTGTGTGTTTTTTCTCCACGTAAAGAAGCTATGATCGCTCTATCTCCGTCCGTAGATGCACTCTTGGATGCGTTCCATTCCTTAGTTGACTCGAGATGTTAGCTAGCTCACCTGGTAGGTGATAAGTCGTGGGTTTTGATCCAAACCCTGATGCCTATATACTTGGAGTTTGCATGTTTTTTATTGGGTGCAATTGTGAACAATAGCCGTATCATTGGTTCACTGCAGTGGTGCTTGGCTTTGTTTCATGTATCAATTGAGAGTAGGGGTCAAAGGTTGCTGGCCCTTGACCCCAGGCACACTTGAGCAGTGTGGTGGACGTATATGTGATACATTACCTCATCTGAAAGCATCCGAAGACTCAGAAATGATCGTGCTCAGGCATGAGCCACTCGGTCAAGGGTGGGGTGACCAGCGTTTTTGTTACATGCCCGCTACCCCAGGTAGCGTGGATTTTCACCGGGTCCTCTGGTTTTTCCCTCAAACGTTTAGATTATTTTAAAATTTCCACGTGATGATAAGCCACTTCGTTGAGCTATCATTTGTGGCCAGGTCGCTTCTGAAAAAGTACTATATAGCTCAATGGGCCTTGAAATCGAAATATTTTTTGGTATCTTACCAAACTCGCTTTCAAAAATGTGCATTTATACCACACGTAGGGCAAACGGCACAGCATTACACGGCACAGAGCAACAGTTATATTTTCCCACGTTGTCTCAAGATGCACTTGGATTTCTCCCAGTTGCAGTGCGACCCTTCATGTAAGAGAACGGCCCGCAGAAGCGGATTCCGCAGAGCTACCACTGAAATCCTGTCAAGTGACTGCCGGTCCACACAGTGGGGGGCAGCGATTTCCTACCCACGCTCTGCATATGAGAGTGCCACTCTTAGTTTTATGACTGACCATTTGTAGTTTTAACACTAAACAAACTCGGCTTCACACCGATCATTATTGCCGAACTTAGCACGGATTATACAGCTCAGTGTGGGCCCTTACCTGGTAACGTTTTTGTTTTTTTACGCGGACGATTGTCCCTACGTGAGTGTCCAACATCATAACAGGCAAGAGGAAGTCCGTCCCATGGAGAACATCAAACCGCGCCTTACAAGGCCAAAAAAATGCGTAGAGAAGGTGACGTTTGTGAAAGTGGCCCTCCATGGCCACGTAAATTATTCGTTGATTCATGTGCTGTGAAGCAGATGGGCCATTCCTAGACACTTTGCCCGATTAAAAATGTTCTCTGGTGTAAGGCAGTGTTATTGACGGAATGTGAGTTTGTTGTCAATTGTGCTTGTGCACCACCACTGCCATCGCAGCAGCAACAACATCACCGAATAATTTGTCATGTACCACTTCATTTAGACAACTTTGTACTCGCGCATACGGTGTATGTGCATGTTTATAAGTGGGGAACGGTCGTGTCGCAGTTTGCACGCTGCGCTACGAACCCGACTTCAAGAGTTCGATTCCCGCTCACGGCCAACACCAGTGATGATTATTTAAACTGATCCTGTGCCTCCCCTAAGTCGACTCAAATAAATGCCTGCTGCATGGTGCTCAGTGTGTAAATATCAGCCCTGGTGAGACAAAGGCGGACAGGCATGGACAGGCATGGTGCTCGACCAGCTTTCCTAGGTGCTACTCGTAAACAGCACATGCCCCAATGGTCTGTTAATAGCTATACTACGGATCTTTGCACGTGTACACGAATGTGTTCATTTGTAGACGTGTGTGTGTGTGTGCACGTGAAGGTCTATTCTCCGTGCTGGACACGCGTACCGATCTGTGCGTGCACAGCTACGGCGTCTCAATGACGACCCTGGAGGAGGTGTTCCTCCGACTCTGGGAGGAGTCCGAGATGGAGCAGCCAGTACTGGCAGGTGCCTGCAAGGACGGGGGGGGGGGGGTGTGGGGGAGATGCCGTGTGGGCCCCTATGGCCTACGCAGGCTGTTGGGGAAAGTGCTGTTAGCGAGCGCCTATTCAGGCGGCTGGCACGGCGCGCGAGCGTGCGGTGTGGACGGCACCACGTGCAGCCACTAAACAGCACATGCCCCAACAATATATTAACAGCTACAAGGGCCGATACACAGAGGCACACAATCCAAAGGTAAATACACGGTCTCACTTGCACTGTCTCGCCGACCTTCGCAAGTGAGACAGTGCAATGGGTTTTGGGGTACAGTATTTGCCTTTGGAGACGCAGCAAGGGGTCTGAGTGGGGCGTGCAGGTGGTGCATCTGCCAGTGTATCTCAGTTAACCCGTAGCACCTGGGTCTGTCCCGTGACCTCCAGCCAGCGAGCCTTTGGCACTTCACGTGGCGCAAGCGCTGTGGTGACATCGCCATCACTTGGTGGGAAATGGCAGCTGTTTTGTGTTTTTCAGTTTATTTTTTTTATTTTACCTCTATAAGAACTGGTGCTGGCCCACCCACCCCAGCTTGTGCCGTGCCGGGCTTCATAGGTGCTCGCTAACAGCACTTGCCCCAACATTCTGTTCAGGGTATACGGGGGGGGGGGGGGTGGGATCTTTGTCGTTGTGCGGGAAGTTTTGTTCACTCCGCGCATCCCTCTCAGATTACAGCGTGTTTGCGGATGCGGAGACCGCCGGCGACGGCCAGGGGGCGAGGGGGGACATCGCCAACGGCGACGGCATCGCGTCGACCTCGGAAGACGATTCGACGTCCGACCTGGGCAGCCTGCACCTCCTGACCTACGATCCCGGCAACGGCGAGGCACTGCGACCCGGCCCTCTGACCGGCTGGCCGCTGTGGTGCCAGCAGCTGCGTGCCGTGGCGTGGCTGCGCGTCATCAGCTACCTGCGCGAGTACTCCTCGCTCGTCTACCTGTGAGCGCCGTCCGCTACCCTTGGGGGAGCCGAGAGAGAGGAACGCGACGCGGGGCTCTGGTAGAGGGACGCGGAGCTCAGCGTGACGTGTGGGGATAGGATCAGGGGTCGTCAGCCTGCGGCTCCGAAGCCGCACGCGGCTCTCTGAGGGCTGCTTCGTGACGTTATTAACGTGCAAAAATATAGAGTTATTACAGAATTCAAACAAAACGTTGCTCTTATTATTTTGGTTGCCGACCGCTGAGATGGAGTCACCGTTAAGAGCATGGTCAGGGATGGTGCCAGTGTCTGGCTGGCCTGTTTAGTAGCGTCGGGGGTTGGGGCTGTAAGCTGTGTTGATAGTTTGTGAGTGCCATGGTTAAAGTTAGACATGGCTGGCTGGTTCAGAATGGGGTAAGGGTATGGCTGGGAGTGGCTTGGCTAATTTGCTAGTATTTGGGCTACCGTTAGGAGTAGGTACGATTAAGAGCTTGTCGGATACTTACGGTTGGGGTCTGGGTAGGTTGGCCAAATTGTTATCGTTCACGTTAGGATGAGCGTTTGGTTGGATAGGGTTTTGGTTCTGGTTAGGACAAGTATCTAGCTGGCTACTTACTAATGTTGGGACTAGGATCAGGGTCACCGGTTGACCATCGGTTCGCTGTCTTTTCGCGCAGGGTGGTTACGCCCGCCATCTTCATCGGCTTTGCGATCTGGTTGGCCTGGTTGGGCGACCGCATGGATGCCCACCAGCCGGCGGCGTTGAGGCTGTGGCCCGGCCTCTACCTCCTGGGCACGAAGGGTGGCGTGGAGACGGCCGCCCGCACGCATCTCCTCGTGCTAACTTCCGCAGGTTGGTTTTCCGTCTGCCGCTGTTTACCCGCGTCGCTCCGCCGCCACCGATGGCGTCATGCGGTTGGCTCGAGCGCCGGGTCAGGGGATGAGATGGGAGCTGGGAGGGCCCTGTCCAGTTTTCCCCAACTTCGCCGTCGATGGGTCTCTTTAAAAACTCATTGGTGACCGGGCTGAGACCATCGATTCGCACTTGAGAACCCGTTTTTACCGCAAACTCGGTCTATGCGAGTTAGTGCCCAGGTGACCGCTAGCTCATCGGCAAGCGTACCGATTACGAACCAATAAAGACACAGACGCATTCGACGCGTTCACCCCGTTCTACGTAGGTGAACAATAAATACGCTGACAGAGCCCAATTCACAATGTTTAGCATTATGCGTGTGTGTGTTCTTTATGTGAGCCACCCCATCCTCCCAATTACCCCAGATAAATGGAGGGGTTGACTGTTACTCCGATCGCTGTCTTTTATCCAACTCTATGGGTCTCTATGCGAGTCTATGAGGTTCTATGCGAGTCTATGGGTCTCTGTGCGAGTCACTGGTGACCGAGCTGAGACTCTCGACTCGAAAATAGAGAACCCAGTTTAATCACGGGCGGCCGAAATTCAGACACCAACCTCGATGACCTCTTGACTTCCTGACCTTGACCCTCCTCCGACACAGAGAACGGGTTGAGCGAGGCAACCATTGGCTCCCTGCAGAGTCTGGAGGTGCAGTTGGATCTGAGTCCCGGGTCTCGTTCCCACAACCTCGCCCTCAACCTCACACAGCAAGGCCCACAGGTGGGTCTCCAGGTTTTGTACCGGATTTGTAGCAGGGTGCCGTGACATGACTGAACTATGATATACCCTATGCGGTTACCTGGTGTCCGTTTGTAAACATCAGGGAATGGGGAGACAAAGGTGGCTGGGTGTGGTGCTGGCCACACCACCCCCTCGTGCGCTGTTCCGGCCTTCATAGACGAGTGTGCCCGTGCACCTGGCCTGGCACAGGTGCCGTGGTGACGTCAACCAAAACTTTGTGGCGAATGGCGGATATGGGATTATTGGATTGTACATGTAGCGGTAGAGAGCACAGCTGTTGTATCTGCCAATCATCGCAGTCAACCCATGACACCTGGCTTTGTCCCGTGACCTCCTGTCACCTTCGAGCCTTCGACACTTCACGTGGCTTCGAAGTGCACCTAGCCTGGCACCAATCTCTGTGGTAACAACGCCGCAGCATTGTGACGAGTCGCGGTTGTTGTTGTTGTAGTATCCATGTGTGTACACGTTTGTGTCTGTGTGATTGTGCAGGGTGTAACTGGCCAATACAACAGCACTGCCCTGCACTCCCTGCCAGTGCTTGTCAACCTCCTCAGCAACTGGGTTCTGCGCAGCCTCAACGGCACTGGGGTCATCACAACGTGGAGCCAGCCCCTGCCTAGGGTAACCACCGTCAGCACACACCTCCGCGTGCGTGTATGTGTTTGCCTGTAGGTGTGTATCTGTGTGTGAGGAGCGGTAGTGCAGCGGTTAGCGCACTGCGCTCGATAGATTCCCACTCACGGCTAACACCAATGACAATTATTTGAATCGGTCCTGGGCCTCTCCTAGGTCGACTCGGCCTCAAATGAGTACCTGGTGCGGTGTGTCAACATTGTCAATAGGGAGACAAATGCGGCCGGGCGTGGTGCTGGCCGCTCACCCCCTCATGTGCCGTGCTGGCCTTCTCATAGATGCTCTCTAACAGCACTTGCCCCAACAGTCTGTTGAGGCTATCTGCTTTGTCTTTGTGTGTGGTGAGCAGTAGTGTAGCGGTGAGCAGTAGTGTAGTTACTGGGCCTCCGTTGAGTCGGCTCGGAGCCCGGTGCAATGTGTAAGCATCAGCAATGGGGAGACAAAGGCGGCCGGGTGAGGATTCCGGCCACACCATGCACTCGAGGGCCACCGTGTTCCGGCCTGAATAGTTGCTCACTTACAGCGCCTGCTCTCTGTTTACTAGATGAACAGCTCGGGTTTCACCGACGCCACGCTGGTGCCGTTAGCCATGTTCATCGGACTCGGGGCCAACTGGCTTCCCTGCTACTTCATTTTCGACATCGTTCGCGACCGAGAGGTAAGACGTCGACAATTTCGGATTGTTGTGGTGCGAACCGTTGTGGCGATCGGTTGTTGGGCATCGTGTTGTGAGGTGAGAGGAGCCCATTTGGAACTCAAGCAGGGGGAGACTGCACGAGCATGAATTACAATTTAAACATTGTGTGTGGAGGTTCTCCAGTTTCCTCCGACAAACAAGCAAAACCACTCCTTATTTAAAAAGGAATTGGAAAAACATCCGTGTAGCAGGACCCTCGTGAAGATGACTTTACAGACTCGGTGAGACTTTTCTGGATAGTTTAAATAAATGGAGCGTAAAATATTGTATTCATTTAATATGACCCAGCCTTATTTTTCACAAATAAAAAAATGTAATCCTTTTTCTAGGAAAATTGCAAAAGACTCTTTTTCAGGAGGGTCCTGGTTCATTGAGATGTTTGGTTAATTCCACGATGGTGTAATCTGGTCCAACACCATGGGAGACTAGGCTCTAAGGAAAGCTGTCTCGGGTGCGGACCAACCAATTTCAAGGACAGTTTATACATTATCAGAGTTGTGTTTTTTTTTGCATTCCGACTGCAGGTATTGTGGTCAATGCAAACATGACTCCTTGTAAAAAAAAAAGGTGTCAGTTTTGTTGCCAGATAAAAGGGTAAAAAAACAATTATCATATTTTGCTACTGGCAAAGGAGGTTCCAATGGTGGTGCACGAATGAGTGTTTGGCTTGGCGTGGTGGAAAACTGGAGAACCCAGAGAAATCCGCCATGCATGCGAGGGAGTATAATACTCGAAGGGTCCTCACCCATGGGTGAGGACCCTCATCCTGCTAGGTTGTGACGTGGCCACATCCTGACCACGTCACAACCTAGCAGGCTAAGGATATTCATTCAGAACTCCGCACACATCGATTCCAGAATCCTTCGCTGTATGGCACGGGCATCTCCATCTTCCTCTCGTTTTACACGGGGGTTGTGTTCTTCAAAAACGGCACAGAACTGAAAATCACGTAAATTGAATGTCATTTTCCCATTCGAAAGGGGTTAGAGAGAACACGCTATCGAACCTCATTCTTACATCTACATAGTTCACTAGTTAGAGTATGTATTATATTGACAATACTACCATAATTGTATGAAAGATAGTAACAGCCTTTTTAAAGAAAGAAAAACACGTAGTGGGATGCTTACCAGATATATGGGTAAGGCAAATGTGTGCACAAGCCACATTTCACGTGGACTAGATTTTCAAAGTGGCACCCAAGAAGGGTGCTGCCCGCGCTTTGTGGTTGTCGTAATGCACCCGCTGAACTTTGCTGCCTGACTGACGATTAGCTCGCAGCGCGTTCCGTACACCCTGGCCCACGCGCTGGAGCGCATTATTTCAATAACAGTGCGCGCATAACAAAAATAAGTGTAAGTTCATCTTGCTCTTTCAAAATCGCGTTACATAAACGTGTAAAACGCGAGGCAACTACCACCAGCACAAGAATACAAAACCCCTCGTTTCGGCTTGATCAGGTCTCATCAGCAACGTGCGTCCCACTGACGTAACGCAGAGCTTGCGTTCGTGTGTGAGCAGCTGCAGGCGCGCTCGCTCATGCGCATCAGCGGACTGGCGCCCTCGGCCTACTGGCTGGGCCTGGCCTCCGTGGACCTCGCCTCCTACAGCCTCCTGCTGCTGGCGCTGCTGGCGACGGCGTTTGGCATCGGCGTGGGGTCGCTCACTCAGCCCGGCGCCGCCCTCGCGCTGGTGCGTCGTGCTACCAGTCGTGGCGGTGGTGGTGGTGGTGGTGGCGGTGGTGGTGGCGGCGGTGGTGGTGGTGGCGCTGGTGGCGGTGGCGATGGTGGTGGTGGCGCTGGTGGCGGCGGTGGCAGTCGTGGTGGTGTAGGTCAGCAGCAGGATCTTATAGTCCACTCAATACTTGACTGGTAGTCGGTGTAAAGACAAGAGAGCAGGTGTGATGTGCTCGTAAGGACTCTAGCAGCTGCATTATGAACGAGCTGGAGTCCATTTAGGGCTGCAGTGTTACTGGTGAATGTGTTGAGTTGTTGTTGTTTGTACTTTGTGCGTCGCTGCGAAAGCAGCAGCAGCATCACCGGGTGACTTGTGTGTCGCGTGCAGATCATCTGCCTGGTGGGCTCTGCCCCAGCCACTTTGCTCTTCACCTACGTCTGCTCCTTCCTCTTCTCCAAGATGGAGAGTGTGCAGACTGCGTGGCCCCTCATCGCCATGTTGGTAGGGCCCCCCCACCACCCCCGCACTCTTTGTGGCTGGTGTGCACTTGTGCCATCTTAACGACTGCCGCACACCCATGCACACACGCGTCACGCACAGGCCACACTCATCGCACACGCGACACACCTGCCGCAACTCATCACTCACTTGCTGCACACATCACACACTCATCACACTCATCACACACCTGCCAAACATGACACACACCTGCCACGCACATCACACACTTATCACACTCATCACACACCTGCCAAACACGACACACCTGCCACACTCATCACACACTTATCACACTCATCACACACCTGACACACTCATCACACACTCATCACAAACTCATCACACTCATCACACACCTGCCACACTCATCACACACCTGCCAAACACGACACACTCATCACACTCATCACACACCTGCCAAACACGACACACTCATCACACTCATCACACACCTGCCAAACACGACACACCTGCCACACTCATCACACACTTATCACACTCATCACACACCTGACACACTCATCACACACTCATCACAAACTCATCACACTCATCACACACCTGACACACTCATCACACACTCATCACAAACTCATCACACTCATCACACACCTGACACACTCATCACACACTCATCACAAACTCATCACACTCATCACACACCTGCCACACTCATCACACACCTGCCAAACACGACACACTCATCACACTCATCACACACCTGCCAAACACGACACACCTGCCACACTCATCACACACTTATCACACTCATCACACACCTGACACACTCATCACACACTCATCACAAACTCATCACACTCATCACACACCTGACACACTCATCACACACTCATCACAAACTCATCACACTCATCACACACCTGACACACTCATCACACACTCATCACAAACTCATCACACTCATCACACACCTGCCACACTCATCACACACCTGCCAAACACGAGACACTCATCACACTCATCACACACCTGCCAAACACGACACACCTGCCACACTCATCACACACTTATCACACTCATCACACACCTGCCACACTCATCACACACTCATCACAAACTCATCACACTCATCACACACCTGCCAAACATGACACACACCTGCCACGCACATCACACACTTATCACACTCATCACACACCTGTCAAACACGACACACCTGCCACACTCATCACACACTTATCACACTCATCACACACCTGACACACTCGTCACACACTCATCACACTCATCACACACTCATCACACTCATCACACACCTGCCAAACACGACACACCTGCCAAACACGACGCGCCTGCCACACTCATCACACACTTATCACACACTCTTCACACTCATCACACACTCTGATCTCCCGCAGTTGGCGCTGGCCCCGTACCTGGTGGTGACCCTGCTTGAGAGCGCCGGCGAGCTGTACGGCCTGGCCACCGCGCTGCACCACGTCTTCGCCCTCTGCGACCCCCTCTACGTGCTCATAGGCAACATCTACTACGTGCTCCAGGTGCGCCGCCGTGCACACTTCGCTTCCTTCCTTCTGCCAGATCCCGCCGTCGTTTGTATGTTTAACACGTAGGCTTTCGCGACCAGTCTTATCCATAATGAAGGTATTTTTTGGGGTTAGATCGCGTAAATATAAACGTGTCGTTAAAACCGCAACCACCCGACACAGCCAATTATTAAGGTTTGGTTGTTAGCCAAAAGCCGCTGCTGCGAGGATGACCAGAGTTCACGTGATGGTTTGTAAATTCCACAGCTGCCCATCTTTCTAGAGCCTGCTCACGCAGTGTCACATTACCGCCACCCTCTAGCTCTTAATTACGTGGTTAATGTTCTTCAAATCCAATCTTACAGTCTCCCGAGCTCCCATCAGAAGTAGGTCTTCCTCCTTGCGCGCGTGGTTCACGGTTCTTCAAGGACTACTTTTGTAAGTCTCTCATCGTCGCCAGGTCTTGTTTACATGGTCAATACATCTTTCAAGGACCGCGCTTTTCCAGTCTTGCCGCCCGGAACATAACGTGTTTACACATCCGGCACACCACGTCTGCTGTACCCCTCGCCGTGGCTGTGACTGTGACCTATGTTGCCCACCTACCCTGGTCCACCAGCGATGTAGAGGATTCTAGATTTGAATCTTTCGTGACTGCAAGGATTCATATTCTTAGGTTTTTTTGTAAAGTCACGTAGGTAAAAAATTTAAATTAATAAAAGTAAAATAAAAATCAAATTAAAATCACGACGTTTCGGAGGCAACACAAGCCTCCGTCTTCAGGTGGAACCGTCACAGCACGATAGCTGATACAGCTATACAGCTATCGTGCTGTGCTATACAGCTATCGTGCTGTGACGGTTCCACCTGAAGATGGAAGCTTGTGTTGCCTCCGAAACGTCGTGATTTTTATTTTATTTTTATTTTACTTTTATTAATTTAAATTTTTTACCGATGTAGAGGATGTTCGTCGTAGGCGCGACGGAACGTTGCGCGTGTGCGTGTGTTTGCGCCTGTGTGCGTGTGCGTGCGTGTGTGTGCGTGTGTGTGCGTGTGCGTGTGTGTGCGTGTGTGTGCGTGCGTGTGCGTGCGTGTGTGTGCGTGTGTGTGCGTGTGTGTGCGTGTGCGTGCGTGCATGTGTGTGCGTGCGTGTGGTCGACTCATCAGGTTTACTTGCGGGGAAAGCAGAGGGGAGCACAGCCCACCCTCTCCGATTACTTCGCCTGGGACTCCAACATCCCCATCACTTTGCTGGCGGTGAGGCCTCGCTCGGGTGGAGGGGGGGGTGGAGGGCTTGCGGAATATTTGTTCAGAGCACAAAACCCCCGAGGGATTCAAGAAAAACAAATCTACATGCACGCAGTTGCGTTATTAGCGAGCACCTATTATGATTATTACTACTGCAGAGGAAAGAGAGAGACTAAAACTAAACTATGATTTATTGATTTTTACTGGATAAGGCCCACTGAGCTATATAGCTTATTTCAGAAGCGACTTGGCCACAAGTGATAGTTCAACGAAGCGGCTTATCATGTGGTAATTTATTGCAGCCCAATGCTCTAAACGCATGTTCTTAAATGTGGAGAGCAAAGCCGGAGGACCTAGAGAAAAATCTACGCTACCAGGGGGAGAACACGCAAACTCCAAATATACAGGCGTCAGGGTCGGGATCGACCCCACGACCTCCTGTATACCAGGCGAGGTAGTTAACATCTCCTAGCCACCGTGATGATTATGATGAGAGAGACACAAACTCCAAATACATGTATACAGCAGCAGGCGTCAGGGTCGGGATCGACCCCACGACCTCCTGTATACCAGGCGAGGTAGTTAACATCTCACCACCGCGGCACCCATTGTTTACGTTGTTTCATGCTGTCCTCCAGAATGCAGCATCTCGCATGCATTGACCCTCCCGTGTCGCAGCGCAGGCTGAACTTATTCACTTACAAAGTAGATGAGCAAAACATTCAACTACTTCCCTTACCTGCCGCTCCGCGTAAAAAAAAATAAACGTCCACTTCTTTGTACACATTTACACATACCATCGCACCTCCCCTCTGACCGCATCTGCCCCTCAATGTTTCTCCTCCCCCCATGCTGCTGCCGCCCTCAACCTTCGGCCGTTTGACCTCCGCGCGTGTGCGCCTGTCCCCGCTTGGCGCTGCCCGCCGCCGCAGCCGTACGTGATGGTGGGCGCATTGTGGCTGGCGCTCATGTTTCTTGAGAGGAGACCAATGGGGCACAGGGACGTTCACGACCCCGTCTTCTGGTGAGGAGGGGCGACGGGGGGTGTGGGGGGGTCTTGGTCTAGTGGGTGCTGGTGGACTTCGTGGCCAACATCAGTGAATATTATTTGAACTAATCCTGGGCCTCGGCGAGGTCGACTCGGCCTCAAATAAGTACCTGGTGCGGTGTGTAAACATCACCACTAGGGAGACAAAGGCGGCCATGCGTGGTGCTGGCCACCCACACCCTCGTGTGCCATGCCAGCCTTCCTAGGTGATCGCAATCAGCACTTGCCCCAACAATCTGTTAATGACATACAGGGGGTGTTTGTCATTGGTGTGTATCATGGGGGTGATAGTGGTGATGGTGGTGGTTTTAGTGACGGTAGATGGTGGTGCTATATTGATGGTCTGATGCTCCTCTGCCCAGTGTGTCCAATTTGTTTCTATTGTTTCACATCTGTCCGATGAATTTGTCCTGCACGCGTCCCACCGTTCTCTTGTCATGCGTCCCGCTTACCTTGTTTGTCTCTGTCATCGCACCCGCCGTGAACCTTGTGTCCTGCTCATATCCTACACGCCCTGTGTCTGGCTGTTTTCTCTCGTCGCTTCGATGTCTCACGTGCCACGTGTGTTGTTATCATGCGCGATGTTCCATCATAATCGTTACGTCCCACGTGCTGATGATGATGATGATGACGACGGTGTGATGTCATTACACGTGTCCCACCCGTGCCCCGTACGAGAAGTCCGTCATCACCGTGCGTCGACGATTCTCGCTCGCGCTTGCGTGTCCGACAGCATCTCCGGGCGCCGGCGCCGCGTGGTGGCCAACACCGAGCGGCCCGAGGGGGAGGACGAGGACGTGGCGTGGGAAAGGGAGCGTGTGAAGCGCGCTCTGCACAACCACGAGGTGGGTGCGGTGGTGCGATGACGGGAACACGACGACGGGAACACGACGGGAACACAACGGGAGCACAACGGGAGCACGACGGGAACACAGCAGTGCATGAGACACGTGATAGTTGTGTTGTGTTAACATCAACACTGGGGAGACAAAGGCGGCCGGGCATGGAGCTGGCCACCCACCACCTCATGTGCCATGCCGGCCTTGTATGTATCTATGTATGTTGAACTGTTTTTGCACCTTACGTAGTCAACCGAGCTAATCCGAGGTGCGGCCTTTGTAGGTGTTACTCGCTGACAGCACTTGCTTTTTGTGCGTCGCAGAGCCCTGCGATGCTGGTTCACTCGCTGCGCAAGGAGTTTGGAAAGAGTCAGAGTGGCTGCCACTGCCGCAGCGGCCGTGGGAAGGCGTGCGTTGCCGTCAGGAACCTCTCCTTCATGGTGGAGCGAGGTGGGTGCCACAACCACATCCACATGAGGCGTCACGGTGGCCAGATGTTAACTACCTCGCCTGGTATACAGGAGGTCGTGGGTTCAATCCCGAGCCTGACACCTGCTGTATATTTGGAGTTGGCGTGTCTCCTTGTGGTCGCGTGGATTTTTCTCCGGGTTCACCGGTTTTTCCCTCCATATTTAGGATCATGCATTTCGAGTATTTGCCTGCTATAAATTTCCACATGATAAGCCATTTCGTTGAGCTATTATTTGTTGCCATGTCGCTTCTGAAAAAGAGTTGTATATCTCAGTGGGCCTTACTTGTTCGTAAGTATAGGAGTCCCTGTACCTGGTACTCTTGTGTATAAACATCAGCACAAGTGAGATGGTGTCAACCGAGCGTGTTTTTTCGCCGCATCACCCCCCCACGTGCTCAGTTCCTGAACTTGATGTTGTGCTCACTAACAAGCACTGCGCCCGAACATTCTGCGTGCGTTACCCGCCTGGGGGGGATCTTTGTCTGTGTGCAGGGGAGGTTCTGGGGCTGCTGGGACCCAACGGGGCTGGGAAGACGACCACAGTGGAGCTCTTGGCCGGAGAGTTGAAGCCCAGCGCTGGACAGGTGCCACAATCGGTTCCTGCTTCACCCTTCGCGTTACCCAGCGCCATACCAGGCCTGGCACAGGCTCGACGCAGCGTTCACCCTAGCGGCGTCGTTCACCGTAGCGTCCGTTCACCATAGCGTCCATTTACCATAGCGTCATTCACCGTAGCGTCCATTCACCATAGCGTCCGTTCACCATAGCGTCCGTTCACCATAGCGTCCGTTCACCATAACGTCCGTTCACCATAGCGTCCATTTACCATAGCGTCATTCACCGTAGCGTCCATTCACCATAGCGTCCGTTCACCATAGCGTCCGTTCACCATAGCGTCCGTTCACCATAGCGTCCGTTCACCATAGCGTCCATTTACCATAGCGTCCATTCACCATAGCGTCATTCACCATAGCGTCATTCACCGTAGCGTCCGTTCACCATAGCGTCCGTTCACCATAGCGTCCGTTCACCATAGCGTCCATTCACCATAGCGTCCATTCACCATAGCGTCCATTCACCATAGCGTCCATTCACCATAGCGTCCATTCACCATAGCGTCCGTTCACCATAGCGTCCGTTCACCATAGCGTCCATTCACCATAGCTCAAACCGCACTGCCAGCCCTAACCCTGTACGTTCACCAACACAACGTTTCGAGAGAACAACCCTCGCGTAAATCCCCAACGGCGACAAGACGCTCGTACTGACGGCGCGCACACCCTGCCCGTGACGTCACGACCTCCGCCCCCGCAGGTGGTGCTGGGAGATGGCTGTGCGCGGGGGGCGCAGCTGGGCCTGTGCCCCCAGGTGAACCCCCTGTGGAAGAAGCTGACCCTGGCGGAGCACCTGTCCTTCTACGCGGCCGTGCGGGGGCTCCGGCGGGATGAGGCACGCGCCGCCACGCAGGGGTAACGCCACGCGGGAGGGGTGGGGGGGGTAACGTAAGGCAGGGGGGGTAACGTCACGCAGAGGGGTAACGCCACGCGAGACGCGCAGAGATGTTGGACAGCGCAGAGAGAACTCGGGCGGTTCCGATACCAAGTAAATTAGAATAATACAATGAGCGCATATGTTATAATTCTAGAATTGAAGCTTTCGTGACTGCAAGGATTCATATTGTTAGGTTTTTTCGGTAAAGTCACGTAGGTAAAAATTTTAAATTAATAAAAGTAAAATAAAAATTAAATAAAAATCACGACGTTTCGGAGGCTTTTATTATATTCTCAGGTTTTTTCGGTAAAGTCACGTAGGTAAAAAACATTTTATTTTACTTTCATTAATTTTAATGTTTTTTACCTACGTGACTTTACCGAAAAAACCTGAGAATATGAATCATTGCAGTCACGAAAGCTTCAAATCTAGAATTAGGCTTTTATTAATTTAATTATTTTACCTACGTGACTTTACCTAAAAAACCTAAGCATATGTTATAGTTTGGATTTATTATGACCGGGAGATGATGGATGACACTGGATGATGATCGTGATGATGGGAGACGTCTGGAGGCATTGGGAGACGCTTGGAAGATGCTGGGAAAGAATTGTGTGTTCTGGATGATTCTGTGCAAGACACTTTGAGAAACGTTGGGAGGCACTGGTGGAGAAAGTGGGAGACACGGGCAGACAATTGGAGACACAGGATGTACCAATACCAAGCTAATAACAATACTATCTATACATCACAAAACTATTTAAATCCATTAGCATCAATCAGCCATGATCCAGTGCATTGCTGGATGATGGTGTGAGTGTGGCTGTGCGGCGCTCGCTCTCTGTGTAGGATGATATCGGCATTGGCGCTGAAGGAGCACGCGGAGAAAGTGACGCGGAAGCTGTCGGGCGGCACCAAGCGCAAGGTGGGGGGGGAGGGTCCCTGTGCGGTGCCTACACCCCCACAACCACCAGCTCAACCGCTCACAACCACCAGTTCAACTGCCCACAACCACCAGTTGAACCGCTCACAACCACCAGTTCAACCACTCACAACCACCAGTTCAACCACTTACAACCACCAGTTCAACCGCCCACAACCACCAGTTCAACCGCCCACAACCACCAGTTCAACCGCTCACAACCACCAGTTCAACCACTCACAACCACCAGTTCAACTACTCACAACCACCAGTTCAACCGCTCACAACCACCAGTTCAACCACTCACAACCACCAGTTCAACCACTCACAACCACCAGCTCAACCACTCACAACCACCAGTTCAACCGCTCACAACCACCAGTTCAACCACTCACAACCACCAGTTCAACCACTCACAACCACCAGCTCAACCACTCACAACCACCAGTTCAACCGCTCACAACCACCAGTTCAACCGCTCACAACCACCAGTTCAACCACCCACAACCACCAGCTCAACCGCCCACAACCACCAGTTCAACCACTCACAACCACCAGTTCAACCGCCCACAACCACCAGTTCAACTGCTCACAACCACCAGTTCAACCGCCCACAACCACCAGCTCAACCGCTCACAACCACCAGTTCAACCGCCCACATCCACCAGTTCAACCGCTCACAACCACCAGTTCAACCGCCCACAACCACCAGTTCAACCGCTCACAACCACCAGTTCAACCGCCCACAACCACCAGCTCAACCGCTCACAACCACCAGCTCAACCGCCCACAACCACCAGTTCAACCGCCCACAACCACCAGTTCAACCACTTACAACCACCACTTCAACCGCCCACAACCACCAGTTCAACCGCCCACAACCACCAGTTCAACCGCTCACAACCACCAGTTCAACCACTCACAACCACCAGTTCAACTACTCACAACCACCAGTTCAACCGCTCACAACCACCAGTTCAACCACTCACAACCACCAGTTCAACCACTCACAACCACCAGCTCAACCACTCACAACCACCAGTTCAACCGCTCACAACCACCAGTTCAACCACTCACAACCACCAGTTCAACCACTCACAACCACCAGCTCAACCACTCACAACCACCAGTTCAACCGCTCACAACCACCAGTTCAACCGCTCACAACCACCAGTTCAACTGCTCACAACCACCAGTTCAACCACCCACAACCACCAGCTCAACCGCCCACAACCACCAGTTCAACCACTCACAACCACCAGTTCAACCGCCCACAACCACCAGTTCAACTGCTCACAACCACCAGTTCAACCGCCCACAACCACCAGCTCAACCGCTCACAACCACCAGTTCAACCGCCCACATCCACCAGTTCAACCGCTCACAACCACCAGTTCAACCGCCCACAACCACCAGTTCAACCGCTCACAACCACCAGTTCAACCGCCCACAACCACCAGCTCAACCGCTCACAACCACCAGCTCAACCGCCCACAACCACCAGCTCAACCGCTCACAACCACCAGTTCAACCGCCCACAACCACCAGTTCAACTGCCCACAACCACCAGCTCAACCGCTCACAACCACCAGTTCAACCGCCCACAACCACCAGTTCAACTGCCCACAACCACCAGTTCAACCGCCCACAACCACCAGTTCAACTGCCCACAACCACCAGTTCAACCGCCCACAACCACCAGTTCAACCGCTCACAACCACCAGTTCAACCGCTCACAACCACCAGTTCAACCGCCCACATCCACCAGTTCAACCGCCCACATCCACCAGTTCAACTGCTCACAACCACCAGTTCAACCGCTCACAACCACCAGTTCAACCGCTCACAACCACCAGTTCAACCGCTCACAACCACAAGTTCAACTGCTCACAACCACCAGTTCAACCGCTCACAACCACCAGTTCAACCGCTCACAACCACCAGCTCAACTGCTCACAACCACCAGTTCAACCGCCCACAACCACCAGTTCAACCGCTCACAACCACCAGCTCAACTGCTCACAACCACCAGTTCAACCGCTCACAACCACCAGTTCAACCACTCACAACCACCAGTTCAACCGCCCACAACCACCAGTTCAACTGCTCACAACCACCAGTTCAACCGCCCACAACCACCAGCTCAACCGCTCACAACCACCAGTTCAACCGCCCACATCCACCAGTTCAACCGCTCACAACCACCAGTTCAACCGCCCACAACCACCAGTTCAACCGCTCACAACCACCAGTTCAACCGCCCACAACCACCAGCTCAACCGCTCACAACCACCAGCTCAACCGCCCACAACCACCAGTTCAACCGCCCACAACCACCAGTTCAACCACTCACAACCACCAGCTCAACCGCCCACAACCACCAGCTCAACCGCTCACAACCACCAGTTCAACCGCCCACAACCACCAGTTCAACCACTCACAACCACCAGTTCAACCGCCCACAACCACCAGTTCAACCGCCCACAACCACCCACTGTTTAACTCACCATCTAAACTCTTCTAAAAATTTTTTTTATTTTACCAGGCAAGGCCCACTAAGCTATGTAGCTAAATATGGAAATGTATAGCAGCCAAATACTGCCACGTGCATGTTTCTAAATGTGGAGGACCCGGAGAAAAATCCACACAGACCACGGGGATAACATGTAAACTACATATATACATCTTCTTGGTTCTTTCGGTAAAGTCACGTAGAAGGGAAATAATAAAATAATAAAAATTAAACATAATACATATATACAGCAGACGTCTGCATACCTGGCGAGAGAGTTAACATCTCGCCACCACGGCACTCGCATCGACTCAACCACCAATTCAACCACTCACCGACATAGCCGCTGATTTAACCAGAGGCATCTGCCAGCTCAACCTCCTGCTCGGAGCCACCGACTCACTGAATGGTGGCCAATGATTTTGATGTGGCGAGTTTTGACAGGATCCGTGGTTGTGTTTGACACATTGTTGTTGTTGTTGGTGGCGGTGGTGGTGGCGGCGGCGGCGATGGTGGTGGTGATAGTAATGACGTCGGCGACGGTGGTGATGACGGTGGTGGTGGTGGTGGTGACGTATGCGGTAGTAGTGGTTGTGATGTCGGTAGTCGTGATAATGGTTACTCGTGGTTACTCGTGGTTACCTGTGGCAGCTGTGCTTTGCTCTCAGCATGCTGGGAGGCCCCTGCCAAGTGCTGCTGGATGAGCCATCCATGGGCATGGATCCCAAGACCAAGCGCTTCATGTGGTGAGAGCGAGTTTGGGTTTATTTGAACGCACGCATGCGTTTGTGCGTGCGTGTCCATTTCTTTATGGACTTACGTGTGTATTCACCTACGTGTGAATGTGTGCCTATGTGCATGTACTTACGTGTGTACGTGTACATGTGTGTATTTGTACGTGTGAGTACATGTACAAGTGTATACGTATACGTGTGTGTACCTGCGTGGCGCCTGCGGAAATGTGTTATTTTTCCTCCATGAGTTTGCGGTGAGAACCTATGTGTGTGTGCACGTGTGTGCATGTGTGTGTGTGCGTAGTGGGTAGCGCGCTGCGCTACGAATCCGGCGACCCGAGTTCAGTTCCCGCTCACGGCCAACACCAGTGACGATTATCTGAACCTGTCCGGGACCTCTCCTAGGTCAACAATTGAGTACCTGGTGCGGTGTGTAAACATCGCAACTGGGGAGACAAATGGCGGTCGGGTCTGGTGTTGGCCACCCACCACCTCGTGTGCCGTTCAGGCCTTCATAGGTGCTGCTCGCTAACAGCACTTGCCCCAACAGTCTGTTAAGGCTACACGGGGGATCGTTGTCTTTGGCCGCCCGCCCTATCGTGTGTCGTGCCGGCCTTCATAGGTGCTCGCTAACAGCACTTGCTCTAACAGTCTATTAAAGGCTATACGGGGGATCTGTGTGTGCATGCATGCATGCATGTGTATGTGTGTGCGCGTGTGTGTGTGTGTGCGCACGCACGCACGTCGCTGCGCCCAGGAGAGCGATCGGCGCTGCATTCCGGAGCAGCCAGCGCGGCGCGGTCCTCACCACGCACTACATGGAGGAGGCCGAGGCGCTGTGCCACCGCGTCGCCATCGTGGTGGCCGGCCGCCTCCGGTGAGCCTGGCAAACGCAGGCACCTCACCACACGTCGTCCGCACCGCGCCGGGCCACACCGTGGAAGGGCCACACCGCACCTCGCCTCACTGTGTGTGCCTATTCACGCCACGCAGCTCCACTCTCCTCACCTAGACATGCCTAGGTCACACCACGCCTCTCCTCACCTAGTTAGGCCACACCTCACCTTCCTATGCTATGCCACCGCAGACTGCACCCCATCTCGCCGTGATATTCCTCACCACGCCGCACCTCACTTTGCCATGGGTAGGGCACACCGCACCACACCTCACCTTGCCATGGCACGCCACACCGCACCACACCTCACCTTGCCATGGCACGCCACACAACACCTTACTGCATCACGCAGCACCGCACCGTCGTCGTGGCAATGATCACGTTTCATGTTGTTGATAGAGCTACTCTCCTGTGCACCAGGGCCTCACAGAACCGTTGTACATCACGTCTCAACTCAAACACGTTTTTGAAAGGGCACCCCCAGTAGTAGCTGTCTCTGTGGGCACAGGTTTACTCGGCAAACGTTCATTCGTCTGCAAGCGACGATTGCTGCTGTGTGTAATCCCACTTGAGTAACTGGCGGTGTCATTTTAGAATTTGGCAAAGTCTCACGTCACCCCACGTCACCCCACGTCACCCCACGTCACACCACTTCACACCTCTCCCCTTTACCCCCAACCTCCCGCGTCCCACCACACCCCCGCAGGTGCCTTGGTTCGATCCAACACCTGAAGAGTAAGTACGGTGGGTGCTACCACCTGGAGGTGAAGGTCGGAGAGGCTACGGTGACCGGCGCGTCGCTGGAGCAGCGCGTGGCCGAGGTGCAGGCTCACCTGGCGAGCAGCTTCCCCGGGGCCTCGCTGCAAGATGGGTAAGTGCTACACGTGACACTTCGCGCACAAAGACAAAGATCCCCCATGTAGTCTCAACAGACTGTTGCGGGCAAGTGCTGTGGGCGAGCACCTATGAAGGCCGGCGCAGCACACGAAGGGGGTGGCTGGCCAGTACCATGCCGGGCCACCTTTGTCTTCCCAGTGCCGGTATTTGTTTTGTTGTGTTCAGCTTCTTGTCTTTCCCCCGCACCTCCGATGAGCACGGTTGGCTACGTACGGTGCGAAAGAAGTTCAACATACACACATCACACATCACACCAGGTACAGTAAACCCTTGGATTGCGAGCATAATTCGTTCCGGAAACGTGTTTGTAATCCAAAGCACTCGTACATCAGTTGTGATCACGTGACGCTCGGCAGACAAAGCGTGTACACGTACTACTCGTATTGCAAGACCTCGCTCGTTTATCAATTTAATATTTATTTAAAAATTTTGCTCGTCTTGCAAAACACTCGCTGACCAAGTTACTCGCAATCCAAGGTTTTACTATACTCGGTTTAAGGCCAAGTTTAAATAATGCAGGTGCAGGATTCGATTCTGATATTAGTCACCACTGATGTGACTGAAACGGAATATACAGCACAGCAATAATCGCCCCCTTCTGCGAAAACCTGGCAGGACCCTCACAAGAAATACGAGATTCGGTGAGGCTTTCCTGGGTAAAAAAAAAACGTAATTTTACATTTATTCTCTTCTATTCTTGCGTTTGATGGTAATAAGTTCGGGAGCTAAATGCTAATGTTGAGGTCTGCTGGCTATGATGAGAGGGCTTCAAGAGAGAGTTGGTGTCGCTTTGCTATTCCTCCATTGAAGCAGCACAAAAACAAACCGTGGTTTACAATATGGTAGCCTCCTCATGGTGGTTTACCTTTGTTTACCATATACAGTCTGTTCTATAACGCGGTAGTTGCGTTCCTGAAGATTACCGCGTTATGGAAAAATCTCGTTATAATATAGGGATAAAGCACAGTCCGCGATAACACGTGAGAAGCGTACGCGGGCTGAACAAAGACTGAGGCGCGTGGGTAGAATCTTGAAGCATCCAGCAGCATCCCACCGCCTTGTGTGATGCTCCGCCGAGGCATCCGCACAACCGCTTATTCCTGTTCGCGCGACGTAGTTACGTTCAATCAACCGCGTTACATCCCAATTCGTATACGCGTTATTAAAAAAAATGTGTTCCCTAATACATTCACCGCGTTATATCCCATTCGCGTTCTGAAAAACAAACACCCGTTATTGAGGAACAGACAGAAGTAGCCTTCTCACGGTGGCCCCCTGTTTTCGTGTGTACCTTAAACACAGCTGACAGCGATCCTGTAGGACGCTGCAGGGTGGTGAGACGGACGTGGTTAATTCGAATCCAGATACAGTAAAACCTTGGATTGCGAGCATAATTCGTTCCAGAAACGTGTTTGTAATCCAAAGCACTCGTATATCAAGCGAATTTCCCCGTAAGAAATAATGGAAACTCAGGTGATTCGTTCCACAACCCAAAAATACTGTATTCATATAAAAATGATTAATACAAAATACCTTTTTATATTTTTATTATTTCAATTTAATATAAAGTAATCAAATTTATTAATTACATTTTATCGTGGCTGGTGGTGAGGGAGACGAGAGAGAGGAGAGGAGGGTTATTGTGTAGGACGACTTTCACTTGCAGTACAGTAACTGAAGAACAGTCACTACACTTGGACACAAAATAAAAAAAATGCTTTACGCACACACACACGTGGTCACAACACTATACTGTAGTAAACAGTATACACTCACACGGATGTTGACTATAAGAGTGAGGCACGCCGACTGAGACCGAGCATGGGAGACGATTACCCACAATCCCGCAGAAAGAGAGAGAGAAGAACCATCGGCTCAGTTGTGATCACGTGACGCTCGGCAGACAAAGCGTATACTGTACGTACTACAGTACTCGTATTGCAAGACCTCGCTCGTTTATCAAATTAAGATTTTTTGACAATTTTTGCTCGTCTTGCAAAACACTCGCAGACCAAGTTACTCGCAATCCAAGTTTTTACTGTAAAAGAGTTTCCCGTGCAACGACCGCGTGCCGTGTGCCCAGGTTTGCCGGGAGGCTGGTGTACAAGGTGCCGCGTGAGCACGTGGGCTCGCTGGCCGAGGTGTTCAACAAGCTGGAGAAAGGTGAGGAACTTGCGCCGGGCAGCCGCCACTCTCTGGGAGCTTGCTCCATCTCTCCTGCCACGGTGGCTAGGAGATGTTGACTACCTCGCCTGGTATGCAGGAGGTCGTGGGTTCGATGCCGACCCTGACGCCTGCTGCTGTGTATTTGGAGTTTTCGTCTCTCTCTCATCATCATCACGGTGGCTAGGAGATGTTAACTCCCTCGCCTGGTATACAGGAGGGCGCGGGGTCGATCCCGACCCTGACGCCTGCTGCTGTATATTTGGAGTTTGCGTGTCTCTCTCTCATCATCATCACGGTGGCTAGGAGATGTTAACTCCCTCGCCTGGTATGCAGGAGGGCGCGGAGTCGATCCCGACCCTGACGCCTGCTGATGTATATTTGGAGTTTGCGTGTCTCTCTCTCTCTCCCCGTAGAGATGTTAACTACCTCGCCTGGTATGCAGGAGGTTTGTGGGTTCAATCCCGACCCTGACGCCTGCTGCTGTATATTTGGAGTTTGCGTGTCTCTCCCTCCACGTGGTCGCGTGGATTTTTCTCCGGGTCAGTCTGGTTTTTCCCTCCATATTTAGAATCAATGTCACGCGTTGTAGAGTATTTGGCTGCAATAAATGTCCACACGACGACAAGCCACTCCGTTGAGCTATCATTTGTGATAGCCAGGTCGCTTTTTAATAAGAGCTACACAGCTCAGTGGGCTTCAGCTGGTAAAATAAAAAACTAATAAGTGTTCTAGTCCTCCTTCATGTCTACAACTGCCTCACCCTGTCGACTGACACTGCTGAGATCTTGATCCTTTTTTCTTCTTAGGTTTTTTTTCGGTAAAGTCACGTAGAAAGTAAAATAAAATAAAAACAAAAATCACGACGTTTCGGAGGCAACACAAGTCTCCGTCATCAGGTGGGACCGTCACAGCCAGATTAGCTGTATCAAGCTAATCTGGCTGTGACGGTCCCACCTGATATGATACAGCTAATCTGGCTGTGACGGTCCCACCTGATGACGGAGACTTGTGTTGCCTCCGAAACGTCGTGATTTTTGTTTTTATTTTATTTTACTTTCTACGTGACTTTACCGAAAAAAAACCTAAGAAGATGATTCCTTGCAGTCACGAAAGCTTCAAATCTAGAATCTTGATCCTTGATAATTGGTTTTTTACCCTTTTATCTGGCAACAAAACTGACACCTTTTTTACGAGGAGTCATGTTTGCATAGACCACAATGCCTTTTGGCGTCATCTGGTCCAACCCATGTGAGACTAGGCTCTAAGGGAAGCTGTCTCGGGTGTGGACCAATCAATTTCAAGGACCGTGCATACATTATCAGAGTTATGTTTTTTGTTTGCATTATGACTGCAGGTATTGTGGTCTATGCAAACATGACTCCTTGTAAAAAAAGGTGTCAGTTTTGTTGCCAGATAAAAGGGTAAAAAAAACAATTATCATTTTTTACTGGCAAATGAGGTACTAATGGTGTAAATCTTGATCCTTGTTCAGAACCAAACCTTCTCTCCTGCATATTGGCCCACGAGCCATAGGGGGGGGGAGCGTGGGGTTGGTTTGTACCACTTGGGGGTGGCAGGCGCTACCCGTGTCCCCCACGGGCACTGTCCACCATGGGCATTGATGGGCAATGTCCCCCTCTATGCAGTGTCCCCAATGGGCATGGACGTAGCTATTGAGTGCACAGGCGGTGCACTTGCACCGGTGCCAAAGAGGGTGGGGGGAGGGGAGGGCCCAGGCGCCGGGCTACGAAGAGGAGGGGGGGAATTTAACAGGTGGGAGAGGGGGGGGGCACACCCCCCCCCTCCCCCACCTCGCCCCCCCCATGTAATTCTTCGCACCAGGGCTAATGCCAACCACGCTGCGCCGCTGTGGTGTGCACGGAGAAACGCCGCACGCACGTGGAGAACGCACTGAAAAACCAGCGAGGCTTGAACTACAGGAATTGAAAAAAAAACTTGCAAAACAACACGCGGCCTATTTCTGGCCGTGTGTGGGTGTGTGTGTACAGTGTGTGGGGAGCGGCAGTGTAGCGGTTAGCATACTGCGCTAAGCACCCAGCGACTCGAGTTGGATTCCCGCTCACGACAGATAACATTCGAGCCGGTCCTGGGCTTCCTCTACGTCGACTCAGCCTCAAATGAGTACCTGGTGCGGTGTGTAAACATCTTCACCCTGGAGACAAAGGCGGCAGGGTGTGGTGCTGGCAGCCCACCCCCTCGTGTGCCGTGCCATCCTTCGTAGGTGCTCGCTAATAACACTTGCCCCAACAACCTTTGGAAGGCTATATGGGGGATCTTTGTTTACTGTGTGGGTTTGTGTACAGATATGTGTGTTTGTTTATGCTTTTGTGAGTATATAGGCTTTTCAAAATCAAATTGGATTTCAAGAGTTGACAGTGCATAATGCAGTTTACAAAAAAACTTACTTTCACACATATACACAGACACACACAATCACACGCACGCAAACACAAGGACAAATACTCGCACACATACACACATGCACAGGTTAGGATGATGCGGCCTGCACCTCACCCAATTACCTGGCTCACCAGTGTTGCACACGCCACACCGTGGACGCATTTAAGGTTGAGTCTACCTAGGGGAGGCCCAGGACCGGTTCGGATACCACATGCCATCGACGTTAACCGTGGTCGGACACTGCAAAGCGCGTTGCTGGGTGTAGCGTGCAGTGCACTAACCACTGTGCCACCACAAAGACAAAGATCCCCCATATAGCCTTAACATGCTGTTGGGGCAAGTGCTGTTAGCGAACACCTAATGAAGACTGGTACGGTACACACGGGGGTGGGTAGCCAGGACCATGCCCGACTGCCTTTGCCTCCCCATTTTGCGTTGTTTAGGCACCGCACCAGGTACACATTTGAGGCCGAGTTGATCTAGGGGAGGCCCAGGTGTTGGCCGTGAGCGGGAATCGAACTCGGGTTCGTAGCGCAATGCGCGAACCGCTGCTCCGCCGCTCCCCACGTTAACCGTCGTCAAACACTGCAAGCACTTTGCTGGGTTAATGGCGCAGTGCACTCACCACTATCACGTACACACACACACACACACAGAGGTAGCATTCGGGTACCAGATACCCGTACCCTACCCGATACCCGGCTACCCGTGCCCGGCCGGGTACGGGTACCCGTTTGCGACCCTGGTGCGGCCGGGTACGGGTACGGGTAGGCCGTGAGTCACTTGTGAGTCACCGTTTGTCACTCATTTCCCAACGTCTTGTCTCTTCTCACAATTCAAGTTCCTAGAATCAACCCACCCGCGTCTGCAACATGGCTTCATCCCAGAGGTCGCAATCGGGTACCCGTACCTACCCGATACCTGGCCGGGTACGGGTAGCCGGGTATCGGGTAGGGTACGGGTACCCGTTTGCGACCCTGGTGCGGCCGGATACGGGTACGGGTAAGGAATCAAAACCCGTTTGCGACCTCTGACACACACGCACTCACAGTATACTCGGGCACACACACAACCAATTGCATACAGCTTAAAATCAACCTCAAAATGTACATGTGCAGTCATTTATCAATCCACTGCTGAATGAGGGGTGGCCTTATGATATATCAGTCATGAGGGGTATATGACCATACATATCGAGGAGCACAGATGTAGGAGCACATTTCACTGCAATATATTTTGCTGCGCCGTCCTCTGCTGCCCCATAACCTATCCTCTCCGCAGCCTGTGTAACATCTATTGTGCATGATAATCGCTCATCCAAACACTACCCGGTCTGAACCCTGCTTAGCTGCCGATATCTGACCAGAATCACGTGCATTGTGGGTGATTTTATCAAAGGCCTGACCTCAAAATAGCAGAAGTCAGTCATTTCCGTCCTGGTGTGGGGTTAACAGACGTGTTCCGCCTTTGGAGCTATTTTTGAGCCAATCGTGCATTTCCCAATAACCCTGACATTTCCAGAAAATCCAGATGCCACAGTGCATTTTGGGTTTCCTCCCCAGCATCTTCCTCAGTCCTTTTATCGCCACCTTTGATTGGTGCCACGGATGAAAACATTCGTGACGTGGCACGGTAATTGAACGCGGCTTTGCGCCAGCTAAAGATGCATCACCTGGTGTCACGTGACGTGAATTTGCAAGATGAGCATGGACGGGATGTGATGAGGCAAGAACGTCATATCACTTCTTGTGCCATCACATCCATAACAAGTATAACCCGTAAAAACAAAGTTTTTCACTATAAATCCTTTATATGCGTGGCGGCTAGAGTCCTCTCGTCCTCTGGCTTGAGATGGCTGCCACCTATGGGTCAGATGATTGCATGGCACCATTAAGCAATTGGTAATTAAATATAATATTTTTGTCCTAAAAAGTGTAAAATTTTGGAAAAAAATTTGCAGGAACATTAATTGTCACGCACAACGAGTCTGTGTGGAAAATGTCAGCTCGATTGGATCACGGGAAGTGGGTTAAAAAACTACCGAAAGATTTGCACGGTCGTAAGCAAGCAAGCGCGCAAGTGAACTTAATATCTGACAATTTTTCTTCTTCGGATTTTTATCCTCATTAATCCTGAAATCTTGAACGCATCACTACTCCCTAAATTAGCCCGGGTATGCATCTTCAGTCAGAGCAGTTGGTCTCATCTTGTCATCGCCAGCCACCCTTTTTGATCTTTGGTGGGCAGCATTCATCGTCGTCAGCGTCATTATCGCTGCATCCACTCCGAGCGTAAACACTAAACGTGCACAAAATCCATGCTGTGCCACCTCTATAAACTATCAAAGAATTGTTTATTTTCCCAGATAAGGCACACTGAGCTGTGTAGTTCATTTTTAGAAGCGACCTGGCCACAAATAATAGCTCAAAGTGGCTTAGCAAGTAGAAATGTATAGCAGTCAAATACTCTATAAACGCACGTTTCTAAATGTGGAGGGAAAACCCGTAGGACCCGGAGAAAAATCCACGCGACCGCGGGGAAAGAGAGACGTGCAAACTCCAAATATACAGCAGCAGGCGTCAGGATCGGGATTGAACCCACGACCCCATGTATACCAGGCGAGGTAGTTAACATCTCCTAGCCACCATGATGAAGATGAGAGAGAGACGCAAACTCCAAATATACAGCAGGCGTCAGGATCGGGATTGAACCCACGACCCCATGTATACCAGGCGAGGTAGTTAAAATCTCCTAGCCACCATGATGGAGATGAGAGAGAGACGCAAACTCCAAATATACAGCAGGCGTCAGGATCGGGATTGAACCCACGACCCCATGTATACCAGGCGAGGTAGTTAACATCTCCTAGCCACTGTGGTGTCGTTGAGCGTTGTGGGTCACCGCAGCGGTTCCCAACCACCTGCGGTACTCGCTACCCCCTGGGAGGTGGCGTGTGACATCTCTCATCATCGCCAGCCACGCTTTGATCTTTGGTGGGCGGCAGCAGCAGCAGTCGTCGTCGTCATCATTTCATCCACTCCAAGCCGTCGTTAAATGAAATCAAAAGGCTTGACAAATATTTTCGTCAAAATTTTGCGTAAAAAAAAAAAACGCACGCAAAAAACTGAAAACCCATCGCGCCGTGGAATCCGTGCCGTGCCGCCTCTGTCGACCTTTGAGCGTTGTGGGGCCACCGCAGCGGTTCCCGACCCCCCGTGGTACGCAGCACCCCCCTGGGGGGTGACGTCTCTGCGGGGGGTTGGGGGGGAGTACTCGAGACCTTTCACGCATTGTCGGTGGCCAGGCGGGGCACAGTTTTGTGTGTGGGGTTACTAGGCGCGCCGTTGCGAGCGTGCGTGTGTGCGCGTGTGCGTTCGAGCGACTGGGCAACGGCGATGCGAGCTCCTGTTTTGACGGCTCTCGATGATGCCGAAGGTGATATCCGGCGAAACGTCGGCACCCGTTTATAAACGTCGTCGCGAGACCGCTCTCCGACAAAAACAACAACACCGGTGGTGCTTCTGAAACGGTGATATGCAATTGGCTACGTTTGAGTCACGTGACAATTTTATTAATTGGCCGCGTCGGGTGGAGGAGGGTTTACAACACACATTTGGTGCTTCTGAAACGGTGATATGCAATTGGCTACGTTTGAATCACGTGACAATTTTATTAATTGGCCGCGTCAGGTGGAGGAGGGTTTACGACACACATTTCTAGGCGAACTTAACCGAAACAAAAACTGGTGTGAATTTCTGTGAGGAAATAAATTTTTCTCCGTTGTACGTAATTGGATTCCTCCAGTTTCAATAAAGATTCTGATTCTGAATTTGGAAATGCACAGCCTCTGCTTGGGCCCTTCTCCCCACTCGGTTGTTGTTTCACGTTCATTTTACATTGGTTTGCAAATCAACAAGATACATTATTGTTATTCTTTTTAGGTCCGTATTGGAAAATGTCTCCATCGTTTTAAATCCAATGGAAATCGGTTGGAAATATTCAACCGCCACTGACCAGTGTGGTAAAGTATGGTCAAACAGCCCCCAAATATTTATTTAATTGGTATTCACGTATGAAGTGCTAAACCCACGTTCTAAGTGTTGATTGCGTGTAAATATTCATAAAATGCGGCAATTATTCCGTTTCATAAAAGGGGCATGGAGATGCGCGCTTGGAATTGCGCTGGGATACAGAAAGGGGAATGCGTGGCTTATTGAGGAGCCATCATCACATTGCTTCACGACGCTGTCGTTGAGAAGAGGGGGAGGGTGGGGGGGTTGTGAAGAGTGGTGGTGAAGAATAACAACACAGCGTCAGCCAAGGAATGGAACTCATCCGAGAACGCGTCCACGGACGGAGTTGGAGCGATTTACAAATGACTTAGTTTAATACGTAGGCTTTCGCGAACAATATTATCCATAATCGAGGTTGTTTTGGGTTTGATCGCGTGAATATAAATGTGTCGTTAAACCCGCCACCACCCGACACAGCCAATTAGTAAGGTTTGTCACGTGAACGAAAACGTGCCAATTCGTTACTCGTTCAGCACACACACACCGGTGTGTTGGAGACGGAACCCACAGCATGTACAATTTGAGTACGACGTTTCGCCAGCAAGTACAACCAGCCTCATCAGCTCATCAGGCGACAGCCAGAATTGTGGAGAAATCCTCCTGTTTCAGTCTTAGACATGACTTACTCAGGGGGGGAAAAACACGTAGCTATCAACACCCCCCCCCCCACCTTGTACAAGCAAAACTTAGCAGGACCCTCATGCAAAAATAGTCTTCGGGACCCAGCGAGGCTTTCCTCGGTAAGTAAACAAGCGTAGTAGTATCTTCTTGGTTCTTTCGGTAAAGTCACTTAGAATGGAAATAATAAAAAATAAAACATAATAAAATAATTCTCACGACGTTTCGGCCACAACGCAAGCAGCCGTCATGTGAAGAACAGGTCTGTCGAGAAGACAGAGTCTGAATTATTTTATTATGTTTTATTTTGTTTATTTTATTATTTCCATTCTACGTGACTTTACCGAAAGAACCAAGAAGATGAATCCCTGCAGTCACGAAAGCTTTAAATCGAAGCGTAGTAGTAATTAAAATAATATCATTACGGTTGCCTTTTTCTTAATTAAGTCGGTGTTTGCCAGGAGCCCTCGCCAGGACGGCGTGCATTGGCCTAAGTGGCGGGGGGGGAGGGTGAGGATGGAGCGGGGGGGTTTGCGTATTCCGGCCGGCGTTGGTACAAATGGCACGGGCGCAGAATACCAATTCGACGGCACGGCGATGCCGAGGGCAGCAGAGGGTCCTAGGAAGGATCGTCACCGAAATGGAACTAAATCCAACAAGGCGACAGAACGCACACCGACTCGCCCCCTCCGCTGATAACTTGCTCCCTCCCCCCACCCCCCACCCCGCATCGACTCCCAATATTGGATTCGTGTGCGCTTGGCCGTGGTGGCTTAGTGGGGGCGGTGAGCGCGGGGTCACAATCCTGGGTTTGAATGTGGGGAGGTGTTGGCCTCACGGCCATCGTTTTGAATGGTAGTCTCTCAAGAGTAGTGGCGGGACAGGTGATAGTCTCCGCCTGGTCGCCAATGTCTTGCGCAGAGACCCACAGACTCGCGTAGGCCCAGCTGTCATTAAGCTGAGTTCTCAACTGTAGCGGCCAGTTAATGGTCTCAGCCCGGCTGCAAATGACTTACGCGGAGACCCCCAGAGACTTGCGTAGAGAACCACAGACTCGCGTAGACGGAGTTGTGATGAAACTGGGTTCTCAACTGTAGCGGCCAGTTAATGGTCTCAGCCCGGCTACAAATGACTTACGCGGAGACCCCCAGAGACTTGCGTAGAGAACCACAGACTCGCGTAGACGGAGTTGTGATGAAACTGGGTTCTCAACTGTAGCGGCCAGTTAATGGTCTCAGCCCGGCTACCGATGACTTACGCGGAGACCCCCAGAGACTTGCGTAGAGAACCACAGACTCGCGTAGACGGAGTTGTGATGAAACTGGGTTCTCAACTGCAGCGCCCAGCTGATGGTCTGAGTCCGGTCACCAGTGACTGACCTAGGGATCCATCGACTTGCATAGCGACCCATAGACGTGAGTGCGTAGTCCACGGTTTGCGATATATATTCATAGATTAAGATAGATACCCACAGACTCGTATATAAATCCATTGACTTACGCAGAGGTCCATAGACTTTGAGAGTGCTGTTGTTACGTGGTCAATCGCTTGAGAGCGGTGCCCCACAAGTTTGCCTATTGGCGCATCTCTCGTGCAGTGTTCTGTTGGATTAAAACAAAAACTATTTAAGATCTGCACACAAATGTCACTTCGGCGACAGGGGAATAATTAAAAAAATGTGTCTCTCGTGTTTGCATCTCCAACTCTCCCCACCGCCACCCCTCAGCCAAGCTGGAGCTCGGGGTGGAGGAGTACAGCTTTTCACAGGCAACACTGGAGCAGGTGAGACACACACACACACACAAAGACAGAGATCCCCCGTATAGCCTTAACAGACTGTCGGGGCAAGTGCTGCTAGCAAGCACCTTTGGAGGCCGGCACGGCACACGAGGGGGTGGGCAGCACCACGCCCGGCCGCCTTTGTCTCCCCAGTGGCGATGTTTACTACACACCGCACCAGGTACTCATTTCAGGTTGAGTCGACCAGGTCCGATTCAGATAATCGTCAACGACATTGGCCCGTGAGCGGAAATCAAATTCGGATCGGCGGGTTCGTAACAGAGCGTGCACTAACCGCTGCTCTCCCGCTACCCCACCCCCCACCCCTCCACGTTGCATCACGCACACACACGCATGCACGCATGCACGCATGCACACGCACGCGCACATGTGCTGGCGTACAGGTGTTCGTGGAGTTCGTGAAGGAGCAGAGCGACACCCAGTTGCTCCTGGAGCCGGGCGAGGCGGAGGAGGTGCGGTGGAGCGACACGAGCCGGGCGTGACGGAGCCGGGTACGGCTAGGTGACCGCCAGGACTCGCGGCAGGGCAGCTCGGTGGCGGCGTAGCGCGGTTGGCATTGGGCCCCTGTTGCACCTGTTGCACCTGTTGCACCTGTTGCACCTGTTGCACCTGTTGCACCTGTTGCACCTGTTGCACCTGTTGCACCTGTTGCACCTGTTGCACCTGTTGCACCTGTTGCACCTGTTGCAAGGAATCAAATGGGGGGGGGATGGGGGTGGAAGGGGCAGTGCAAGTTGCACCGCCTGCGACCCTGCTCGATAGCTACGCTTTGAGATACAGTAACACCTTGGATTGCGAGTAACTTGGTCTGCGAGTGTTTTGCACGACGAGCAAATTTTTTTAATAAATATTAATTTGATAAACGAGCGAGGGGTCTTGCAATACGAGCAGCACGTGCATACGCTTTGTCTGCCGAGCGGCACGTGATCACAACTGATATACCAGTGCTTTGGATTACAAACACGTTTCCGGAACGAATTATGCTCGCAATCCAAGGTTTTACTGTACTTCAATATGAAAGGGCCTTGATAAAACACGACGTTAATATTGTTACACCGCCGCGTCGGCTCCGGAATGTACTTGGACCTTACCGATGGTTGGAGCGGGGGCCACCGTCGTCCGCGCTCGCACCTCCCGCTCCTCCTGCCCGCGCCGTGGTGACCGTGGGTTTTCGCGGAGGCCGGATACTGCGGCCCCGGGTCTTTTTCGGCGTCGGTTTGACGGCGCGCACCATGGAGTCGTTGGGTTGAGAGGGAGCGCGGCGGCGGTGGCAGCGGCTGCGTCGTCGGCTCCGTCCTAAGCCAGACAGAAAACTTGAATCTTCATCCTCGCCCTCCGTCAGCGAATCCCCGCCTACTTTTAACATAGCCACGCCTATTAGCTCACTAGCCCGCCCGACAGAGCAAGTGGCCTCATCATTCTCACCTATGTTAGCCCCCCTCTGCATCCTGTTCATAGCCCCCCCCCCCCCCCCCCCCGGCCTACTCTCTCTGCCTGCATAATAACTTGAGTACGAGACCAGGAAATTTTAAACTGGGGGCGAAAACTCCAAAAATCGCGTTCCAAAAAGCCTCGAGGGGCAGGGACGGTCTCGGTTGGTCTGGGGGTTGATCCGGTCTGGATTGAAGGTTCTTGTGTTTATCTGCTTCTAAGAGTAGGGGTGGGGGGGGTGGCGGGGGGGGGGGGGGCACCGTGGTTGGGGAAGAGAGTCGGTTCATGCCCGGTGCCTTTTGTAATCAGTCAGCACCTTGCCACCGATGAATCAGACAACCTCAGGGTAGGGCACTAGCTGTGAGACGGTCAATACCCTCTCCCCAGGGCTTCGTTTCTCACTCGGTATTTCCCGGCTCACTGCTGCACTGTGAAGCAGGGTGGCAGACCCCCGCTAATTGAATCCCTCGACTCCACCGACCCCACTCGCATCGGTAGCTGCTGCACCGCGAACACACGTCACCGGCTCGAACCAACGCTTCCCACGGACACAAAGTCACGCGCACGCACATGCGCGCACACGTGCGCGTGACTTTGTGTACGTGGGAAGCGGTGGCGCAGCGGTTCGGCGTGCTGCGCTTACGAACCCGGCGACCCCGAGTTCGATTCCCGCTCACGATCTCAAATGGGTACCCGGTGCGGTGTGCAAACATCGCCACTTGGGGAGACAAAGGCGGTCGGGCGTGGTGTTTGGCCACACTTGCCCCCCTCGTGTGTTGTCCCGGGATTCATAGGTACTCGCGAACAGCGATCGCCACATAAAGTCTGTTAAGGGCTATACGAGGGATCTTTGTATATATATGAAATAGTGCCGTGTGTAGAATGCTGCATGATAAAAGGGATCCTGCACATGTTCGTCGAGTGATCAATCCACTGCTGGATGAAGGCCTCCTCAAGCCGTCGCCGTCCCTCCTCACGGTGCGGCCTGTCCCCACCCTGCACCTGGGCACGCGAGCGGATTCCATCGCTCCGTCTCCCGCGCGCGTGGGGGCAGCCTCACGCACGATTTAAAGCTTTCGCGACTGCAGGGATTCATCTTCTTGGTTCTTTCGGTAAAGTCACGTAAAAGGGAAATAATAAAATAATTAAAATGAAACATATTCGGACGCTGTCTTTCCGACAGCCCTGTTCTTCGCCTGAGGACGGCTGCTTGCGTTGTGGCCGAAACGTCGTGAGAATTATTTTATTATGTTTTATTTTTGTTATTTTATTATTTCCCCTTCTACGTGACTTTACCGAAAGAACCAAGAAGATGAATCCTCACGCACCTCAACCATTAGTCTCGGCTTTCCTTCGGTCTCCCCGTTTAGCGAGGAAGTGTCATTCCCCCACCCCCCCCCCTCTCGAGCCCGCTACTCTCCCCCGCAGCCCGGACGATGCACTTGACCTGCGCTTCTTCTGTCATCGATCGAGTGAAATTAATCAAATAGAATTCCACTTTAAGGTTGTGGGGTGGATCGAAGCCCCCCCCCCCATCACCCTGGCTATTTGATTAATTGTCGAATTTCATGGTCCTTAATTCGATTCCACAGTCAATTATTACTTTTTAAATTGCAACGTGGCATGTGGAGGTCTTCACACAGCACTGGACTGAACCTATTTATTAATATGCATGCACTGCACGAGAACAAAACACGGCAGAGGTAACGATTTATGGGCGCGGGAATTAATCAAATGTTTGTGGCTTTCAGAAATCCTCAGTTTTGTTTGTCTCTTAATTATTTATTGCTGATTAAATGTTCACGAATAGCCTTGCTGGTAATGATTCTGCACGGCACCGTGTCATCGATGCTCACTGGGTCCGCTCACTGCATCCTGGATTCACCCGAGCCTGGCACCCTCTACTCACTCGCTCTGTAATGTCCGAGTACACACAACCCACACGGGGGGGGGGGGGGGGCAGACAACCTGGTTGGGCTGGCGTGCAACGAACATTGCTCTCGTATACGGAGCCGGTTAGGCAGTGATGATGGGATCTCAGAGCGAGCTCTGTGATACACACTTCCACGGCGTCATTCTCCAACACATAGGAAACGGGGGGGGGGGGTGTGAGGCCTCGATAATAATTTGTCAACATTGGCCTTCAAATGAGCCACAGTTCAGTTTCTCCAGCTGTCAGACAACGAGTACTGCCGGGAGAAGTGGGACTGTGTGAGAGCCGTCACTTGCGTGCCACCGTGCCCCTGACTGCAGCTATCACGCAGCTCAGCAGCGAGTCTGACATCGTCTGGCGGCCTGTCCCATGGGTCGCACATCCTGCAATCTGGCCTCGCTGCAGTCTGCCGCTGGCTCAAGGTTTTAGCTGCCGCAGGCCAGTGTCAAACAACACCAGCGCAATTCACACCACTGAGTCGTCTGACGGTGAGAACAATCAAAAGCTGGATGATGATAACGACGACGCCAGCGACGCTGCTGTGCTTCATCCTGACATTGAGCGTGTTGACGAAATCCTTATACGTAACCTGGCGTTTCAACCTAGCGGACACTATACAAACTTTTAAAAGGTACACAACTTAATTTTTTAATGCAGCTTGGCGGTGGACTGTTTGCTTAAACAAGTTAATATTAAGCCGGTTGTGTGTTCAATCTTGACTTCAAGCTTTCGTGACTGCAGGAATTCATATTATTTGGGTCTTTCGGTAAAGTCACGTAGATGGATTCGAAGAAAATAACAAAAAAAACTACGACGTTTCGATCGCAACACAAGCGGTCGCCTTCTTCCTGAAGACGACCGCATCTGCAGAACACGAAAGAATGAAGGCATCTAATCCATTCCCCGTCCTGAATATCGCTTTTTTAGGTTAAATTGCGTAAATACAAATGTGTCGTTAAACCCGCCACCACCCGACGTGCTGTACTAGTGACGAATTGGCACGTTCTGTTTACGTGACAAACATTGCTGATTGGCTGTCGGGTGGTGGCGGGTTTAACGACACATTTATATTTGTGCGGTCTAACCCAAAAAAAACCTGTGTTATGGATGATATTGGTCGCGAAAGCCTCGACTGCTTCGTGTTAAACATCAATCCCCCCGTGTTTAGTGTGCACGCCGTAGCAACGTGCTTGGAATCGACAGGCGTGAAAGTTGAACTTGGGAACAAAGCGACTTAAGGACAGTCACCTCTGGAACCGAACGCGTTCGTAAGTAGAAGAGTCCCTGTAAACCGTGTTCCGTGTTCTGTCGCCGCTCACACACCACGATCATGGCGAGTGACTTGAGTGCACAGCGGGGCGCGTCGCTTCTGAGAATTAATCACGCGAGCCCCACTCACTCCACACTTCCACTTTTTATTATTTTTGGGGTGGGAAAATAACTTTTTTAGTATTGGGGGGGGGGAGGGGTTGCGAGCTGCTTGGTCGCCCCCGGTCAAGACCTCCCCCTCTACCCACGCCAACTCCAACCAACCTCGCTACCGACTTCCTTCGTTGGTTCCACACTCTGCCTGACTCTCACCACGAACTCAACTCTCAAAGACCACCACCACCACTGCTCTCCACCACCCACAAATTATCTCCACCACCACTCACCACCACTCACCACCACTGGTCACCACCATTGCTCTCCACCACCACCGCTTCTCTCCACAACCACCACCACTGCTCTAAACAACCATCACCAACTTCTCTCCACCGCCACCGCTCTCCACCACCAACATCTCTCCACCACCACCAACCTCCAACTTCCTCCTTCACAACCACCTGCCACAACCACCACCAACTTCTCTCCACCAACACCGCTCTCCACAACAACCACCAACATCTCTCCACCACCATCCACCGCTCTCCACAACCACCAACCTCCAACTTCCTCCTTCACAACCACCTGCCACAACCACCACCAACTTCTCTCCACCACCACCGCCACCCCTCTCCACCACCACCGCCACCACTCTCCACCACCAACATCTCTCCACCACCACCAACCTCCAACTTCCTCCTTGACAACCACATCCCCTCTCGCTTCCCCAAGCGGCACGAGGGCTCGGGTGCTTGCGGGTAAATGCGATCCAGGAAGCACGGCGCTGAGCACGCAGGTGCAACGTATGTACACAAAGACAAAGATCACCCGTATTCTTAGGTTTTTTCGGCAAAGTCACGTAGGTAAAACATCAAAATTAATGAAAATAAAATAAAACAAAAATCACGACGTTTCGGAGGCAACACAAGTCTCCGTCATCAGGTGGGACCGTCACAGCCTTATATATAAGCTTATAAGGGATTACATCTTGAATCATTGCCTCACTTGATGCAGCTAATTCGGCTGTGACGGTCCCACCTGATGACGGAGACTTGTGTTGCCTCCGAAACGTCGTGATTTTTGTTTTATTTTATTTTCATTAATTTTGATGTTTTACCTACGTGACTTTACCGAAAAAACCTAAGAATATGATTCCTTGCAGTCACGAAAGCTTCAAATCTAAAGATCACCCGTATAGCCTTTGCCAGACTGTTGGGGCAAGTGCTGTTCGCACGGAGCAACTCGTGAGGCCGGCACGGCACACGCGGGGGTGGGTGGTCAAACACCACGCCCGGCCGCCTTTGTCTCCACTCGCCCCAGTGCTAATCGAACTCGGGTCACCGGGTTCGTAGCGCAACGCCCTAACCGCTGCACCACCGCTCACTCCCCCCTCCCCCCCACACAAATTAATACAAAGACAACGATCCCCCGTGTAGCCTTAACAGACTTGGGGCAAGTGCTGTTAGCGAGGAGCACCTATGAAGGCTGGAACGGTACACGAGGGGGTGGGTGGCCAGCACCACGCCAGACCGCCTTTGTCTCCCCAGTGGCGATGTTTACACGCCTCACCAGGTACTCATTTGAGGCTGAGTCGACCTAGGAGAGGCCCCGGTACCGATTCAGATAAGCGTCACTGCTGTTGGTCGTGAGCGGGAATTGAACTCGGGTGGCCGGATTCGTAGCGCAGCGCGCTACCCGCTACGCACACACACGCACACACACGCACACACACACACAGGTTCTCACCGCAAACTCGTGGAGGAAAAATTACGCATTTCCGCAGGCGAAAGCATACATTTACACACTCACATTTACACACTCACATTTACACACGTCCACACTCATTTACACACGTACCGCAGCATCAGTTGAAGCGTCAGCCGCAGATTGTTCGCTCTCTCTCTCTCACACACCACACACGCACACATCCCATCAGTCTCTCGCTCACGTAATCACACTCCCTCGCACGCGCACACACACTCACTCCCCCTGTGGCACGCTCGTTCACACACGCACACACCATCTCATCCACACACACACACCATCTCATCCACACACACACCATCTCACACACACACACCATTTCATCCATAAACATCATCTCATCCCCACGCACACACCATCTCATCCACACACACCATCTCACACACACACCATCTCATCCACACACACACCATCTCATACTCACACACACCATCTCACACACACCATCTCATACACAGACACACACCATCTCACACACACCATCTCACACACACACACACGCACCTACACACGCCCCTACACACGCACCTACACACGCCCCTACACACGCACCTACACACGCGCCTACACACGCGCCTACACACGCGCACCTACACACCTACACACACACCTACACACACACCTACACGCACACACACCTACACACGCACACCTACACACGCACAGACACCTACACACGCACACACACCTACACACGCACACACATCTACACACCTACACACGCACACACATCTACACACCTACACACGCACACACACGCACACATACCTACACACACGCACCCAACACGCAAACACCTACACGCACACACACCTACACACGCGCACACACCTACACACACACACACCTACACACCTGCTCACTCACCCACAACAACATCCATTAACCGTGCGCACGCGCGCACGCGCGCAATCTCACACTCTCTCTCACACACACACAAGACAAAGATCCCCCGTATAGCCTTAAGAGACTACCCCAACACACACACAATACACACACACCGCACTATCTCCAAACCACGCGCCCGTCCCCAGTAGGCGGGTGGGGGGGGGAAGTGGGAACTCCACCACCACCATCATCACCACCACCACCACCATCAACAACAACACCACCACCATCATCATCATCGCAAAGGCGATGTCGGGGCAGCGCGCGTCCACCGCCGCCGCGTCGCTGTTCCTCTTCCTCTGCCGCCACTGCTGCTGCTGCCTGCCGCGTCGCTCCCGCTGCTGCTGCTCCTGCTGCTGCCTGTCCCGCGGCGAGATGGAGCAGGCGCGGCGCAGCAGGCAAATCGACGCGTCCATAGCCCACGAGCGGCGCGCGACGAGACGCCTCGTCAAGGTCCTCCTGCTGGGAGCCGGCGAGAGCGGCAAGAGCACATTCCTCAAGCAGATGAGGATCATCCACGGCGGCGACTTCCAAGCGCCCGCGCTGCGCGAGTTTCGCTCCGCCGTGCGCGCGAACGCGCTCGGCGGCGTCAGAGCCCTCGTGGAGGCGAGGGAGCGGCTGTGTCTGCCGTGGAGCGAGAGCCGGAGCCAAGCGGTGGCCGCGCGATTCCTGCACGAGCTCGACGCTGTGCTGGAGCCTCGGATTTGCCGGCAAGGGGACGCGGCTGTGTCCGGACGCGAACCCGGGTCGGGGGAGATTTGCGGCGCTGCCTGCGATAGTGCCGATGGAGACGACGCCGAGGGGATGGCACTGGCCACCACCCAAGACGCCTTCTCGCGACTGGTGCCGGCCATGCAGCAGCTGTGGAGAGATCGAGGCATACAGGACACGTGGGACAGGCGCAGGGAGTTCCAGGTGGTGCGTGCGGGGGTGGAGGGGGGGGTCGCCTGGGGGGGTCTGTCCCCGGGGGAGAGGGGGTCTGTGGGTGTCTGTGGTGGTGTCCTGTGGGTGTCCTGTGGGGGTCTGTGGTGGTGTCTGTGGGTGTCTGGTGGTGTCCTGTGGGTGTCCTGTGGGTGTCTGTGGGTGTCTGTGGTGGTCTGTGGGTGTCTGTGGGTGTCTGTGGGTGTCCTGTGGGTGTCCTGTGGGTGTCTGTGGGTGTCTATGGGTGTCTGTGGTGGTGGTGTCCTGTGGGTGTCTGTGGGTGTCCTGTGGGTGTCCTCTGGGTGTCTGTGGGTGTCCTGTGGGTGTCCTGTGGGTGTCTGTGGGTGTCCTGTGGGTGTCCAGTGGTGGTGTCTGTGGGTGTCTGTGGGTGTCCTGTGGGTGTCCAGTGGGTGTCTGTGGGTGTCTTGTGGGTGTCTGTGGGTGTCTGTGGGTGTCCTGTGGGTGTCTGTGGGTGTCCTGTGGGTGTCTGTGGGTGTCTGTGGTGTCCTGTGGGTGTCTGTGAGGGTCTGTGAGGCTCCGTGAAGGTCTAATGTGTGTATTTGCCGGTAGCATGTATGTGTGTGTGATCGCATACGTGAGTGTGTACACAGGCGTGTACCTGTGTGCCCCCGTGAGTGTGTCTGCTTGCAAGTGATAGGTGCTCGCTAACAGCGAGAGCAGCCTACAAGGTAGGCAACGACTGGATGAGTGTTTGCAAGCTAAGCAGCTTTGAGCCTGCTCAGTGCTTGGGTGGGTGACCACCTGTGCACAAACAGGGTACCCATCGCATGCGGGCAGTGTAGCAACAATCCAGTGTTGTACCATACTTCTATGCGTCCGCGTCTGTACTCCCCCGGGCCCTTCACCACACCCGCACCGAGCGGCGTGGTGAAAGTTTGGTGAAATAGCAACGACCAGCAGTGGACTGGGAAATGAATCGGCCTCCGTGCCGTCTGAACGAGCGCAATCGACGCGCACATCGCTGTTGCGTCGGCGGTTCGCTCCCGGTCTCGGCGTGGTCCATCAACCCCCCCCTCCCTCCCTCCTGAGCTATGGCAGGCGCGCATCTTCTCCACTGCTCGACTGCACGCGCGGTGTGCTCCTTGCGAATTTGCATTCGAATCACATCACCGACAACCGCTCTCCCCCCCTCCCCATCAGAACACACACACACTGCACACTTCGTACATATGTATGTAGGTCGAACTTCTTGCGCACCATACGTAGTCGACCGTCCTCATCGGAAGGTGTGGGGGGTGGAGGGGGGGGGAGCACAACAGGAATGGGTTCTCGGTGGTGTGGACCTGGATCCGAGTCGATCTCCCGTCGCGGTTTGCCGAAAACGACGGGCATGCTTATATATACTCTTAGTTCTTTCGGTAAAGTCACGTAGGTAAAAAAATGAAATTAATAAAAAAAACAATAAAAATCACGACGGAAGCTTGTGTTGCCTCCGAAACGTCGTGATTTTTATTGTTTTATTTTTATAAATTTTCATTTCATTTTCTACCTACGTGACTTTACCGAAAGAACTAAGAGTATGAATCCTTGCAGTCACGAAAGCTTCAAATCTAGGATGGGGATGCTCTCCTGCCCGGCGTGGTGGATGGAAGAGGAGGCCAAATACCCCCTGGAGGCCAGGGGAGAAGGCTCAGTGATGCTCCGTCAGAGTGGGAACTCTTCTGCTAGCGGTAGCGTGAGCGCGCAGTTGCAGAGCTGCGCCTTTGCCCTGTGCACCTCTCGCCGCAACGCGCAAGTTTACATTTACATCGCATTGACCTCCGAGGTTCGGTTCAGCGTGGTGTTGTTGTTGTTGTTTCATATTCATCACCGTTTTCTCTATTAGCACTTTGTCTCCCTGCGAAGATGAGACGTTGGCAAGGTCCACCACGGACAACGTAACGCGGGTCAACTCCATCATCTCCACGCTCCAGCCAGGCAGTGGGAGAAATTCCTCAGTCCTATGGGCCGGGGTGGGGGTGGCGGGGTAGCGGCCCGGGGGAGGGGTGGGGGGTGCCAGACGAAGCTAGTGTGGAGCCTCTAGTATATGTTGTTATAAAGGGGCCCTAAATAAAAAAAAACACGTAAATATTAAAACATACATGTTTTACTTGCATAGTAAAGTAATTGTATTTTTTAAATTTACTATACAGCCAGACAATACGACAAATCGCTAGCCTTAAACACCCAGTTGTTCATAAAAGTTGAAGGCGGTATAGTACTATAGTAATAGAGCAAGTGCAGAATCACTGAACCGGAATTGATAGCTTGAAAGCATTTAGCGCGGGGCCCTTGAAAGTGCGGGGCCCGTAGCTACTACACATGTAGCGTCTACATATGTAGCTGCTTTTGCTACGAGGATAATCCAGCACTGGGAGAGGGGGGCCAGTAACTTCATGGCTGCAGACTTGAATGCCGACTAAAAGAGGAGGACATTTCCCCAAACAATGTCGAGGCGAATTTCGATGTAAAGCTTTCGTGACTGCAGGGATTCATCTTCTTGGTTCTTTCGGTAAAGTCACGTAGATGGAAAATAATAAAATAATAAAAATAAAACATTAAATCATTCTCACGACGTTTCGGCCACCACGCAAGCAGCCGTCTTCAGGTGGAGAACAGGTCTGTCAAGTAGACAGAGTCTGTCAAGTAGACAGAGTCTGAATTCAGACTCTGTCTACTTGACAGACCTGTTCTCCACCTGAAGACGGCTGCTTGCGTTGTGGCCGAAACGTCGTGAGAATGATTTTATTATGTTTTATTTTTATTATTTTATTATTTTCCTTCTACGTGACTTTACCGAAAGAACCAAGAAAATGTCGAGGCGGTGACGGCGACTTATTTGTTGAGCATCCGCAGCAGCGACGCGATCCTTTAGGACCGGCTCGCAGACGAGAGAATGTCGCTTCTGAGATCCATTAAAAATCAATTAAGGGGGGGGGGGGCAGCAATTTTCACCCCCCACACACTCCCTGGCGCTGACTGTCAGTCAGCCTTTTGTAATGGGGCGTACGTGAACCTCGTCGCCGAATGTAACGGGATGGTCTTTTTGGTTCTTTCGGTAAAGTAACGTAGAAGGGAAATAAGAAAATAATAAAAATAAAACTTTTTTTATTATTTCCCTTCTACGTGGCTTTATGTAGAAGGGAAATAATAAAATAAAACATTTTAATTATTTTATTATTTCCCTTCTACGTGACTTTACCGAAAGAACCAATAAGATGTAACGGGATGGTCTTCTTGGTTCTTTCGGTAAAGTCACGTAGAAGGAAAATAATAAAAAGAAAAGAAAAAAATGTATTATTCTTATTTTATTATTTCCCTTCTACGTGACTTTACCGAAAGAACCAAGAAGATTAATCCCTGCAGTCACGAAAGAAGCTTTAAATCGAAATTTAACGGGATGGTGTTTCTATCATCTGTGCCTTTATCGGCGACCAGGCTTGGACCATCGAACTCGCTCGACTCTTAAGAAGCCGCTTCAAACGCAGCTCGGTCTGTGAGAGTCTGTTAATGGCCTGGGTCGCTCGGTCGATCTATGTACCTCTACGTAAGTCTGTAGGTCTCGACGCGAGCTACTGGTGTCCAGGCAGAGTCCCTCAACTCGCTGTGCTCTTGAGAAACCCGGTGTAACCGCAGGCAGCGGCTGGAATCCGGATTCGAACCCCGTGGGAGGTTCGCGTCGACGGCGCCGTGACCTCCGAGGCATCTGCTGGTCACTTCAAGAGCGAATCGATTCCTGAAATTTTGGGACAAAATACATTTTCGAATCGCGCAGTGACCCATCGGAGAGTGGTCGGCGTGAGAAGGGTAAGGTGATGTTACGGGGAGAGGCAGAGGTCGCAACCGGGTACCCGATACCCGTACCCTACCCGATACCCGGCTACCCGTAACCGGCCGGGTACGGGTACGGGTAAGGAATCAAAACCCGTGTGCGACCTCTGGGGAGAGGGTTAGTGAACCGTCCCACCCTGGCTTGGCTTACCAGGGCATGCGCCGGCTTAGCCTGCGAGGTGATGATTCGGAGGCGCAGCTCATGCATATTTAAGGCGGACATATACAGTGGTGGTGCCGCGCCCTCTCAATAACAACCTTGGGTTCATCCGCTGTGCTCCTCGCAATCTCCACTCCATCTCCTCTCTCGCCGCATTGCTTGCTCCTCGGCGCTATGCATTAATAATGCTACCCCCCCCTCCACCACCACCCCGCCACCACCACCACGTGCCCCCCTCTGCAACATGACATGACCCACCCTCCCCACCACCCCCCCGCCACCCTCCCCACCACCCTCCCCACCCCACAACAATCGTCCGCATTTTGAGATGAAAACAAATGCGGGCAGGACCACCGCCCTGTCCTGCCTCGACATCGGCCCTATTGGCTTCACAGAGCCGACATTATCAAGTGGATAATACACCTCCTATTTGTCCCCCAACATAAAACGAATGAATTAATTCTAGATTTGAAGCTTTCGTGACTGCAAGGATTCATGTTCTTAGGTTTTTTCGGTAAAGTCACGTAGGTTACTTGATACAGCAATCGTGCTGTGACGGTTCCACCTGAAGACGGAGGCTTGTGTTGCCTCCGAAACGTCGTGATTTTTATTTTACTTCACTTTTATTAATTTTACATTTTTTACCTAAGTGACTTTACCGAAAAAACCTAAGAGAATGAATTAATGATTATTTCTGTACGCATCCTATCGGCCGGCAACGTTGGCTTAATGCGGTGTTCTTCGTTGCGAGGCTGCGTGGCCCATTGCCGGGCCCCTGGGTGGTCTTGAGTGCGGCCCTCGACATTACACAGAGTGAAAACACCCCTCCCCCTCCACCCCACCCCATCATGATCGTGCTGCTGTCAAACCCCACAGTGGTTTCAAAAGGTGCGGCGAAAGTGGCTGCCACTCTGAAAATGAGCGAAGAACACTGGCCGAGCACAAGGAAACTTCCGGCTCGGTTTCGACATTCAGTCTCTCATCAGCAGAGTCGGGCTCGCTTGAAACAACGCCGGTGACCTGCCACGTGTCGAGGAGGCGAACGCCACCGACTCTGCGGACGAGACGCTGCGTGTTCATCACAAGCACCGTGTGTTGTTGACGCAGTGACATGATTCCTTGCAAAGGGTTTCGGTTTTGGTGTTTTAACATCTTAACACCTCCTGTGTCATTGCCAGAAAGGGACAAACCTTTTATACTGGTAGGAACCACCTGGTTCCACCAGTCCACAGGGGATTATTGTGTCCGTCCGTCGTGCATCAAAAAAATTGGCGGGGTGGGGCTGGGTGGAGAGGGGAGGGTGGGGAGGGGCTGGGTGGGGAGGGTGGGGTGGGGCTGGGTGGGGAGGGTGGGGCTGGGTGGGGGGTGGGAGGGGTGGGGCTGGGTGGTAGTAGCAGCTACTACATGTAGTAGTAGCAGCTAATAGCAGCTACTACTACATGTAGTAGCAGCTACTACTACATGTAGTAGCTGCTACTACATGTAGTAGCTGCACAAGCTACTACACGTGTAGCTACTTGTGCTACGAGGATAATCTGGCTCTGGGCGGATTTTGGCTCGGCCATCGCACAACGACGGAGCTCACCGCGTCACCGCGCGGCACTTTCAGATGCGGTTCTGTGGCTGTCTGGAACGCTCTTCCTTCCGATGTTCGGAAGCCACTGGAGCTTTGCACTTTTAAATCATCTAGAGGGAAAATGTATTTCTTTAGAACTGCTTTTCGTGTTTAGTTTGTTGTCCTTCCCCTGCATCTCCGATTAGCACGGTTGGCTACGTACGGTGCGAAAGAAGTTCAACTTACATACAAACATACATAGTCTATCTCATTACTATTGTCTCTGTCGTTTGTATTGTCTGTCTCATATCTATTGTCTGTCCAATTTCTGTGTGTATCTTTACTATTGTCTGTCTGGTTTGTATTGTCTCGTATGCAGTGTCTCATTTGTGTTGTCTCGTTTGTATTGTCTCACTCGTTTGTATTGTCTGTCTCGTTTGTATTGTCTCGTATGTATCGTCTCGCTCGTTGAGAACCTGAACAATGCTGCTGGTGATGATGATGATGATAATGGATGATTCAAGTTCATGTTCATTTGATGCTAGCTATAGTCACCCTGCTCAACATGCGGCGATGATGATGATGATACTAATGATGACGATTGAGGAATTGTGATGGCTACAACGGCAATGATGGTGGTGGTGGTGGTCTTGTTTACGTTGCAGGCAGAGTCCCTGAAATTCTTCCTCGACAACCTGGAGCGCATCTCTGAGCCGGTGAGTTTGGGAGTCGGCGGTGCTCCGCGCGGAAGACCTCTAGCGGAGTGCGCAGGCGGTGCCACTCCGCTGGCGGTGTCACCCCGCAGGGGTCACGTGCCGGAGGGTGGCACAGGGGTGGGGCAGGCTAGAATTGTCGGGGTGTGTGGTTGTTAGGGGGGTGTGGTTGTTAGGGGGGTGTGGTTGTTAGGGGGGGTGTGGTTCAGTGACGTGCGGTGAGGTCAATGGCTAGGGAGGCATTGGCTAGTGTCGGAGCCAGATTCACACACTGATGGGGGGCGTGTCCTCACTGAGGGGGCGTGTCCTCACTGAGGGGGCGTGTCCTCGCTGAGGGGGCGTGTCCTCACTGAGGGGGCGTGTCTTCACTGAGGGGGGGGTGTCTTCACTGAGGGGGGTGTGTCTTCACTGAGGGGGTGTGTCTTCACTGAGGGGGGTGTGTCTTCACTGAGGGGGCGTGTCCTCACTGAGGGGGGTGTGTCTTCGCTGAGGGGGGTGTCTTCACTGAGGGGGCGTGTCTTCACTGAGGGGGCGTGTCCTCGTTGAGGGGGCGTGTCCTCACTTAGGGGGCGTGGTCTCACTGACGGGGCGTGTCTTCACTGAGGGGATGTGTCTTCACTGAGGGGGGGGTGTCTTCACTGAGGGGGCGTGTCCTCACTGAGGAGGGTGTGTCTTCACTGAGGGGGGTGTCTTCACTGAGGGGGGTGTGTCTTCACTGAGGGGGCGTGTCCTCACTGAGGGGGGTGTGTCTTCACTGAGGGGGGTGTCTTCACTGAGGGGGGTGTGTCTTCACTGAGGGGGGTGTGTCTTCACTGAGGGGGGTGTGTCTTCACTGAGGGGGGTGTGTCTTCACTGAGGGGGGTGTGTCTTCACTGAGGGGGGTGTGTCTTCACTGAGGGGGCGTGTTTCACTGAGGGGGGCGTGTCCGCTGAGGGGCGTGTCCTCACTGAGGGGGCGTGTCCTCACTGAGGGGGGCGTGTTAGACACATCCCCCTCAGTGAGGCAGATGTGATCGCTGCCTCCCCTGGTGCTTTTTCATTGCAGTTTTATGACGAGACCAGCGAGCCTAAATATCTTTATACACATGTGTGAAATAAGTTACCTGGAGTATGGAAGGCGAGGACATGAAATGAAGGGGTCGACAAACATTACATTGGTGACACACTGAGATAGTAACAGGCATGCGCTTATTGCCCACGCTCCATCCAGTTACTGAGGGGTTGCGCAATCAGAGGGGAGGCTGAGCTCGTCGCTGCCTCACCTCTCGTCTCTCCCTGTGTTTGCAGCGGAGCTCCGCAAATTTGGCGATTTTTACCATAAAAATTATTGGAATCGTACAGAAATGACATTTATAACACAGATCAGTGGAAAATCTTAATATTTATTTCATTTGATAATTCTTTTTTTTTACTTTTCGTAACAGCTGTTTGCATTGGAGTATGACAGGTAAGGCTCTGCCTCCCCTGCCTCCCCTTACCGCACGTCCCAGGTGTAGTTGTAGGGGTGTGTGGTTGGTAGGGGCGTGTGGTTGTAGGGTGTGTGGTTGTAGGGGTGTGTGGTTGTAGGGGTGTGTGGTTGTGTGAGTGGGGAGTGGTGGTGTAGCGGTTAGCTGCGCTGCGCTATGAACCCGGCAACCCGAGTTCGATTCCCGCTCACGGCCAACACCGCTGACGATTATTTGAACCCGTTCTGGGCCTCCCCTAGATCGACTCGGCCTCAAATGAGTACCTGGTGCGGTGTGTAGTAAGCATCGTCACGAGGGAGACAAAGGCGGCCGGGCGTGGCGTGCCGGCCTTCCGTAGCTGCTGCTGCTACTGCTCCACTAAAGCAGCACTTTGCCCCCAACAGCCCTGTTCCAGAAGGCAGCCTATACGGGGGATCTTTGTCTTTGTGAGTCGGTTCGGGGGGACGGTAGTTGGTGTGTGGGGGGGGGATGGTGGTGAGTTGTTCAGACGTCACCGGTGAGCTAATCAAATCGCTGCTCACCAATTAGCAGCGGACAGCATTGGCGCGTGAGAGTGGTGAGTGTGGGTGAGTCCATTTAAAGCTTTCGTGACTGCAGGGATTCATCTTCTTGGTTCTTTCGGTAAAGTCACGTAGAATGGAAATAATAAAATAATAAAAATAAAACATAATAAGATAATTCTCACGACGTTTCGGCCACAACGCAAGCAGCCGTCCTCAGGTGGAGAACAGGTCTGTCTCCTCGACAGACCTGAATGACGCTGTCTCCTCGACAGATCTGTTCTCCACCTGAGGACGGCTACTTGCGTTGTGGCCGAAACGTCGTGAGAATTATTTTATTATTTTTTTATTATTATTGTATTATTTCCATTCTACGTGACTTTACCGAAAGAACCAAGAAGCTGTGGGTGAGTCGTTGAGAGAGAGAGAGAGGGTGGGGGGGGGTGGTAATTCGCCCCACGTGGCCGCTGGTTTTTGTTATCGCGCTCCAGCACAACCGGTGGGGGCTTCCTGTGATAGAGGCACCGGACGGGGCCGTGCGTGGGTTTGGGTGAGGTGGTGGTGGTGGTGGATGAGTTTGGGGTGAGGTGGGGGGGAGATGAGGTTGGGGTGAGGTGGGGGGGGGGCCAAACCTCACCACCCCCTCCACCGCAAGCAGCGGTGTGCAGCATGCAGCATACAGCATGCAGCATGCTGTATGATGCATGCTGTATGCAGTATGCAGTATACAGCATGCAGCATACTGCATGCTGTATGCAGCATGCAGTATACAGCATGCAGCATACTGCATGCTGTATGCAGCATGCAGTATACAGCATGCAGCATACTGCATGCTGTATGCAGCATGCTGTATGCAGCATACAGCATGCAGCATGCATCATACAGCATGCAGCATGCAGCATGCTGTATGCAGCATGCAGCATACAGCATGCAGCATACAGCATGCAGTATGCAGCATGCATCATACAGCATGCAGTATGCAGCATGCAGCATGCATCATACAGCATGCAGTATGCAGCATGCAGCATACAGCATGCAGCATACAGCATGCAGCATGCATCATACAGCATGCAGCATGCAGCATGCAGCATGCAGCATGCTGTATGCAGCATGCAGCATACAGCATGCAGCATACAGCATGCAGTATGCAGCATGCATCATACAGCATGCTGTATGCAGCATGCAGCATACAGCATGCAGCATGCATCATACAGCATGCATCATACAGCATGCAGCATACAGCATGCAGCATAACGCCGTTTCTGAGCGGTCGACGACGAACTACTTTCTTGGGCGAGCTCAGATGTGATGATGATGATGAGTCTCTTGAATTCTACGGCAAGACGGTGGGGGTTCCTCGCTTAACGCGTGGTGTTCACACTTGCAGCGCGTTTTTCGCTAGAACGCGCTCCTTTCATTCGAGAACACTGCACGCAACGTGGAACGCGCGTCCCGTTATGACGTGCGCCTCGTTATAACGCCGTTTCTGAGCGGTCGACGACGAACTACTTTCTTGGGCTGAGGCTGGTGTAGTGATACGCATCGCTGTCAAACCCAGACGGTTTACCTCCCCGTATTCTCTTGTGCACGGAAATTGAGTTTTCAGGTCCATACGGGCGTACAGACGTTTCAATGCGGGCAACAAAAATTGTGTTTTTGTGTTTCTCCCTTGTGATGGGACTCTGTAGGATGAACGTAGCGGTTCACAAGGGGCACGGGGTGACCACTACGGTCTGAGTTTGTGTGCAATAAGGTAGCGGGCACTGATGAGGGCTTGACAGGTATGGACGCAGCACGCGGAGTGAGGCGGTGACGCGGCGGCTTGACCCTCCGTTATTTGTCCCGCCGCGTCGCTGTGCGTAGTCGTGGTAGTCGTGGTAGTGGTGGTAGTGGTGGTAGTGGGGGTAGTCGTGGTAGTGGTGGTAGTGGTGGTAGTGGTGGTGGTAGTGGTGGTAGTGGTGGTAGTCGTGATAGTCGTGGTAGTGGTGGTAGTGGTGGTAGTGGGGGTAGTCGTGGTAGTGGTGGTAGTGGTGGTAGTGGTGGTGGTAGTGGTGGTAGTGGTGGTAGTCGTGGTAGTGGTGGTAGTGGTGGTAGTGGTGGTGGTAGTTGTGGTAGTGGTGGTAGTCGTGGTAGTGGTGGTAGTCGTGGCAGTGGTGGTAGTGGTGGTGGTAGTGGTGGTAGTGGTGGTAGTCGTGGTAGTGGTGGTAGTGGTGGTGGTAGTGGTGGTGGTAGTGGTGGTAGTCGTGGTAGTGGTGGTAGTCGTGGCAGTGGTGGTAGTGGTGGTAGTGGTGGTAGTCGTGGTAGTGGTGGTAGTGGTGGCAGTGGTGGTAGTGGTGGTAGTGGTGGCAGTGGTGGTAGTGGTGGTAGTCGTGGTAGTGGTGGTAGTGGTGGTAGTCGTGGTAGTGGTGGCAGTGGTGGCAGTGGTGGTAGTCGTGGTAGTCGTGGTAGTGGTGGCAGTGGTGGCAGTGGTGGTAGTGGTGGTAGTCGTGGTAGTGGTGGTAGTGGTGGCAGTGGTGGTAGTGGTGGTAGTGGTGGCAGTGATGGTAGTTGTGGTAGTGGGGGTAGTGGTGGTAGTTGTGGTAGTGGTGGTAGTGGTGGCAGTGGTGGTAGTGGTGGTAGTCGTGGTAGTGGTGATAGTGGTGGCAGTGGTGGTAGTGGTGGTAGTGGTGGCAGTGGTGGTAGTCGTGGTAGTGGTGGTAGTGGTGGTAGTCGTGGTAGTGGTGGCAGTGGTGGCAGTGGTGGCAGTGGTGGTAGTCGTGGTAGTGGTGGTTGTGGTGGTAGTGGTGGCAGTGGTGGTAGTGGTGGCAGTGGTGGTAGTGGTGGTAGTTGTGGCAGTGGTGGTAGTCGTGGTAGTGGTGGTAGTGGTGGTAGTGGTGGTAGTCGTGGCAGTGGTGGTAGTGGTGGTAGTCGTGGCAGTGGTGGTAGTGGTGGTGGTAGTGGTGGTAGTGGTGGTGGTAGTGGTGGTAGTGGTGGTGGTAGTCGTGGTAGTGGTGGTAGTGGTGGTAGTGGTGGTGGTAGTGGTGGTAGTGGTGGTAGTCGTGGCAGTGGTGGTAGTGGTGGTGGTAGTGGTGGTAGTGGTGGTAGTCGTGGTAGTGGTGGCAGTGGTGGTAGTCGTGGCAGTGGTGGTAGTGGTGGTGGTAGTGGTGGTAGTCGTGGTAGTCGTGGCAGTGGTGGTAGTGGTGGTAGTGGTGGTAGTCGTGGTAGTGGTGGTAGTGGTGGTAGTCGTGGTAGTCGTGGTAGGGGTGGCAGTGGTGGCAGTGGTGGTAGTCGTGGTAGTGGTGGCAGTGGTGGCAGTGGTGGTAGTGGTGGTAGTCGTGGTAGTGGTGGTAGTGGTGGTAGTGGTGGCAGTGGTGGTAGTGGTGGCAGTGGTGGTAGTGGTGGTAGTGGTGGCAGTGGTGGTAGTGGTGGTAGTCGTGGTAGTGGTGGTAGTGGTAGCAGTGGTGGCAGTGGTGGTAGTGGTGGCAGTGGTGGTAGTCGTGTTAGTGGTGGTAGTCGTGGTAGTCGTGGTAGTGGTGGTAGTGGTGGCAGTGGTGGCAGTGGTGGCAGTCGTGGTAGTGGTGGTTGTGGTGGTAGTGGTGGCAGTGGTGGCAGTGGTGGTAGTTGTGGCAGTGGTGGTAGTCGTGGTAGTGGTGGTAGTGGTGGTAGTGGTGGTAGTCGTGGCAGTGGTGGTAGTGGTGGTAGTGGTGGCAGTGGTGGTAGTGGTGGTAGTGGTGGTAGTCGTGGTAGTGGTGGTAGTGGTGGCAGTTGTGGTAGTGGTGGTAGTCGTGGTAGTGGTGGCAGTGGTAGCAGTGGTGGCAGTTGTGGTAGTGGTGGTAGTGGTGGCAGTGGTGGTAGTCGTGGTAGTGGTGGTAGTGGTGGCAGTGGTGGTAGTGGTGGTAGTTGTGGCAGTGGTGGCAGTTGTGGTAGTGGTGGTAGTGGTGGTAGTGGTGGCAGTGGTGGTAGTCGTGGTAGTGGTGGTAGTGGTGGCAGTGGTGGTAGTGGTGGTAGTGGTGGCAGTGGTGGTAGTTGTGGTAGTGGTGGTAGTGGTGGCAGTGGTGGTAGTCGTGGTAGTGGTGGTAGTGGTGGTAGTCGTGGTAGTCGTGGTAGTGGTGGTAGTGGTGGCAGTTGTGGTAGTGGTGGTAGTGGTGGTAGTGGTGGCAGTGGTGGTAGTCGTGGTAGTGGTGGTAGTGGTGGTAGTCGTGGTAGTGGTGGTAGTGGTGGTAGTGGTGGCATTGGTGGCAGTTGTGGTAGTGGTGGTAGTGGTGGTAGTGGTGGCAGTGGTGGTAGTCGTGGTAGTGGTGGTAGTGGTGGCAGTGGTGGTAGTCGTGGTAGTGGTGGTAGTGGTGGCAGTGGTGGTAGTTGTGGTAGTGGTGGTAGTGGTGGCAGTGGTGGTAGTGGTGGTAGTCGTGGTAGTGGTGGTAGTGGTGGTAGTCTTGGTAGTGGTGGCAGTGGTGGTAGTTGTGGTAGTGGTGGTAGTGGTGGTAGTCGTGGTAGTGGTGATAGTCGTGGTAGTCGTGGTACTGGTGGTAGTGGTGGTAGTCGTGGTACTGGTGGTAGTGGTGGCAGTGGTGGTAGTGGTGGTAGTGGTGGTAGTCGTGGTAGTTGTGGTGGTAGTGGTGGTAGTGGTGGCAGTGGTGGTAGTGGTGGTAGTGGTGGCAGTGGTGGTAGTGGTGGTAGTGGTGGTAGTCGTGGTAGTGGTGGCAGTGGTAGCAGTGGTGGCAGTTGTGGTAGTGGTGGTAGTCGTGGTAGTGGTGGTAGTCGTGGTAGTGGTGGTAGTGGTGGTGGTAGTGGTGGCAGTGGTGGCAGTGGTGGCAGTGGTGGTAGTGGTGGTAGTGGTGGTAGTCGTGGTAGTGGTGGTAGTGGTGGTAGTGGTGGTAGTCGTGGTAGTGGTGGCAGTGGTGGCAGTTGTGGTAGTGGTGGTAGTCGTGGTAGTGGTGGTAGTGGTGGTAGTCGTGGTAGTGGTGGTAGTGGTGGTAGTGGTGGTAGTCGTGGCAGTGGTGGTAGTCGTGGTAGTTGTGGTAGTGGTGGTAGTGGTGGTAGTCGTGGCAGTGGTGGTAGTCGTGGTAGTGGTGGTAGTGGTGGTAGTGGTGGTAGTCGTGGCAGTGGTGGTAGTGGTGGTGGTAGTGGTGGTAGTGGTGGTAGTCGTGGTAGTGGTGGTAGTGGTGGTAGTCGTGGTAGTGGTGGTAGTGGTGGTAGTCGTGGCAGTGGTGGTAGTGGTGGTGGTAGTGGTGGTAGTGGTGGTAGTGGTGGTAGTGGTGGCAGTGATGGTAGTTGTGGTAGTGGGGGTAGTGGTGGTAGTTGTGGTAGTGGTGGTAGTCGTGGTAGTGGTGGTAGTGGTGGCAGTGGTGGTAGTCGTGGTAGTGGTGGTAGTGGTGGCAGTGGTGGTAGTGGTGGTAGTCGTGGTAGTGGTGGTAGTGGTGGCAGTGGTGGTAGTCGTGGCAGTGGTGGTAGTGGTGGTGGTAGTCGTGGTAGTGGTGGTAGTGGTGGTAGTGGTGGTAGTCGTGGTAGTGGTGGTAGTCGTGGTAGTGGTGGTAGTGGTGGTAGTGGTGGTAGTGGTGGTAGTGGTGGTAGTGGTGGTAGTGCTGGCAGTGGTGGTAGTGGTGGTAGTGGTGGTAGTGGTGGTAGTCGTGGTAGTGGTGGCAGTGGTAGTTGTGGTAGTGGTGGTAGTGGTGGTAGTGGTGGCAGTGGTGGTAGTGGTGGTAGTCGTGGTAGTGGTGGCAGTGGTGGTAGTTGTGGTAGTGGTGGTAGTCGTGGTAGTGGTGGTAGTGGTGGCAGTGGTGGCAGTGGTGGTAGTGGTGGTAGTGGTGGCAGTGGTGGTAGTTGTGGTAGTGGTGGTAGTGGTGGCAGTGGTGGTAGTGGTGGTAGTGGTGGCAGTGGTAGCAGTGGTGGCAGTTGTGGTAGTGGTGGTAGTGGTGGCAGTGGTGGTAGTGGTGGTAGTGGTGGTAGTCGTGGTAGTGGTGGTAGTGGTGGCAGTGGTGGCAGTTGTGGTAGTGGTGGTAGTGGTGGTAGTGGTGGTTGTCGTGGTAGTGGTGGTAGTTGTGGTAGTGGTGGTAGTGGTGGTAGTCGTGGTAGTGGTGGTAGTGGTGGCAGTTGTGGTAGTGGTGGTAGTGGTGGCAGTGGTGGTAGTCGTGGTAGTGGTGGTAGTGGTGGTAGTGGTGGTAGTGGTGGCAGTGGTGGTAGTTGTGGTAGTGGTGGTAGTGGTGGTAGTGGTGGTAGTGGTGGCAGTGGTGGTAGTTGTGGTAGTCGTGGTAGTGGTGGTAGTGGTGGCAGTGGCGGCAGTGGTGGTAGTGGTAATAGTGGTGGCAGTGGTGGTAGTTGTGGTAGTCGTGGTAGTGGTGGTAGTGGTGGTAGTGGTGGCAGTGGCGGCAGTGGTGGTAGTGGTGGCAGTGGTGCGTCGTATCTCGCCAAACTTTGATCATCACATTATTGACGGGGAAATTGTTTTTCGCTTCAGACGTCCACCACTACCGCGTGCCGGATGTGATGATAATAACGACGTCGCTTTTTTAATTCGACGGCAAATCTCTGGGTTCAAGGCTGTACAGCCCGCGGGCCCGGATGTGATGATGATAACGACGTCGCTTTTTAAATTCTACGGCAAATCTCTGGGTTCAAGGAGGTCGACGCTGGCCACGGGCGCAGATTGCCGCCGCACGTAGCCAAACCGTGCTCACCGCAGCTCCGATGAGCGCGGTTGGCTACGTTACGGCGCGACAGAAGTTCAACACACGGAGAGGGAGGGTGAGCAGAGTCGCGGAGTCGATGTCCCGCTGAAAGGGGAATAGAGAGAGAAGAGGAGAGAGAGAGAGCGGAGGGAATGGGAGGACAAAGATGCAAAAGGGAACGGAGAAGCGGCAGCAAGGGATTGAGAGTGAGCGTCTTCTTCTGTGCGGCTGATGTAGACGCAGAGCAAAGACTACGATCTTCTTGGTTCTTTCGGTAAAGTCACGTAGGAGGGAAATAATAAAATAATAAAAATAAAACATAATAAAATAATTCTCACGACCTTTCGGCCACAACGCAAGCAGCCGTCATCAGGTGTCTCCCCGACAGGCCTGGTCTTCACCTGAGGACGGCTGCTTGCGTTGTGGCCGAAACGTCGTGAGAATTGTATTTTGTTATGTTCTATTTTTATTATTTTATTATTTACGTGACTTTACCGAAAGAACCAAGAAGATGAATCCCTGCAGTCACGAAAGCTTTAAATCGAAATGTATTTTATTATGTTTTATTTTTATTATTTTATTATTTCCATTCTACGTGACTTTACCGAAAGAACCAAGAAGATGAATCCCTGCAGTCACGAAAACTTTACATCGAAATGACTACGATGTCACATCCAGGTGGTCAAACCAGCAGATAACCGCGTCGGGAGCAAGCGGCGGGGTTGTATCGCCGCTGTGATGTCTCCGTCGCATTCGCGGATCGGGCATTGCGTCGTTATCCGTCGCACGTTCTGTTCTGGATGACCACGGTCGCACCGCTGCTCGAGAGGTATTTTTTAAATCCTTTATATTAAGTTCACTTGCGCGCTTGCTTGCTTGCTTACGACCGTGCAAATCTTTCGGTCGTTTTTTAACCCACTTCCCGTGATCCAATCGAGCTGACATTTTCCACACAGACTCGTTGTGCGTGACAATTAATGTTCCTGAAAATGTTACACTTTTTAGGACAAAAATATTGTATTTAATTACCAATTGCTTAATGGTGCAATGCAATCATCTGACCCATAGGTGGCAGCCATCTCAAGCCAGAGGACGAGAGGACTCTAGCCGCCACGCATATAAAGGATTTAGAGTGAAAAACTTAGTTTTTACGGGTTATACTTGTTTTGCAATGTTCCATTTGTGCATCGTCCAGCGGGGGTTATCCCGCATCTGCTGCCATGGTCTGTGCAGTGGATGCGCTTTAGGGGTGGACCATGAGTAGCTTCGTCGGGGAGCATCAGACCCCAGACGATCTTCTGCGTTTGGAGAGATGAGGACAGAGAGGTGGAGGAGTCTGCAGCACCAGGGGGACCTCGCCACGGCGTCTGTTTTCATAGTGGGCGGCGGCAGCTGCAGCGGGCAGAGGGAGGGAGGGCGGGGGAGGGATTCAGAGGGTGGTCGTAGTCTGGTTGTTGTCTAGTTGTATGGGTGTGTGGTTGTAGGGGTGTGTGGTTGTAGGGGTGTGTGGTTGTAGGGGCGTGTGGTTGTAGGGGTGTGTGGTTGTAGGGGTGTGTGGTTGTAGGGGCGCGTGGTTGTAGGGGCGCGTGGTTGTAGGGGCGCGTGGTTGTAGGGGCGCGTGGTTGTAGGGGCGTGTGGTTGTAGGGGTGTGTGGTTGTAGGGGTGTGTGGTTGTAGGGGTGTGTGGTTGTAGGGGTGTGTGGTTGTAGGGGTGTGTGGTTGTAGGGGCGTGTGGTTGTAGGGGTGTGTGGTTGTAGGGGCGCGTGGTTGTAGGGGCGCGTGGTTGTAGGGGCGCGTGTTTGTAGGGGCGCGTGGTTGTAGGGGTGTGTGGTTGTAGGGGCGTGTGGTTGTAGGGGCGTGTGGTTGTAGGGGTGTGTGGTTGTAGGGGCGCGTGGTTGTAGGGGTGCGTGGTTGTAGGGGCGCGTGGTTGTAGGGGCGTGTGGTTGTAGGGGCGTGTGGTTGTAGGGGTGTGTGGTTGTAGGGGCGCGTGGTTGTAGGGGTGCGTGGTTGTAGGGGTGTGTGGTTGTAGGGGCGCGTGGTTGTAGGGGTGCGTGGTTGTAGGAGTGTGTGGTTGTAGGGGTGTGTGGTTGTAGGGGTGTGTGGTTGTAGGGGCGCGTGGTTGTAGGGGTGTGTGGTTGTAGGGGTGTGTGGTTGTAGGGGTGTGTGGTTGTAGGGGTGTGTGGTTGTAGGGGTGTGTGGTTGTAGGGGTGTGTGGTTGTAGGGGTGTGTGGTTGTAGGGGCGCGTGGTTGTAGGGGTGCGTGGTTGTAGGGGGGTGTGGTTGTAGGGGTGTGTGGTTGTAGGGGCATGTGGTTGTAGGGGCGTGTGGTTGTAGGGGTGTGTGGTTGTAGGGGCGTGTGGTTGTAGGGGTGTGTGGTTGTAGGGGCGTGTGGTTGTAGGGGTGTGTGGTTGTAGGGGTGTGTGGTTGTAGGGGCGTGTGGTTGTAGGGGTGTGTGGTTGTAGGGGCGTGTGGTTGTAGGAGTGTGTGGTTGTAGGGGTGTGTGGTTGTAGGGGTGTGTGGTTGTAGGGGTGTGTGGTTGTAGGGGCGTGTGGTTGTAGGGGTGTGTGGTTGTAGGGGTGTGTGGTTGTACGGGTGTGTGGTTGTAGGAGTGTGTGTGGTTGTAGGGGCGCGTGGTTGTAGGGGCGCGTGGTTGTAGGGGCGTGTGGTTGTAGGGGTGTGTGGTTGTAGGGGCGCGTGGTTGTAGGGGCGTGTGGTTGTAGGGGTGTGTGGTTGTAGGGGCGTGTGGTTGTAGGGGTGTGTGGTTGTAGGGGCGTGTGGTTGTAGGGGTGTGTGGTTGTAGGAGTGTGTGGTTGTAGGGGCGTGTGGTTGTAGGAGTGTGTGGTTGTAGGGGTGTGTGGTTGTAGGGGTGTGTGGTTGTAGGGGTGTGTGGTTGTACGGGTGTGTGGTTGTAGGGGTGTGTGGTTGTAGGGGCGCGTGGTTGTAGGGGCGCGTGGTTGTAGGGGCGTGTGGTTGTAGGGGCGTGTGGTTGTAGGGGTGTGTGGTTGTAGGGGCGCGTGGTTGTAGGGGCGTGTGGTTGTAGGGGCGTGTGGTTGTAGGGGCGCGTGGTTGTAGGGGCGCGTGGTTGTAGGGGTGTGTGGTTGTAGGGGTGTGTGGTTGTAGGGGCGTGTGGTTGTAGGGGCGTGTGGTTGTAGGGGTGTGTGGTTGTAGGGGCGCGTGGTTGTAGGGGCGCGTGGTTGTAGGGGCGTGTGGTTGTAGGGGCGCGTGGTTGTAGGGGTGTGTGGTTGTAGGAGTGTGTGGTTGTAGGGGCGTGTGGTTGTAGGGGTGTGTGGTTGTAGGGGTGTGTGGTTGTAGGGGTGTGTGGTTGTAGGGGTGTGTGGTTGTAGGGGCGCGTGGTTGTAGGGGAGTGTGGTTGTAGGGGCGCGTAGTTGTAGGGGTGTGTGGTTGTAGGGGTGTGTGGTTGTAGGGGTGTGTGGTTGTAGGGGTGTGTGGTTGTAGGGGCGTGTGGTTGTAGGGGCGCGTAGTTGTAGGGGTGTGTGGTTGTAGGAGTGTGTGGTTGTAGGGGCGTGTGGTTGTAGGGGCGTGTGGTTGTAGGGGCGTGTGGTTGTGGGGGTGTGTGGTTGTAGGGGCGTGTGGTTGTAGGGGCGTGTGGTTGTAGGGGTGTGTGGTTGTAGGGGTGTGTGGTTGTAGGGGTGTGTGGTTGTAGGGGCGTGTGGTTGTAGGGGTGTGTGGTTGTAGGGGCGTGTGGTTGTAGGGGTGTGTGGTTGTAGGGGTGTGTGGTTGTAGGGGTGTGTGGTTGTAGGGGCGTGTGGTTGTAGGGGTGTGTGGTTGTAGGGGTGTGTGGTTGTACGGGTGTGTGGTTGTAGGAGTGTGTGTGGTTGTAGGGGCGCGTGGTTGTAGGGGCGCGTGGTTGTAGGGGCGTGTGGTTGTAGGGGTGTGTGGTTGTAGGGGCGCGTGGTTGTAGGGGCGTGTGGTTGTAGGGGTGTGTGGTTGTAGGGGCGTGTGGTTGTAGGGGTGTGTGGTTGTAGGGGCGTGTGGTTGTAGGGGTGTGTGGTTGTAGGAGTGTGTGGTTGTAGGGGCGTGTGGTTGTAGGAGTGTGTGGTTGTAGGGGTGTGTGGTTGTAGGGGTGTGTGGTTGTAGGGGTGTGTGGTTGTACGGGTGTGTGGTTGTAGGGGTGTGTGGTTGTAGGGGCGCGTGGTTGTAGGGGCGCGTGGTTGTAGGGGCGTGTGGTTGTAGGGGCGTGTGGTTGTAGGGGTGTGTGGTTGTAGGGGCGCGTGGTTGTAGGGGCGTGTGGTTGTAGGGGCGTGTGGTTGTAGGGGCGCGTGGTTGTAGGGGCGCGTGGTTGTAGGGGTGTGTGGTTGTAGGGGTGTGTGGTTGTAGGGGCGTGTGGTTGTAGGGGCGTGTGGTTGTAGGGGTGTGTGGTTGTAGGGGCGCGTGGTTGTAGGGGCGCGTGGTTGTAGGGGCGTGTGGTTGTAGGGGCGCGTGGTTGTAGGGGTGTGTGGTTGTAGGAGTGTGTGGTTGTAGGGGCGTGTGGTTGTAGGGGTGTGTGGTTGTAGGGGTGTGTGGTTGTAGGGGTGTGTGGTTGTAGGGGTGTGTGGTTGTAGGGGCGCGTGGTTGTAGGGGAGTGTGGTTGTAGGGGCGCGTAGTTGTAGGGGTGTGTGGTTGTAGGGGTGTGTGGTTGTAGGGGTGTGTGGTTGTAGGGGTGTGTGGTTGTAGGGGCGTGTGGTTGTAGGGGCGCGTAGTTGTAGGGGTGTGTGGTTGTAGGAGTGTGTGGTTGTAGGGGCGTGTGGTTGTAGGGGCGTGTGGTTGTAGGGGCGTGTGGTTGTGGGGGTGTGTGGTTGTAGGGGCGTGTGGTTGTAGGGGCGTGTGGTTGTAGGGGTGTGTGGTTGTAGGGGTGTGTGGTTGTAGGGGTGTGTGGTTGTAGGGGCGTGTGGTTGTAGGGGTGTGTGGTTGTAGGGGCGTGTGGTTGTAGGGGCGTGTGGTTGTAGGGGCGTGTGGTTGTAGGGGCGCGTGGTTGTAGGGGTGTGTGGTTGTAGGGGTGTGTGGTTGTAGGGGTGTGTGGTTGTAGGGGCGTGTGGTTGTAGGGGCGTGTGGTTGTAGGGGCGCGTGGTTGTAGGGGTGTGTGGTTGTAGGAGTGTGTGGTTGTAGGGGCGTGTGGTTGTAGGGGCGTGTGGTTGTCGGGGCGTGTGGTTGTAGGGGTGTGTGGTTGTAGGGGCGCGTGATTGTTCTACAAGACGCCCGAGCCAAGTCAGATATTACGTTCCACATCATCGTTACGTCTCCCACCCACATTCTCTAATCCCCCCCACCCCGCCCCCCCACCCCCCCAGCTGTACACGCCGTCACGCCAGGACATCCTGCTTGCGCGACGCGCCACCAAGGGCATCGTCGAGCACGAGTTCGTGATCCGCGGCGTGCCCTTCCGCATGGTGGACGTGGGAGGCCAGCGCTCCGAGCGCCACAAGTGGTTCCAGTGCTTCGAGGGCGTCACCTCGATCCTCTTCCTCGCCTCGTGCAGCGAGTTCGACCAGGCGCTGGCCGAGGACGGCGTCACGAACCGTCTGCGCGAGTCCATGGCCGTCTTCGACACGATCGTCAACAACCGCTTCTTCGCCGGCGTGTCCGTGGTGCTCTTCCTCAACAAGACGGACCTCCTGCTCGAGAAGATCGCCACCGTGAGCATCGCAGAATCGTTCCCTGAGTTCCGCGGGGACCCGCGCTGCCCTGGCGACGTCCAGGAGTTCCTCGTGCGCAGCTTCCGCGCGAAGAGGAGGGATTCGACGAAGCCCCTGTTCCACCACTTCACCACGGCCATCGACACGGAGAACATCAAGGTGGTGTTCAACGCCGTGCGGGACACCATCATCCAGAACAACATCCAGCAGCTGCTGCTCAACTGACGCGGAGGGGATTGGGGTGGTGGGGGGCGTGGGGGGGGGCTGTGGGGTGGGGGGGTTGAAGATGTGGTTTGGGAGGCGGAGTAGGGAGGTGTGATTGGGAGGTTGAGAGTGGAAAGGCGGTCGCAGACGCGATGGGAGATGTGACGGGGCATGCGATGAGAGATGTTGTGGGGGGCTTTGAGAGTCGAGAGGGAGTTGGAGGTTTAATGGGAGATGTGGGGCATGGGATATTGATAGTAGAGTGGGGAGTTGCAGACGCGATGAGAGATGTGATTAGAGATTGAGTGGAGAGGGCGTTGGAGATGTGAACGGGCATGCGACGAGAGATGTGATGGGGGTTGAGAGCGGAGAGTGAGTTGGCGATGTGGTGGGAGATGTAATGAGAGATTGAGCGGAGAGCGAGTTGGTGATGTGGTGGGAGATGTAATGAGAGGTTGAGTGTGGAAATGGGGTTAGAATTGTGATGGGAGATTGCGGAGAGCGGGTTGCAGATGTGATGGGCGACAAGATGGGGGAGATGGAGGGAGGAAAATCGTCCTCCACGGAGATGGAGCAATGGAATCAGCTCGCGTGCAGCTGCTGGGCGGTTTGTTTCATCGCGGAACTGTGAGGGTGGAGGCGGCTTGGGGAGGACTTCATCCAGCAGTGGATTGACCACGGCTCATGACGACGACGACGTTTGAGCGAGAGTGGGGAGATTGTGAGCACGTGTACTTCGCAAACGGAGAATGAATGACACAAGACACGGCGGTGGTGCAACTGCGGCTGTGAAACCCTAACGAACCATAGAGCAAACCCATAGAGACACATAGAGACACAGAAACCCATAGAGCAAACCCATAGAGACACATAGAGACACATAGAGATACATAGAGACACATAGAGACACATAGAGACTCAGAGAGACACATAGAGACACATAGATACATAGAGATACATAGAGACACATAGAAATAGAGACAGATAGAGATACATAGAGACACATAGAGATACATAGAGGTACATAGACACACAGAGATACATAGAGACACACATAGAGATACAGAGACACACAGAGATACATAGAGATACAGAGACACACAGAGATACTGAAATATAATCCACAGACGTGGTGCGATTTCAACCCAACGCTTTGGACTGCGCAGTGACCCCACTGTGGTCTGCGCCCCTTCAACGGAAAAGGAGGAAGAATAGCGACAACGACTGCGAACTCTCTCCCTGATGAAGCCCTCTCCCTGATGAAATCCTCTCTCCCTGATGAAATCCTCTCCCTGATGAAGTCCTCTCTCCGTGGCCCGCACAGCAGCATCGTGCTGCTGTCAAACCCACCCCCCCCCCCCCCCAATGGTTTCAAATGGTGTAGTGGCAGCCCTCGCACCGACGATGTCTTATCGGCGAAGGTGGCTGCCCCTCTGAAAACGAGCGAAGAACACTGGCCGAGCACAAGGAAACGTCCGGCTCGGTTTCGACGTTCAGTCTCTCATCAACAGAGTCGGGCTCGCTTGAAGGAACGCCGGTGACCTGCCACGTGTCGAGGAGGCGAACGTCACCGACTCTGCGGACGAGACGCTGCGAATGACGAACACCGCGACAGGGGGCCGTTCATAAATGACGTCACGCACCTGAGGGGGGGGGGTCAGACATTTGTGACGATGTGTGACGAGGGGGGGAGGGGGGTTGAGAAATGTGACGTCACATCAAAATGCGCAACTTTGAATAAAAATAGACAACACGTTCTCCTTAATTAAATATACTTTTTAATAAATGTTTTCTCCTACAATATCAGAGTGCAGCGCCACATTAAATACGCACTACAATGACAATAGTTTAAAGCGATTTGAAGCATGTTTTATTTGGGGGGGGGGGGGGGGGCAGAGCTTTGTGACCTCATTTGAGGGGGGGTCTGAATTTTTGTGACGAGGGGGGGGGGTCAAAAATCGTCCAAAATCGCGTGACGTCATTTATGGACGGCCCCCACAGGACTTCCTTCAGACACTGCGCCACCCGGATTAAGAGGGCGCACCCCCCCCCCCCCCGGCTACGGCTACGCTGCTGCACGTGGCAGCAGCAGCCTGTAAATCCGGCACTGCATTGTGGGCAGCAGGAGCGAGGGGTTGGTGAATCACACTGGGATGGTAGCCGTGGGTGGGTGACGAGGAGCTGTAGCCCGACTCTGCCAGGAGACGGCGGTGCAGCAAAGTGTGGACTAATCTCCATCCGTTCCATCTCCCTCACGTGATGCGTCAAGGAGGAGCTACACATCGGCTGGGCAGGATAAGGCGGTACAGCAAAGTGTGGACTAATCTCCATCCCTGACTGCAGGGATTCATCTTCTTGGTTCTTTCGGTAAAGTCACGTAGAATGGAAAAAATACCATATAACAATAAAACATAATAAAATTATTCTCACGACGTTTCGGCCACAACGCAAGCAGCCGTCCTCAGGTGCAGAACAGGTCTGTCGAGAAGGCAGAGTCTGATAATTATTTTATGTTTTATTTTTATTATTTTATTATTTCCCTTCTACGTGACTTTACCGAAAGAACCAAGAAGATAATCTCCATCCGTTCCATCTCCCTCCCGTGATGCGTCAAGGAGGAGCTACACATCGGCTGGGCAGGATAAGGTGGTGCAGCAAAGTGTGGACTAATCTCCATCTGTTCCATCTACCTGTCCGTTTGGCGTCAAGGGGGGGTGAGCCCGTGCCCTGACTGTGTCAGGGGAAGGCGTCGCAGCGAGAGCGTGGGACCCCCACGTGTTCCGCGCAGGTTTTGTCCGGGCGCTCCGATTCCCTCCCGTGTGTAATGTCAGCACCCATTCATTGGCCGGTAACACCTCAATATGTCGAGGACCTCAGAGCTTGGGCAATTATCGTCAGCGTCGGTTCCCTGCCTGGCTGCCTCCCCGGCTCGTCTGTGGTTCCTCCTCCTCCCGAGAGCGAAGGCGGAGCAGCGTTTCAAGTTGATGTAATAATGATGACGATGATGATTGTGATTAGGGTACGATAATTACATTTGCGTAGAGGGTAACTCATAGAGAAAAATGTTGACACGAGCGCAAGATTTAGTATTTTGTCGGTCGACGATCGCCAGAGTCGCGGCGCGGCCGTCACGTGTGACGACGCGTGGGTCACGTGGGTCGCGCTGTGACGCGCTGTGATACGACACAATCGGGGGTCATCCGACGAAATCACGTGATCGCCGATGGCACAGCTGTCAGCCCATGCGGTTGACCCCGCCCCACCCCACACCCCACACCCCGTATTCTTGCACAGGGAAATTGAGCGTTTCGGGTCCATACGGGCGTACAGCCGTTTCAATACGGGCGCAATTTGTCTTAATCGTTTGTGTTTCTCTCCCTCGTGATGGGACTTTGCGGGATGAACGTTGAGATGTATAAGGCGCACGGAGTGACCAGTAAGCTCTGAGTTGGTCTGTAATAAGGTAGGGAGGGGGGGGGGCAAGTGTGCCATCAGCCCACGCACCCCGTAGGGAATTGGCGTGTCTGTGGCCCCCATACCAGAGGTCGCAACCGGGTACCCGATACCCGTACCCTACCCGATACCCGGCTACCCGTACCCGGCCGGGTACGGGTACCCGTTTGCGACCCTGGTGCGGCCGGGTACGGGTACGGGTAGGCCGTGAGTCACCGGTGAGTAACCGTTTGTCACTCATTTCCCAACGTCTTGTCTCTTCTCACAATTCAAGTTCCTAGAATCAACCCACCCGCGCCTGCAACATGGCTTCATCCCAGAGGTCGCAATCAGGTACCCGATACCCGGCTACCCGGCCAAGTACGGGTACGGGTACCCGTTTGCGACCCTGGTGCGGCCGGGTACGGGTACGGGTAAGGAATCAAACGCGTTTGCGACCTCTGCCCCATACCCTGGTGGATTTGGCGTCTGGCCCAATCGACTCTGCTCACGGCTCGATACGAAGGCCACGTTCGAGTGTCGATCCGTCGAGGGTTTTAATCGCCGCGTCGATTCCGTGGGCAAGCGATCCATATGGATCGAGTAATCCCATTGGTTAGTATAGCGTCGTGTGAAATAAAGATCCCCCGTGTAGCCTTAACGGAATGTTGGGGCAAGTGCTGTTAGCGAGCACCTATGAAGGCCGGAACGGCAACACGAGGGGGTGGGTGGCCAGCACCACGCCCGACCGCCTTTGTTTCCCCAGTGGCGATGTTTACACACCGCACCAGGTAGTCATTTGAGGCTGAGTCGACCTAGGGGAGGTCCAGAACCGGTACAGATAATAGTCACCGGTGTTGGCCGTGAGCGGGAATCGAACTCGGGTCGCCGGGTTCATAGCACAGCGTGCTAACCGCTACACTACCGCTCCTCACACACCACACACGGACCACACACACACACCACACACACACACACCACACACACACACACACCACACACACACACCACACGCATCCCACACACCACACGCCACACACACCCCACAGACACCACACGCCACACACACACACTCCACACACACTCCACACACACACATGCCACACACCCCACACACATCACACACACCACACTCCACACACCACACACGCCACACACCCCAAACACACGCCCCACGCGCACCACACGCAACACACCCCCCACACACACCATACACATCACATACACCCCACACACACACACCACACACACGCCCCACACACAAACACACACACACACACGTACACACCATACACACACACCACACACACACCCCACACCACCACACACACACCACACACACACTACACACACCACACACACCCACCACACACCACACCACACACACCCCACACCACACGGCCCCCTTCTTGTTGTTGATTGGCTAACATCTCCGCACGATCTCCGATTCGCACGCGGTCTGCTTCTGTCGCTTTTAAAGCCACCAAACTCGCCCAGGGCTCTCCCACGATGCACGCCGCTTCGATGCTGCGAGATATTTGTTTAGTATCGTGCGGCGATGTGGGGACTCGACGATAATTCCGTCTGAGGAATTTCGCGATTACCGTTGCCGATGTCATGATTTTGTATTTTTTTGTCCTGGTGTTTTTTTCGCCCGTGGTAGTTGTTTTGTTCGTCTTGCCCTTCCCTGCTGCCCGTCAGCGCACGTGCGAAGCGGCGTGGGGGACGACACCGTTCGCGAACGCGTGCCACCCCCCACGCCCCAGCGTCAAATCTTCGGAGTTTGAGTGTGTGACTGTGTGACTGTGTGAGTGTGTGACTGTCGGCCTGTGTGAGTGTGTGACTGTGTGAGTGTGTGAGTGTGTGACTGTGTGTCTGTGTGTGACTGTGTGAGTGTGTGACTGTCGGCCTGTGTGAGTGTGTGACTGTGTATGTCTGTGTGACTGTGTGTGACTGTGTATGTCTGTGTGACTGTGTGTGACTGTGTGTGACTGTGTGACTGACTGTGTGTGACTGTCTGCCTGTGTGCTTCCACGGGCGTCGTGATCGCTCCTCGGGGAGCTGCATCGGCGGCTCTTGAATTGTTGAATTGTTTGGTCGAATCCAAAGAAAAATGTCTCTCCGTGTGATTTTGGATGCCGACCCCCACACCCTGGTCCAACGACGTTGAGTCAACGTGAGTCCAACGTTGGTCCAACGCTTGTCCAACGTTGGCATGTGGTTGGAACTCTTGGCTCAACGTTGGGTCAACGTTGGCATGTGGTTGGAACTCTTGGCTCAACGTTGGGTCAACGTTGGCATGTGGTTGAAACTCTTGGCTCAACGTTGGGTAAACGTTGGCATGTGGTTGGAACTCTTGGCTCAACGTTGGGTCAACGTTGGCATGTGGTTGAAACTCTTGGCTCAACGTTGGGTCAACGTTGGCATGTGGTTGAAACTCTTGGCTCAACGTTGGGTCAACGTTGGCATGTGGTTGGAACTCTTGGCTCAACGTTGGGTCAACGTTGGCATGTGGTTGAAACTCTTGGCTCAACGTTGGGTAAACGTTGGCATGTGGTTGAAACTCTTGGCTCAACGTTGGGTCAACGTTTGTCCAACGTTGGCATGTGGTTAGAACTCTTGGCTCAACGTTGGGCCCAACGTTCCACGTTTACTGGGAGTGCAGCAAACCCGAAACGATACAATAAGGATGTGAATTGCAACGGTGCAGTAAAACCGATGAACACCGCATCGCGAAAGTTCACGTCGTATCGCGAGCCAATGGTAGTACAGCAAGTAGGACACTGCCTTCGATGTCCCTTACCGAGTGCTTTCTACGGAACACGTGGTCAGACATCCCAGTAAATGATTTTCAGGTATAACAGTACGGGTCCGTTCTCCTATAACACCGCGTGTTTTCACAACGCGGTTTCGATATAACGCGATGAACGCATTGTGGGGAACGCAGTTTCTTGTTGTTTTTTTCATAACGCGAACTGGGATGTAGCGCGCACCGAGCGAACGGAACGGCGTCGTCGCACAGGGCAGCGGGATGCTGCTGGATGCTTCTGGAAGCTTCTGGATGTCATCGCGGACTCCGGTTTAACCCCCCCACCACCCCACCTATATTGTCTATTATTTATTACAACGCGATGTTTGTTGCACAACGTGATGTTCTTCGGGAACGCAGCTACAACCGCGATACCGGAGAACAGGCTGACCGTATTTATTTCTGCGTCCGTCGTGACCGCCGCTGTTACTGCTTCCGATAATTCTTCAGCGACGACGGCATCGCCAGAGAGGTGGAGACGGCTCAGTGGAGGCCTTCATCCAGCAAGTGGATGGGCCCACGGTTGATAACACTGGTCAACAACAACAACAACACGTTCCTTCGGAGTGGGCAGGTAGGAACTTGGTTGGACAGCGCATTCGTGCACGACAGACAGACAAATAATCCCTGGTGGGAAAGTGTGGAACCTGTTGTTCCTACCTGTGTGTATAAAATATAACTTGACTTTAGGTAGCCAGGCAGCCAGCCAGGCAGCCAGCCCCCTGAACTATCGCCCCCCCTCTCCCTTAGGCCCCTCCCCTGACCCCCCTTCCCTTAGGCCCCTCCCCTGACCACCCCATATATCCTTAGGCCCCTCCCCTGACCCTCCTTCCATTAGGCCCCTCCCCTGAGCACGCCCCCCCCCCCCATATCTTTAGGCCCCTCCCCTGACCCTCCTTCCCTTAGGCCCCTCCCCTGAGCACCCCCCCCCCCCCCCCCCATATCCTTAGGCCCCTCCCCTGACCCTCCTCCCTTAGGCCCCTCCCCTGAGCACCCCCCCCCCCCCCCATATCCTTAGGCCCCTCCCCTGACCCTCCTCCCTTAGGCCCCTCCCCTGAGCACCCCCACCCCCAATATCCTTAGGCCCCTCCCCTGACCCCCTTTCCCTTAGGCCCCTCCCCTGAGCACCCCCCCCCCATATCCTTAGGCCCCTCCCCTGACCCCCCTTCCCTTAGGCCCCTCCCCTGACCCCCCTTCCCTTAGGCCCCTCCCCTGAGCACCCCCCCCCCCATATCCTTAGGCCCCTCCCCTGACCCCCCTTCCCTTAGGCCCCTCTCCTGACTCCCCCCTTCCTTAGGCCCCTCCCCTGACCCGCCTCCCTTAGGCACCTCCCCTCGCCGTACCCGGCAGTAGGTCTCCACCAATCAAAGAGCTGTTAATGTTATATATTTATGTATGCACGACAGACAGACAATACATCCCTGGTGGGCAGTGTGGAACATTGTTCCTACCTGTAAAAAATTCTGGCCTGGACTTTTGCAGCTGTTTTAGACTAATTTCAGGGTGCTGATTCCAAATCTGAGCTCAGATTTGCTCTATCACATCTCATTTTATGCTATCGGCATACCCCATTTTCATTGATTTTACCCGAAATTAGCTCTGTCACTTATGATTGCAAGTTGTTGCGAGTCAGTGACTGCTTTATTGTTAAAATACGGTGCTGTATTTTTAGGATAGTGTGTTTATAACATCATTTTATGTAGATATCCACATTTATTTAAAATTTTTATTCTGCAGTTTTTATTGAAAATGCAATATTCGATATCTCAAAAACCTGATGTGATAGACAAAAACTGATGCCAGATTTGGAATCGGCACCCCAAAATTACCTTATTACCGTTGGAATAACCTTATGCCAGAAAAAGTGTGTTGACCAGTGTAATGAAAGATGACGTGAGATCGTTTTCGTTGTTATTGTTGGTGTCGCTGCTTGCTACAGTGTCACAGCTTGTGCTCATTCTAAATATATTTTAAAATAATTATTAGCGGACGTCTTTTACTGTCGCTGTTGTTGTTGTCGGTGTGTTTAATCCGTTTGTTTGTTTTATTTCGATTTAAAGCTTTCGTGACTGCAGGGATTCATCTTCTTGGTTCTTTCGGTAAAGTCACGTAGAAGGGAAATAATGGTATTTCCGACAGACCTGTTCTTCACCTGAGGACGGCTGCTTGCGTTGTGGCCGAAACGTCGTGAGAATTATTTTATAATGTTTTATTTTTATTATTTTATTATTTCCCTTCTACGTGACTTTACCAAAAGAACCAAGAAGATGAACCGTTTGTTTGTGTTTGCTGCTATGATAAGTTGAGATGTTCCAAGTAAAACTGTTGTCGCAGTGAGCACCCGCCACTGCAAGCAGGTTCGAGTCGAGGATGTCATCAATGGGGGGAAAAACAAAAGGAAGGACCGGGAAGAGAGGAGATACAGAGGGACGGCGTCTGTTCTCACAGGGGGCGGGGCGTCAGCGGGGAAGAGGGATTAAGACAAAGATCCCCCGTGTAGCCTTGACAGACCGTCGGGGCAAGTGCAGTTAACGAGCAACCTCAAGAAGTTCGCAACGGTGCACGAGGGGGTGGGTGGACAGCACCACGCCCGGCCGCCTTTGTCTCCCCAGTGGCGATGTTTACACACCGCACCAGGTTATTCGTTTGAGGCTGAGTCGACCTAGGGGAGGCCCAGGACCGGGTCGGAAAATCGTCGCCTATGTTGGCCGCGAGCGGGAATCGAACTCGGGTCATCGGTTTCATAGCGCAGCGCGCTAACCGCTACATTTCCGCTCCCCACAAACACACAGTCGCACACACACCCACACACACAGATTCAATGCACGTATTCTGTTGAAACACGCAGGCAAACATTCGACCAAATCACTATCTCGTCAGATGCCAGTAAGCTGAGCAGACCCTGAACCTGTACAGTGCTTGGAAGGGTGACCAACGAAGTATTATCAAGTGGTATAACATCACACCGCCATCATCACCGCCATCATCACCATCATCACCGCCATCATCATCACCGCCATCATCACCGCCATCATCACCATCATCACCGCCATCATCACCATCATCACCGCCATCATCACCATCATCACCGCCATCATCACCACCATCATCACCATCATCACCGCCATCATCATCACCGCCATCATCATCACCGCCATCATCACCGCCATCATCACCATCATCACCGCCATCATCACCATCATCACCGCCATCATCATCACCGCCATCATCACCGCCATCATCACCATCATCACCGCCATCATCACCATCATCACCGCCATCATCACCACCATCATCACCATCATCACCGCCATCATCACCATCATCACCGCCATCATTACCATCATCACCGCCATCATAACCATCATCACCGCCATCATCACCATCATCACAACCATCATCACCATCATCACCGCCATCACCACCATCATCACCGCCATCATCACCATCATCACCGCCATCATCACCATCATCACCACCACCATCATCATCACCATCATCACCACCACCATCATCACCGCCATCATAACCATCATCACCGCCATCATCACCGCCATCACTATCACTCCTTGGCCGGATGTGGGTGAAAACGAACCGCAGTGGTTGCTGCCTTTCTGCTGCTGCTGCTGACCTTTGGACATCCTGGGCCCTGCCACCGACACGTGGAAAACCCACACCCGTCAGAGTGCAACAGTTGTGTGCAGCCTTCTCTGACGTTAAGACTCCTCGCCCACAGACCCAGTGTTACATTCGTGATGGAAATTAGTGACAGAAATATTCCTGTGAGTCTGTGTGTTTTTTTATATTTTAGTCACGAATGACGAGTGAACGAAAATTACCGACCGTGATGATGACTACGACTACCCGTCACCACCACCACCATCAACATCACCACTACCACAATCATTATCACCACCACCACACACACAAAGATCCCCCGTATAGCCTTAACAGACTGTAGGGGCAAGTGCTGTTAGCGAGCAACTTTTAGGGCCGGCACGGTACACGAGGGGGTGGGTGACCAGCACCACGCCCGACCGCCTTTGTCTCCCCAGTGGCGATGTTTACACACCGCACCGGGTACTCATTTGAGGCTGAGTCGACCTAGGGGAGGCCCAGGACCGGCTCAGATAATCGTCACCGGTGTTGGCCGTTAGTGGGAATCAAACTCTGGCCAACAGGTTCGTAGCGCAGCGCGCTAACCGCTGCACCACCGCTCCCCACAATCACCATCACCACCAAAGTTCCCCCGTATAGCCTTAACAGACTGTAGGGGCAAGTGCTGTTAGCGAGCACCTATGAAGGCCGGAACGGTACACGAGTGGGTGGGTGGCCAGCACCACGCCCGACCGCCTTTGTCTCCCCAGTGGCGATGTTTACACTCCGCACCGGGTACTCATTTGAGGCCGAGTCGACCTAGGGGAGGCCCAGGACCGGTTCAGATAATCGTCACTGGTGTTGGCCGTGAGCGGGAATCGAACTCGGGTCGCCGGGTTCGTAACCACCACCACCATCGTCACCAGCATCACCAATATCAACATCGTCAACACCACAACCATCAACCACCACCACCACTATCATGAGCATCATCTACCCACCAAGCATTTGAACAACGACCGCCAGCGACGAGAACGAAATTTCACACGGAGTTATGACGGATGGCCTCGTAGCGCTCCTGGTGACATCGATTGATCTCGATGCCGAACTGCTGCAGTCAAGCAGACTCGTTCGACAGACTCACCACTCCCTGAGTGATTCACAGACTCGAGGCCCGACTGGGCAGCGAGCGGCAAATTGTTGGTGATGCCCCTGCTGCTGCTGCCGGCTTAGCTACTCCAGCTGCGTTGGCCCAGTGTATGTTGAACTTCTTTCGCATCGTACGTAGCCCACCGTGCTGACCGGAGGCAGTGGTGGTACACAAGGACAGTCGACAACAACAACAGTCAACACAGTTCGTCAACAACACTGTGTGTGTGTGGCCTTACAATAAATAAGGATATAATAAGTGACGTTTCGGGCACTGGCCCTTCATGATAAAAACAAACCTTCCACAGGCTGCCATCGAGAAGACTAAAGACTAGGACTGAAATAAAATAACCCATATAATGATTATAATACTACAAATCAGACTACAAGGCGGGTTTTTATTGAATCATAATTATTCATGGGCAATGACATTTGCCCCCCACCACCACCACCAACTTCTGTTTACGAGAAACGCGTTAACAAGTTCAGGCCCAGCTGGCTTCACCTCAACGTAGGTAACAAATTTTAAATTAATAAAAGTAAAATTAAAATAAAATTCAAATCACGACGTTTCGGAGGCAACACAAGCTTCCGTCTTCAGGTAGAACCGTCACAGCACGACAGCTGTATCAAGTAAATGAGAGATTCCAAGATATACTACCCCGTATATATATACTGGTTGAGGGGGGAGGCAGGACAGGCCCCCTTTTTTAATCCTTTATATTAAGTTCACTTGCTTCCGTGCAAATCTTTCGGTCGTTTTTTTACCCACTTCCCGTGATCCAATCGAGCTGACATTTTGCACAGACAATGTATTTTCGTGAAAAAAAATTTCCACAATTTTACACGTTTTAGGAATTTTTTTTTTATATGTAATTACCAATTGCTTAATGGTGGCAGGCAATCATCTGACCCATAGGTGGCAGCCATCTCACGCCAGAGGACGAGAGGACTCTAGCCGCCACGCATATAAAGGATTTATAGTGAAAAACTTAGTTTTTACGGGTTAATTTTTTATTATTATGGTAAGGTTGGTGCGACTCACATCTAGCAGTGGATCGACGAGCGGACTTTGCCCGCGCGTGCCCCTCTGCACGCCGGTGTGACGCGCTGTGCGTACTGCTACCACACCTATTGGGGGGGGGGAGGGGTATTTATATTTTTGTTTTGCTGACGGTATGTATATTTTATCCCAATAAGAAATGTCGTTGCACACACACACACACGCGCGCAACTTATTTTCACGGTTTTCTTATGGCTGTAGATTGCTTTGTGTTTTGTGAAATGTTTTTTTTATTATTACGACAAAACGCACGCCCGATGTAACACGCTCAAGCATTCCGCTGACGGCGTACAGAAAATCCGCGGTAATCCATTCCCGCGCAGATATATGTATGTTGAACTTCTTTCGCGCCGTACGTAGCCAACCGTGCAAATCAGATGTGCGGGGAAGGACACATGGAGGCAAACTCGCATGCGTATTCTCGCTTACCCCACTCCCTTACCACGCTGCCGCAGATGACGGCAACGCACACACACACTCACTAACCCACGTGCTCACCCACACACACACTCACTAACCCACGTGCTCACCCACACACACACTCACTAACCCACGTGCTCACCCACACACACACTCACTAACCCACGTGCTCACCCACACACACACTCACTAACCCACGTGCTCACCCACACACACACTCACTAACCCACGTGCTCACCCACACACACACTCACTAACCCACGTGCTCACCCACACACACACTCACTAACCCACGTGCTCACCCACACACACACTCACTAACCCACTTGCTCACACTCACTCACATAGCCACTCGCCACACTGCACGTCACAACAATACACTCACGCACCCACCTGTGTAATTTTGGCCACGTGGGCCCTGGGCTCTGCAACCGTGAAATAAAATAACGCATGAATCAGTGGTGATAAGGTGTTGATGGAGAAGATGGTGGTGGTGATTGTAATTGGGGAGGGTGGTTGGTTGTGATGTGTTTGTGGTGATTGTAAATACGGTGGTGGTGGTGGTGAAATAAGGCACAGGTAAGTCGCATGTTTGATGAGTGGAAGTGGTGCAGTGCAGTGGGGGGGAGGGGGTGGCTGAGTACAGGTGAGCTACACAGGTGTGTTCCAGGTAAACCCCCATGTCCCCACAGATGTTCTCCCGCCAGTCAACGCGGGAAGGACTCCAGAAAAAGCGTGACATCATTGCCGCCGCTCATCTGTTACAATCACCTCGATGTGCCCCACGTGTTTCCGGTGCGTCACGTGGGAGCAATTAAAGGCCACCACGTGGTCGGCGTAGGGCGCGGTCGGAATCCTTTATGAGAGCGGCAAGCAGATCGCCCCGGTTCACGTGCAAAACATTCGGCCCGACGTTGACGGGCCGAATGTTTAACAACCATGAGCCGATGTGCACCATTGTTCTCTTTTAGCCCCGCTCCCGAGGACCATCATCCTGGCTGCCACAATCAGACAAGCCCCCCCCCTCAACTCGAGGATCACCTTCCTGGCTCCACCCACACCCGTCCTCCTTGGCTCCTCCCCCCTCCTCTTACCCTATATCAGGCATGTCCAAAGTCCGGCCCGCGGGCCAATCACGGCCCGCGGGCAGATTTCATACGGCCCGCAGCTTCGGTCTTATAATGTGTTAGTTATGGCTTGCCAGCTCTGTCAGAATAAATACATCATAAAACTCATGAAAATTTAAGGTATTCTATACAGTTTGTTCAATGTTATCTGATTGAATGAAAGGCAGAATTGCGTTTTAGAGTTGTTCCCGTCTGCCTTGAGTGGCTTATATTTGGTTACATTGTCATTTGAAAAATAAAGGTAATTGTGACAATGAAAATTGTTTTATAACAGTGTGTGTGTTTCCACGTAACTTTTGTGGTTAAAACAATGTCAGAAGGAACTATTGGCCCCCGGGCATCTTCACTTTATCAAATGTGGCCCTATTTGCAAAAAGATTTGGACACCCCTGCCCTATATAATAATAAAGTCCCATCACAAATAGCTCCCACTACAGTTATTTCGCTGTGCCTTTTTACACCTGATGAAGGAAGCTTGTGTTGCCTCCGAAACGTCGTGATTTATTATTTTATTTCTATTATTATTTCTATTATTTTTATAATTTATTAATTGTTCCTTATTTATTTCACCGACGTGACTTTACCGAAAAAACCTAAGAGTATGAATCCTTGCAGTCACGAAAGCTTCAAATCTAAAACAACGTTGGCCCAACGGTTTCCAAACAACGTTGGCTGGGATGTATTTACGAAGCAAAGGACGCGCTTGCATCTCAGCCGGGACTGTCCGGGGACGTCCTTTACGCCCTTTGGTTTTTGGCGACGTCTCATCCACCCCATGGACCATCGACCACGCCAGCTCCGGGCACGCTCCCAGCGGCAGCGGATTTTGGCTCGGCCATCGAACCATGGAACGCTTCTCCTTGATGGGGAAAACATTTATTTTAAGCCGCAGATGCGTGCCAAAAAAGGGCAGAGTCTTAGCTACGACTGTCCCTCGCCCTGAACCACAACCCCTAACCCCATACCCTAATCCTAAACCATAACCTATAACACCTAACCCTTAAGCCCATACCCTAATCCGAAACCGAACCCTAGCCCTAAACCATAACATCTAAACAATAACCCTAACTCAAACCCTAACCGTAACTCATAAATCTTAATCCCAAATACCAAACTCTTACACCGAAATCGTCACCCCGAATCCCAAATCACAACGCCGAGCCTCTAAACCCCCTAACCCTCACCACTAACCCCCGACCTCTTAACCCCTAACTCCGAGATGAAACCCTATTGGAGTGGTGCCCAATAAAATAAAATCAACTGGAATCCCATCAAGTTCTGTGATTGGATTCACATTCTGCTTAACGAGTGATTGAAAACGAATTTCTTTATAAATTGCTTTTCGCGTTTAGTTTGTTGTCCTTCCCCCCCCCGCACCTCCGATTATCCAAGGTTGGCTACGTACGGTGCGAAAGAAGTGCAAAAACATAGGTACATCTTCTTCTTGGTTCTTTCGGTAAAGTCACGTAGAAGGGAAGTAATAAAATAATAAAAAATAAATTAATATGACTTTGAAACCCCCGCCCACCTACGCATTTCCCATAAATATGATAAATTCCTCTTGATATGCAAATTATTTTGTCAAGACGCTCTTCTTCCCCCCTCCAACCCAGCTTAAATATACGCTCCAAGCTTGGTGGTGTTTCATTCTTCACCTGAGGACGGCTGCTTGCGTTGTGGCCGAAACGTCGTGAGAATTATTTTATTATGTTTTATTTTTATTATTTTATTACTTCCCTTCTACGTGACTTTACCGAAAGAACCAAGAAGATGAATCCCTGCAGTCACGGAAGCTTTAAATCGAAATAGGTACATCTTGCCTAATTGTGTTATGATACTGATGATTCCTTGTTCATAGGATTACTCCGGTAAACGTTACTCCCCATGGTCATGTTAATTCGGAATGGGTCTCTCTCTCTCTGTGATCGCGTGAATTTTTTCACCGGTTCCTCCGATTATTCCCTCCCACATTTAGAATCAACAACGCGCCTTTACGGGCCGTCCATAAATGACGTCACGCACCTAGGGGGGGGTCAGACATTTGTGACGATGTGTGACGAGGGGGGGGGGGGGTTGTGAAATGTGACGTCACATCAAAATGCGCAACTTTAAATAAATATAGACAACACGTTCTACTTAATTAAATAGACTTTTTAATAAATGTTTTCTCCTACGGCATCAGAGTGCAACGCCGCATTAAATACGCACTACAATGACAATAGTTTAAAGCGATTTGAAAAATGTTTTAAAAAATTTGGGGGGGGGGCAGAGCTTTGTGACGTCATACTTGAGGGGGGGGTTTGACTTTTTGTGACGCCGTGTGACGATGGAGGGGGGGGTCAAAAATCGTCCAAAATCGCGTGACGTCATTTATGGACGGCCCCTTTGAAAACGTAGCTGCCGAAAGGCACCAAATCATTTGTCCTCGTCACAATTATGGTTGTTGTTGTTGTTTGACTTGCATCCCACTGTGATTTCTGCACACAGCGTTTGTGTACGGTGCTTTTTTCTGCAATGTTTTGCTGTCTTTCCTTGGATTTTCTGTTTGCACTTAGTCACATAGTCACTTTAAGATGTTTTATTGTTCATGTTTTTGTTTTTTGTTTGTTGCCGTTGCACCCGATTCAAGAGCCGAATGGCTCACAGGGCTATACCTAATAAATGAACTTGAACTTGAAAACTTGAAACAATCATTTCGGGCGGGCGGGCGATGGTTGTAACGCGAATTGTCCTGCAGAGGGCAGTGCAGTCCAACTGTGCCAACCTGCGGCTCGGAATCCGCGTACGACTCTTTAAAATTGATTTTGTTGCTTGGGGCCGCGTGATTTTATTCAGGAGCCAACGCGTCTCATTTTAGATTTGAAGCTTTCGTGACTGCAAGGATTCATATGCTTGGGTTTTTTCGGTAAAGTCACGTAGATAAAAAAAATTTAAAGTAAAATAAAATACAAATAAAAAATAAAAATCACGACGTTTCGGAGGGAACACAAGCTTCCGTCTTCAGGTGGAACCGTCACAGCACGATTGCTGTACCTACGTGACTTTACCGAAAAAACCCAAGAAAACGCGTCTCATATTCGCCGCATTGCTTTTGCGGCTCTTGAAGTATTTACTGTCCGTGATGTCCACGTGGATTACACCCCGACGCCTGTATTTTTAAATCGCGTTTTTTTAAATCCCTCCCATCAGCTGGGCGCTCGGGCTCCCGTAGAGAAGGCGGAAGCGGCGGCGTGACACGTGGAGGCGAGCAGTTGATCAGGAAGCAGCAGCAGCAATATAATCAGTATCAGCATTAGCATACCTGTCAACCAATACGGGTTACTCCGTACAGTCTTCTTTTACAGGGGGGGGGTCTTCAGGTCGGGCAAAAAAATGATTGTCAATTTGTTTGTATTTCTTTCTTGTGATGGGATTTTGTAGGGTGAACGTTGAGATTTATAAGCAAGAGTAAAAGCAATAGCGGCAACAGTGTGATCGATAACAGCGGATACAGCAGAATCAACATCCTCATCGGCAGGCTCAGTATCGGCATCAACAGCAGCATCTTCAGCAGCAGCATCATCCTCGCCAGTAGCATCATCATCGCCAGCAGCACCATCAACATCAGAAGCAGCATCAGCAGCAACAGCAGCATCAACATCAGAAGCATCATCATCACCAGCCGCATCATCATCGCCAGTAGCACCATCAACATCAGAAGCAGCATCAACAGCAGCATCAACATCATCACCAGCCGAATCATCATCGCCAGCAGCATCATCATCGCCAGCAGCACCATCAACATCAGAAGCATCAACAGCAGCAGCATCAACAGCAGCAGCATCAACATCAGAAGCATCATCATCGCCAGTAGCATCATCATCACCAGCAGCACCATCAACATCAGAAGCATCATCAGCACCACCAGCATCATCAGCAGGTGGTGGTAGCGGTGCAGAATTCGCTGCTCTCCCTCTCTCGGCAATGGACGGGGGGGTTCATTCCCTCCTCCTCCTCGCAGCGGCGCTGGCGGCGCTGCTGCTGCTGATGGTGGCGGTGTTGGTGTCCGTGGTTCGTGGCGGGTCCCGAGTGGCCGTGGGGCCCGGGTCCCCCCCCCTCGTGTGCGTCCTCGTGCTGGGAGACGTGGGTCGCAGTCCCCGCATGACCTACCACGCGCTCTCCCTAGCGGAGCACGGCTTCCAGGTTCGGCTACTCGGCTACAGAGGTGACGACGAGTTTGCGTCTCTGTTTAAGCAAGAGCGGGGGGAGTGGGGGGGGGTACCGGATTAAAAAAACGCGAAGCTTTTACACCATTGGAACCTCATTTGCCAGTAAAAAAAATATATGATAATTGTTTTTTTTCAATGGTGTAAATGCTTACCCCGAGCTCTCATACTCTGATGGTGCATTGTCTTTGAGTTGTGCGCCTTTTGGCGTCATCTGGACCAACCCATGTGAGACGAGGCTCTAAGGAAAGCTGTCTCGGGTGTGGACCAATCAACTTCAAGGACAGTGCATACATTATCAGAGTTATGTTTTTTGTTTGCATTATGACTGCAGGTATTGTGGTCAATGCAAACATGACTCCTTGTAAAAAAAGGTGTCAGTTTTGTTGCCAGATAGAAGGGTAAAAAAAAACAATTAGACGCGAAGTTGTCAACCCATGCGGTTTACCCCCCCCCCCCCCCCCCCGTATTCTTGTACAGGGAAATTTAATTTTCAGGTCATTGCGGTGTACGGCCGTTTCAATACGGGCAACACATACTATTTGTTTGTGTATTTGTTTGTGTTTCTCCCTTGTGATGGGACTTTGTAGGATAAACGTTGAGGTTTATATGGGACAGGGAGTGACCAATAAGGTCCGAATTGGTCTGTAGTAAGGTAGGCACTGATAATAAGCGGTTGACAGATGTTTGAGACGCACCCCAAATCTTGCCCGGTCTGTCAAAGTCCTAGACATTTTGGTCTCGCACAACAACAACCGCCCTTCGCCACTTCTAAATTAAAATCGTGGAGATTGAGGCCATCACGTGGAAGTGTGGAAGGCTCGCTGCTTGCAACGAGGTCACACGGTACAGACCCAGGTGCCATCATCGGGTTGTCCGAGTTGACTGCCAGACGCACCAGCCGTGGCACGCCCCACTCGTCACCCCGGTGCGCGCGCGCACACAAAGACAAAGATCCCCCGTGTAGCCTTCACAGACTGTCGGGGCAAGTGCTGTTAGCGAGTAGCACCTATGAAGGCCGGCACGGCACATCAGGGGGTGGGTGGCCAGCACCACACCCGGCCGCCGCCGCCGTTTTGTCTCCCACAGCGGCGATGTTTACACACCGCACCGGGTACTCATTTGATGATGAGTCGACCTAGGGGATTCCCAGGCCCGGTTCAGTACACACACTTCTACCCTCACCTGCGCACACTCGCGTTTACACACCCAGGTGTCAGGTTGATTTTGGTTAACCGGGTGAGAACTCCGGAGACCAGGATGAGTCTCCGTTGCAGAGTGACCTTGATCGCCATTGTGCCACTATGTATTGTCCCACTTATTGTTTTGCCAAATTTTAAAATGACCCGTTAATCACTCGATTTGGGATTTTGCGTGGCATTTTTTTAAAATTGCTACGCACAATGACCCTGAGTTTGCTTGTCACGTGTCTGCGTCTCCCAGGAGCCAAGCCTGCCCAGCATCTCCTGGAGAATGAGCGAATCAGCATTGTCTACCTGCGCGAGAGGATGGGTTTCCCAGGTGTGTGAGGGAGCGGTGGTGCAGCGGTTAGGCTACTCTGCGCTACGAACCCGGGCACCCGAGTTCGATTCCCGCTCACGGCCAACACCGGTGACGATTATATTATCTGAACCGGTTCTGGGCCTCCCCTAGGTCGACTCGGCCTCAAACGAGTACCTGGTGCGACGTGTAAAAGCATCGCCGCTGGGGATACAAACGCAGCCTGGCGTGGCGTTGGCCATCCACCCCCCTCGTGTGCCGTGCTGGCCTTCATAGGTGCTCGCTAACAGCACTTGCCCCAACAGTCTGTTAAGGCTATACGGGGGATCTTTGTTTTTTTTCTCTTTGTAGACACGCATCTGTCTGTATGTAGGTGGCGGGGCAGTAGTGGCTCAGCGATTGGCGCGTTGCGCTACGAACACGCCGGCGACCCGAGTTCACTTCCCATTAACGGCCACCAACACCAGTGTGACGATTATCTAAACCGGTCCTGGGCCTCCCCTAGGTTGATGGCGGTACAGCATAGCTCTCTGACATTTAGGTCTTTTGCTTTCTGAAGAAGCTCCAAGTACGTGGAGCGGAAACGTCGGACATTGTGGTGCCAAATGGCACACGGTGACGACCGCACTATTGTTGTTGACGTTATGGTTCTTCTTGGTTCTTTCGGTAAAGTCACGTAGAAGGGAAGTAATAAAATAATGAAAATTAAACATAATAAAATAATTATCACGACGTTTCGGCCACAACGCAAGCAGCCGTCCTCAGGTGAAGAACAGGTCTGTGTTTTATTTTTATTATTTAATTATGTTTGATTTTTTATTATTTTATTATTTCCCTTCTACGTGACTTTACCGAAAGAACCAAGAAGATAAATCCCTGCAGTCACGAAAGCTTGAAATCGACGTTGTGGTTGTTGTGGTTGTTGTTGCTAGTTGGACCCCGCCTGCTGCGCTACGTCAGCAAGGTCCTGCTCCAGGCCCTGCAGCTGGCGTGCACCCTGCTGCTGCACGAACCACGGCCCCAGTGGCTCCTGCTGCAGGTGAAGCAGTTTTATAGCTCATTGGATTCCTCCAGTAAAAAAATATTGGTTGCGGTCTTGGGTTTCCCCGAGGTCGACTCGGCCTTAAATGAGTACAGTACCTGGTTCGGTGTGCGAGCAGCCGAACCGAGGAGACGCAGGCTGGCCACGCGACCTCCCCGTGCGCCGTGCCGGCCTTAATAGGTGCTCGCTAACAGCACTTTGACAGGCAGTCGGCACAGGTGTGTGTGGTGGGGAGGAGGAGGTGGACCTGTGGCACAGAGGCCAGACCGTCAGGCCCGGCACCGCCGAGGGTCTGGGTTCGAATCCGGGTTTAAGTCAACCCGTGATGAAGCCAGAGTTGTCGATTTTTTGTTTAACCAGGGCAAGAACTCAAAAGAGACCGGGACAGGAGCCCCATTTGCAAGGGTGACCTGGGTCACCGCTGACGACACGAAAAAAAACGTCCCTTGATTTGGCGAAATGAGAATTAAGTAGATGGTTTTCACGGTCACGGGACGAACATTACTCTCCGTAGCAGGCCAAGTGACAAAGTGTCGCACTGCCTCGTGTGTGTCGTGTGATGGCCATGCTGCTGTTGCTGTTACCGCATCTGCTGCTTCAACTGTTGCGGTGGCGAGATGTTGCCGGAGGTCGTGGGTTCGATCCCAACCCCCGACGCCTGTATATTTGGAGTTTGCATGATCTCCCCGTGGTGGCGGGGATTTTTCCCCAGGGTCCTCCGGTTTTTCCCTCCACGTTGAGAATCAACATGCGTCTAAGAGTATTTGGCTGTTGTAAATGTCCACGCGATAAGCCACTTCGTTGAACTGTCATTTGTGGCCGGGTCAAAGAGCTACGTAGCTCAGTGGGGCTTTACCTGGTCAAATTATAGTTTAGTCGTTAAGTTTAAATAGTTTAGTTTGCGGTATGTGTGTGTCTGCTGCCGTTTCACGGGTGATATTTTCACCGACGCCGTCCCCTCTTCACCTTCTCCCAGAATCCCCCGGGGCTGCCGGCCATGGCGGTGTCGTGGTTCTGCTGTCGAGTGCGTGGTGCCCGCCTTGCCGTCGACTGGCACAACTACGGCTATACCATCATGGGGCTGAGCTTGGGGGGGGAGCACCCCCTCGTGCGGGTGGCGAGATGGTACGATCCGCTACAAACGCCAAAGAAAAATCGCGCGTGGGCCGTGGATTCTTGTTAGCGCTTTCAAAAACGTGTCCTTGGAAGTGTTTTAACCGTCAATAACATCGGCTTTGTGTAATGCGTTCAGCCACACGAGATGACGTCTCGTGCGATGACACCATCGGTTGGCGCAGAGAGACGACGCTTCCTTTGAGCGCTGTTTTTTTTTTTAAACCTATTGATCACTTTTGGCTTGCCCACGCCCCCCGCCTGCCCATGCCCCCCCCCCCCCCCCCCCAGGTACGAGGGCCGTGCGGGGCGGCTGGCCGATGCGCACCTCTGCGTGACCTCCGCAATGCGGCACGACTTGGAGAAGACGTGGGGCGTGCGGTGAGTGCCGCTTGCCCACCGCCTCCATCTCACACATACAAAGACAAAGATTCCCCATATAGCCTTGACAGACTGTTGGGGCAAGTGCTGTTAGCGAGCACCTACGAAGGCCGGAACGGTACACGAGGAGGTGGGTGGCCAGCACCACGCCCGACCGCCTTTGTCTCCCCAGTGGCAATATTTACACCTTACCAGGTACTCATTTGAGGCTGAGTCGACCTAGGGGAGGCCCGGGACCGGTTCAGATAATCGCCACCGGTGTTGGCCGTGAGCGGGAATCGAACCCGGGTCGCCAGGTTCATAGCGCAGCGTGGCATTAACCGCTACACCACCGCTCCCCCACACACACGTCTACACACACACACACACGTACCGCCACGCACCCACAACCGCGCACATACCGCACGCGCAACACGTGCCGCCTCCATCGCACACCGCACGCGAGCGCACGCTGTGACCGCCCCTCCCCGCCCCGCGTGGCGTGCGGTGCGCAGGGCGGTGGCGCTGCACGACCGCCCTGCGGAGGCCTTCCGCGAGACGGCGCTGCACGAACAGCACGAGCTGCTCACCCGCCTGGGCCTGCAGCACGCCGCCTTCGCACCCTCCTCCTCCTCCTCCTCACAGTAACACACTCACCTCCTCACCTCCTCCTCCTCACCTCCCCCTCACTCACTTCCTCACCTCCTCCTCCTCACAGTAACACGCTCACCTCCTCACTCACCTCCTCCTCCTCCTCCTCACAGTAACACACTCACCTCCTCACCTCCTCCTCCTCACCTCCTCCTCACCTCCTCCTCCTCACTTCCTCACCTCCTCCTCCTCACAGTAACACGCTCACCTCCTCACCTCCTCCTCACCTCCTCACTTCCTCCTCCTCCTCACTTCCTCTTCACTTCCTCCTCCTCCTCACCTCCTCCTCCTCACTCACCTCCTCCTCACCTTCTCCTCCTCACCTCCTCCTCACCCACCCACCCACCTCACTCACCCACCCACCCACTTCACTCTCCCACCCCCACCTCCCCCGCACTCACTCCCTCCTCCTCACTCACCTCCTCCCTCCCTCTACTCCCCCGCACTAACTCCCCTATCCACTCTCGACTCGTGGTCACGCCAAAACGCAGCGAGGCGGCACAACGGGGAGCACAGCTGGTGCATCCGCCGGTCATCTGAGCAGGTCAACGCATGCCACCGGGGTCTGCCCCGTGACCTCCAGAGAGGCTTCGACACTTGGACGTGGCCTCAAAGTGCACTTAGCCTGGCACAAGCACCGTGGTGACGTCACCGCCACTTGGCGGTGGTGCGCGTGCGGTGGTCGGCGCTACGAACCCGGCGAGCCGAGTTCGGTTCCCGCTCACGGCCACCAACGCCAGTGACGAAAATCTGAACTGGTCCTGGGCCTCCTCTAGGTCGACTTAGCCTCAAATGAGTACCTGGCGCGACGTGTAAACATCGCCGCTGGGAAGACAAAGGCGGCCGGGTGTGGCGTAAAGCCACCCAGCCCCTCCGCTTCGTAGGTGCTGCTCGTGGACAGCACTTGCCCCAACAGTCTGCGAAGGCTATACGGGGGATCTTTGCCTTTGTGAGCCCTTGTGATCCCCCCGCCCCCCGAGGCGCCCCCTCCCCCCACGCCACGTCTTTGATGAGAGAGCCCGGGCAGCCCTAACGAGCGTGGCCCCCCCCCCCGCTCGCCGCCGTGACTCACTCGCTCGTTATCGCTCCTCGCCAACCCCAGACACCTTTGCTCGCGATCAATCATTCAGTGGTGACGGGCGCGTGTGGTGAGCGGTGACCGTGGCAAGGCTGGTGGGTGGTGAGTGTGGTGAGCGGTGAGTGTGGTGAGTGGTGAGTGTAGAACGTGGTGAGTGATGAGTGTGGAACGTGGTGAGTGGTGAGTGTGGAACGTGGTGAGTGGTGAGTGTGGAACGTGGTGAGTGGTGAGTGGTGAGTGTGGAACGTGGTGAGTGGTGAGTGTGGAACGTGGTGAGTGGTGATAGTGGCGGGTGGTGAGTGGTGACTGGCGGGTGGTGAGTGGTGACCGTTGAACGTGGTGAGTGGTGAGTGGTGAGTGTGGAACGTGGTGAGTGGTGACTGTGGTGGGTGGTGAGTGGTGAGTGGTGACTGTGGTGAGTGGTAAGTGGTGAGTGTGGAACGTGGTGAGTGGTGACTGTGGTGAGTGGTGATTGTGGTGAGTGGTGACTGTGGTGACTGTGGTGGGTGGTGAGTGGTGAGTGTGGAACGTGGTGAGTGGTGAGTGTGGAACGTGGTGAGTGGTGACTGTGGTGAGTGGTGACTGTGGAACGTGGTGAGTGGTGACTGTGGAACGTGGTGAGTGGTGATTGTGGAACGTGGTGAGTGGTGACTGTGGTGGGTGGTGAGTGGTGATTGTGGAACGTGGTGAGTGGTGACTGTGGAACGTGGTGAGTGGTGATTGTGGAACGTGGTGAGTGGTGACTGTGGTGGGTGGTGAGTGGTGATTGTGGAACGTGGTGAGTGGTGACTGTGGTGGGTGGTGAGTGGTGATTGTGGAACGTGGTGAGTGGTGACTGTGGTGAGTGGTGAGTGATGACTGTGGAACGTGGTGAGTGGTGACTGTGGTGAGTGGTGAGTGATGACTGTGGAACGTGGTGAGTGGTGACTGTGGTGGGTGGTGAGTGGTGATTGTGGAACGTGGTGAGTGGTGACTGTGGTGAGTGGTGAGTGATGACTGTGGAACGTGGTGAGTGGTGACTGTGGTGAGTGGTGATTGTGGTGACTGTGGTGGGTGGTGAGTGGTGACTGTGGAACGTGGTGAGTGATGACTGTGGAACGTGGTGAGTGGTGATTGTGGTGACTGTGGTGGGTGGTGAGTGGTGACTGTGGAACGTGGTGAGTGGTGACTGTGGTGAGTGGTGATTGTGGTGACTGTGGAACGTGGTGAGTGGTGACTGTGGTGAGTGGTGAGTGGTGATTGTGGTGACTGTGGTGGGTGGTGAGTGGTGACTGTGGAACGTGGTGAGTGGTGACTGTGGTGAGTGGTGAGTGGTGACTGTGGTGAGTGGTGAGTGGTGACTGTGGTGAGTGGTGAGTGGTGATTGTGGAACGTGGTGAGTGGTGACCGGCGGTTGCTGTGTGCATGGCAGGATGCGGAGTGAGCCTGGCGTGGAGCTGACTGCACTCACCGAGCGCAGCGTGGACGGCACACGGCGCCTCCCTGATGGCCCGGCGCTCCTCGTTAGCAGCACCAGCTGGACCGGCATGTACCACGCACCGCCTGGCCATCCTAGCCACGCCAGTCCAATCCCAGCCACGCCAGCCCAATCCTAGCCACGCCAGCCCAATCCTAGCCACGCCAGCCCAATCCTAGCCACGCCAGCCCAATCGTAGCCACGCCAGTCCAATCCCAGCCACGCCAGCCCAATCCTAGCCACGCCAGCCCAATCCTAGCCACGCCAGCCCAATCGTAGCCACGCCAGTCCAATCCCAGCCACGCCAGCCCAATCCTAGTCACGCCAGTCCAATCCTAGCCACGCCAGCCCAATCCTAGCCACGCCAGCCCAATCCTAGCCACGCCAGTCCAATCCTAGCCACGCCAGCCCAATCCTAGCCACACCAGCCCAATCGTAGCCACGCCAGCCCAATCGTAGCCACGCCAGCCCAATCCTAGCCACGCCAGTCCAATCCTAGCCACGCCAGCCCAATCCTAGCCACACCAGCCCAATCGTAGCCACGCCAGTCCAATCCCAGCCACGCCAGCCCAATCCTAGCCACGCCAGCCCAATCCTAGCCACACCAGCCCAATCGTAGCCACGCCAGTCCAATCGTAGCCACGCCAGCCCAATCCCAGCCACGCCAGTCCAATCGTAGCCACGCCAGCCCAATCCTAGCCACACCAGCCCAATCGTAGCCACGCCAGCCCAATCCCAGCCACGCCAGTCCAATCGTAGCCACGCCAGCCCAATCCTAGCCACGCCAGCCCAATCCCAGCCACGCCAGCCCAATCGTAGCCACGCCAGTCCAATCGTAGCCACGCCAGTCCAATCGTAGCCACGCCAGTCCAATCATAGCCACGCCAGTCCAATCGTAGCCACGCCAGCCCAATCCCAGCCACGCCAGCCCAATCGTAGCCACGCCAGTCCAATCGTAGCCACGCCAGTCCAATCGTAGCCACGCCAGTCCAATCGTAGCCACGCCAGTCCAATCGTAGCCACGCCAGCCCAATCCCAGCCACGCCAGCCCAATCGTAGCCACGCCAGTCCAATCGTAGCCACGTCAGTCCAATCGTAGCCACGCCAGTCCAATCGTAGCCACGCCAGCCCAATCGTAGCCACGCCAGCCCAATCCCAGCCACGCCAGCCCAATCGTAGCCACGCCAGCCCAACCGTAGCCACGCCAGCCCAATCCCAGCCACGCCAGCCCAATCGTAGCCACGCCAGTCCAATCGTAGCCACGCCAGCCCAATCGTAGCCACACCAGTCCAATCGTAGCCACGCCAGCCCAATCCCAGCCACGCCAGTCCAATCGTAGCCACGCCAGCCCAATCGTAGCCACAACAGCCCAATCGTAGCCACGCCAGCCCAATCCCAGCCACGCCAGCCCAATCGTAGCCACGCCAGTCCAATCGTAGCCACGCCAGCCCAATCCCAGCCACGCCAGCCCAATCGTAGCCACGCCAGCCCAATCGTAGCCACGCCAGTCCAATCGTAGCCACGCCAGCCCAATCCCAGCCACGCCAGCCCAATCCCAGCCACGCCAGTCCAATCGTAGCCACGCCAGCCCAATCCCAGCCACGCCAGTCCAATCGTAGCCACGCCAGCCCAATCCCAGCCACGCCAGTCCAATCGTAGCCACGCCAGTCCAATCGTAGCCACGCCAGTCCAATCCCAGCCACGCCAGCCCAATCCTAGCCACGCCAGCCCGGTCACGCACCGCTATCGTGTAGACACAAATGCTCTCGACCACACAAGCCAATGCTGCTAACCACACGGGCCAGGGTTAGGTGCTAGCAAACAACCCTTGCCCCAGCAGTCTGTGAAGGCTCTACGGTGGGGGGAAGGCGGGGGAGACCTTTGTGTTGAGCCTGAATGTTTTTCATGCCGATTGCGCCGCTGTTGGCGTCGGACAAAGATCCCCCGTATAGCCTTAACAGACTGTTGGCGCAAGTGCTGTTAGCGAGCACCAATGAAGGCCATTGCCCGAAACGTTGCCTGGTGTACACGTTTCCTTTTAGAGGCCACACAGTGGTGTTGACGAACGTGTTTAAATACGAACCGGGCCTCGTGTCATCGCGGACTGTGCAGTTTTCGACTTTGAAAAAAAAAAAAATCCCGAGCAAAAACTCCAAACTCTCGGGGCCTGGAAGCGAACGCCTAGGTGTGGTTGCGGTAACGAGGAGTGACGCTCGCTCTCTCTCTCTCTCGTTGTCGTCGTTGCGATGTTGCCGTTTTGATCCACGCCGCCTTCGATCGCGCAGAGGATGAAGATTTCTCCATCCTGCTCGAAGCGCTGGAAGGTAAGGCCTGGGAACGCACACACACGTGCACACACACGTGCACACACACGTGCACACACACGTGCACACACACGTGCACACACACGTGCACACACACGTGCACACACACGTGCACGCGCACGCTCGCAAAGACCCTTCCCACCGTATCGCCTGCAACTGACTGTTGGGGCAAGTGCTGTTAGCGAGTAGCACCTATGAAGGCCGGCACGGCACACGATGGGGTGGGTGGCCAGCACCACGCCCGACCGCCGCCGCCGCCGTTTTGTCAGTGATGATGTGTTTAGGCCACACCTGGCACTAATTTGAGGCCGAGCCGCCCTAGGGGAGGCCCAGGACCGGTTCAAACCACTGTGCCACTGCTCCCCTTACACACCTGCAGCCCTTTTTGCCGATCCACCGTTGGATGGAGAGCGTTTGGGAATCTGATTTTTGTTTTCTGTCCACCACACAGACTACGATCGCAGGAAGTCGGAAGGGACGCCCCTTCCCGCGCTGCTCTGTGTCATCACAGGTGCGTCCGCCAACCCCCCCCACCCACCCCCCCCCCACCCACCCCCCACCCCCATCCCACACCCCCGAACCCCCGCCGTCTTGGCACGGGTCCAGGAAGCAAGTGTCAAAATTGATAAAAATGAGAGCAATAATTCGCACCTCCGATTGGCGCGGTTGGCCGCTAACGTTACGAAGCAAGTTCTCCCTGCACCGAGTAGATCGGAGTTGTTGACTGCAAGGTTCGCAGGTCACTGGCGCCCCCCCCCCCGACCCCACCCCCGACAGCGCACGAACGTGCAAACTCCCCCATCGTGCCGTCAAACCCGATCGCTTCAAACGCGCGGCGGCCCCTCTTGTCGAAAATCGGTGAGCACCGGAGTGGAGACTTGGCCCAACAGCACGCTGAAGGCCGTGTGGGTTGGGGCCGTTTGTCTGCGTGCGTGCGTGCGTGTGGCGGTGCAGGCCGCGGGCCGCTCAAGAGCCGCTACGAGGCTGAGATGGCATCTCTCCACCTGCGCCACGTCTCGTTCTGCACGCCCTGGCTCCAGGCCGAGGACTACCCCCGGCTGCTCGGTGAGAGGCCTGCTGCTGCTGCTGCTACTGCTGCTGCTGCTGCTCCTGCTGCTGCTCCTGCTGCTGCTGCTGCTGCTGCTGCTGCTCCTGCTGCTCCTGCTGCTGCTGCTGCACCGCGCCTGGCACTAGCCGTAGGCTCGCCGGCAGGGGGGGGCGGTGGTTGAGGCAGTGGTGATGGGGGTGGTGCTATTGTTGTTGCCAGGAGAGTGGTGGTTTGTGATGGTGGGACCCAGATGGTGGCGGTGTTTAGTCTGACATGGTGACGTCGGCGCCACTTAGTGGGGAACGGCGATTATCATTGTGTAGCGGTGAGTGCAGCGGTGAGTAGCGGTGAGTAGCGGTGAGTGTAGCGGAGCGGTGAGTGTAGCGGTGAGTGTAGCGGAGTGGTGAGTGTAGCGGAGTGGTGAGTGTAGCGGTGAGTGTAGCGGAGCGGTGAGTGTAGTGGTGGTGTAGCGGTGAGTGTAGCGGTGAGTGCACAACGCTCCGAAGCTGGCGACCGCAGTTCGACTCCCGCTCACCGCCAACACCAGTGACGATTATCTGAACCGGTCCTGGGTCTCTCCTAGGTCGACTCGGCCTCAAATAAGTACCCGGTGCGGTGTGTAAACATCGCCACTGGGGAGACAAAGGCGGGCCGGGCGTGGTTGCTGGCCACCCGCACCCCCCTCGTGTGCCGTGCCGGCCTTCATAGGTGCTGCTCGCCAACAGCACTTGCCCCGACAGTCTGTTAAGGCTATGCGGGGGACCTTTGTGTGTGTATGACACGTAGGGGCGGCTGACCTCGGGGTGTGCCTGCACAAGTCTTCGAGTGGGCTCGACCTGCCCATGAAGGTGGTGGACATGTTTGGCTGCTGCCTGCCCGTGTGTGCCGTCTCCTTCCCGTGGTGAGCCGCATGCGGGGAGCGGCCCTTCAGTGCGGCCCACACAGCCTGTTGGGGCAAGGCCTGCGAGTGGGCGAGTAGCACCCTGTCTATGCAGGGCAAGCATGGTGTGCTTGCTGGTGGCGGGTGTGTGTGTGTGTGGCGGGGTGTGTGGCGGGGTGTGTGGCGGGATGTGTGGCGGGGTGTGTGGTGGGGTGTGTGGTGGGGTGTGTGGTGGGGTGTGTGGTGGGGTGTGTGGTGGGGTGGGTTGTGGGGTGGGTTGTGGGGTGTGTTGAGGGGTGGCATTTTGGGGGGGGAAGGGGGTGGGAGGGGGGTGTGGGGGAAGGGAAATACACCACACCTGGCTACCTTTGTCTCCGCAGTGGTGATGTTTTACACTGCGTTAGTATCTCCGATTAGCATGGCTGGCTGCGTACAACTCGCTTAAGGCCGTCAGCCTAAGGGGGGCCCGGACCAGTTCAGAGGTTCCTCACTGATGTTGTCCTCAAGTGGGAATTTAACGCTGGCTACTGGGTTCTTAGTGCAGTGTGCCCATCCACTGTGCCACTTCTCTCCCATGGTTTGTATCCATTGTGTTGTGGGTCACGCCATTACCTCCCACGACTGCCGAGGAGGAACCGACCTAACGGTGGAAGGGGGAGCAGCCAACAGTTGCCCGAGCTCTGCGCTTCTCTATACATCAAGATGTTTTTCGGCCAATTGCTGACAGGCTTTAATCCTCTGCTTGTGTGCGCGCCGGTGGCAGCCTGCACGAGCTGGTGCAGCACGGGGAGAACGGACTCGTCTTCTCGAACTCGCGGGAACTCGCCCAGCAGCTGGAGGTGACTCGCGGCAACCACTGGGGGGGGGGGCCCTCTGTTCCACTCGCACGGCACGCCCCAGAGGCCTTTGCCAAGTGGCCCCCAGGCAGCACACGTACGCTGCTCGGTGTCCTCTCTTGAGGTTACACACAAGGGGATCTTTGTCTTCGTGTCGCTTGTGTGCAGATGCTGTTGGCTGGGCCTGCCGACCAACGGCACCAGCTGGCTCGTTTCCGCGCCCGCCTGCGCGTCTGGCAGCAGCAGCGGTGGCGCGAGAACTGGACGCGGGTGGTCCTGCCCGTGCTGCTGGCGCCGTGATCGCCGTTCCGGCTGTGCTAGGTTCCGGCCACGCCGCATTCGGGAACACCACTGCCGAGCCTGCCAAAGTCCAGCACCGTCTTTCCATCGCACCGCCGAGTTTATTCCAGGGGTGCTGCGGACGACTGGCATGCAAGGAGGGTCATGTCGTGGCCTCAAGACCGGAGAAGTTGGATTGGGTCCACTGGCGATGTCCGATGGGCCAATGACAACTGACGGAGCAGCGAGAGTGAAATGGAACTGGCAAAGTTGGGGGTCGCCGTGATGGGAGTAGGATTGTGCCTAATGGCTTTCCCACATTTTTGGGGTCATTGCCGCTGGGTGTTTTTATCAGGATGCTCAATGGGGACCCGTTTGTGATGAGTCACGTCTACACCTGCGGGCCGTTTCCTCTTCCGGTTTTCGTGGTACATCAGGTGTTGACCGTTAATGCGTAAACACGTTTGTTTACGGTTGTCAATATTGTGTTCCTGCACGAAATGGGGTTCGGGTTCTAAAGGAGGGCCCCTCATACCTCCAACAGCCAGCAGCAGCCAATCCGTGATCGCTGACCCGGCCACACGCCGCTGATGAGAAGGAGACGTTGAAACCCGCCCAAGACTTTAAACAAATGCCGATGGAATATTGGTGCCCATTGATGGACTATGATTGTGGTGGAACCACCCCATGTTGTTTATAAATACTGTACAGTAGCCATGATGTTGTTACACTATTGTAAAATACAGCAGAATGTGAACCTTGGGACGTTGAGTGTCCAACTACAAGTCTTCCTGCAAGCTCTTCGTGATGGTCGAGGCGAGGCCTAGACCCCACGCATCCAACCCCCATATCGTTTGGGACCGAGTCAAGCCAGTCAGACCATCGTCTGACCTGGGCCACTTAATTTGTTAAATGGAAAAGCGTGAATAAGGGAAGGCTTTCCACTCAAAGACGTTTCTCGTCTGGGAAACCAAACCCACCTCGTGGCACATATGCCCATTAACTCCATGGTGCCTGTGTAGTGGGTTCGAATTAGGTGCACACACACGCAGCTTGGAGGCAACATTATTATATGGTAAGTAATATAACACTGTACATGAGGTGGTGACCACCTTCCTCAACTCACTAACACTGGAACACGACACAGACTGGACCAGGTAGGCGACGGCCTGCCTGGCCCAGGACGACGACCCGGGACTTGAGGACCGATGTCTTTACTTCGGAGTTCAACAGCCCCACTCTGCGTTCACACCACGCTTATACCTGCTCTGGCGTGGCCGGCTCCGCCCAGGCCACGCCTCCCTTCTCCCACCTCTGGGAAGGTCCGGGTCCCTCCACCACGTGACCCCCCAGGCACCCCCTTGGGGCCCCCAGCCCTCGTACGGGCCGACACAGTAGTGACCGTTCTATGTCACTACACCTGTAATGAATTTGTGATTGTGTGTTGTGTGGCATTGATGGCAATTGGTAACTGAAACTGATCTGGACGTCCTCTAAGTAAACAGTCGCGAGTATGATTGATAGACTTGCCCCTGCGAGAGAAATGTGGAATTGACACTCCGGACTCGGATGGATGTGAACGGATGGAGCAACCACCTCGGAGTTACTTTGAGCAGAACATCGCTGCGATGCTCGTGTGAGGAGTATGCTGTGTGACGGGGAAAAGGGCCCACAATCGTTGGCATTATTTTTTAAAATCTGACTTTTTCACATCATATTTGACAAAAGCCTGAACACTCAATGATTAAAAAGGCTCTTAGAAACCCAAATTAGGGACTAAAAGTGGCTAATCAATTTCATGTTGCGGATACATTTAATTACAGTGATGGAAGTAATTATCATGGCTCACATCGTCCTGAATGGTTTTTATCGAGGTTTCTGAGAAACATGGGTGGTGGCTAAACAACAATAGTTACAATTTGCAGGCCTTTGTCAACCCTTATATTTTACTTTATGTATCCAGGAGAGCCACGCTGAGTCGTAGGGAATCTCTTTCAGGAGGGTTCTGCATTTTTTTCAAATCTTTTCAGCCAATCATTGTTCAGTCTGGTGGGAGGAAACCGGAAACACCCGGAGAAAATTCACGCGCGCGAGGGGCCAACGCTCCACCTCCGTACAGATGGAAACCGATGGCAATTAATCCACTTGTACCGCCCTATGCTGGCGAGCAAGGGTATGGCATCCTAATCGACGCCGACGAGAAGGGGGTTTCGCATCATCTGTGCGGTGATCCACCAACTCTCACTTGCCTCCGCAGTGCAGGATTACAGAGTGCCACGTGCATAGCCACCACTGCCGTGTTAAGGACGTGGCCAGGAACCGTGGCCACCCACTCGCAAGGTGGCTGGGTTCATAGCCCAAGCACTGTGCCACCGCTCCACCCCAGGTGGGCGCTTTCAGGTGTTGAAGAGACGATATTACAGTTTCAATAATGAAACACGATTTTCGTGGCCTATTTTAAAAGCTGCCGAGTGTACCATCGGTGTAGATCGATTATCCCCAGCGTGGCAGTTGAAACGACGGTGCGCCTCAAATTCAACATTCCGCTCCCCAGCAGCCTCCTACTACCACCACCCAGCAATGTGTGAATGTGGACACCAAGAGTCGATCGGAAAGTCACGTGTGGTGGGGCACAGTGTAGGTCCTCACAGCTCTGCCCAGTGTGGAAGAGATCAGAAATACTCTGTCGGGGCTTCGACAGAGCTCCGTTTCGTGGAGGTCCGTCCACCAGCAGTGACGTTTGCACAATCGCAGACAGGGCAGCTCAGGGGTTCTTAGAGGCCCACTTTGAGGCCCTCGCTTGTGCGAGTCGTGGGCAAATTATCACTTCCTCCCCCCAGAGGTCGCAATCGGGTACCCGATACCCGTACCCTACGCGATACCCGGCTACCCGTTTGCGACCCTGGTGCGGCCGGGTACGGGTAGGTCGTGAGTCACTGGTGAGTAACCGTTTGCCACTCATTTCCCAACGTCTTGTCTCTTCTCACAATTCAAGTTCCTAGAATCAACCCACCCGCAGCTGCAACATGGCTTCATCCCAGAGGTCGCAATCAGGTACCCGATACCCGTACCCGGCCGGGTACGGGTAGGGTACGGCCGGGTACGGGTACCCGTTTGCGACCCTGGTGCGGCCGGGTACGGGTAAGGAATCACAACCCGTTTGCGACCTCTGCCTCCCCCCTCCTCATCCTGTCCCCCACCCCTCCGACCCACGCCGGGCTACACCTTTACCCAAACCCGACAGTTCAATCCGACACTCGATCGTCACCGTCTCCTGCCAGCAGCAGAACAAACACTCGGCTCTTTCGCTCGTCACCACCGTACATCCCCACGACAAGTTTATTAGAGAAATGTCACAGCTACAACGGGAACAGCAGCAGCAGCAGCAAAAACCGATAAGGCATGGGGGGCAGGGAGCCTTTTTCCTTACCGAGGAATCAACTGGGACTTTCAAATTACCTTTGGCGGGCAATGATAAATGAACATACAGCCTGGCGTTACCATATAATAACACGTTTTGTACGTGCAAGGAGGCTCTTGACAAGCGACTCGGCGAACTTATACCACGAGAAACACGAGCGTTGAAAATGCTCCTTACCCCCCAGTGCCCGAAGCTCGCGACGAAGATGCTCGCGACGAAGATGCTCGCGACGAAGGTGGGTAAAATGTCGTATGCGGGTGCTGGATGAGAAGGGGTTGGCCTCACGTGGCCGCGGGAGTCGTGTGAAATGGAAGTCTCGGATCGCGTCCGGCACGTGGGTCAAACTTCCCCGTACCCTGCCATACAGCAACGAACACGTGCCAAACTCATTTTCAGAGGGGGGGGGGGGGGCGCTTTCGCCGATAAGACATTTCGATTTAAAGCTTTCGTGACTGCAGGGATTCATCTTCTTGGTTCTTTCGGTAAAGTCACGTAGAATGGAAATAAAATACTAAAAATAAAACAATCAAATAATCCTCACGACGTTTCGGCCACAACGCAAGGACGGCTGCTTGCGTTGTGGCCGAAACGTCGTGAGAATTATTTTATTGTTTTATTTTTATTACTTTATTATTTCCATTCTACGTGACTTTACCGAACGAACCAAGAAGAAGACATCATCCGTGCGAGGGCCGCCGCACCATTTGAAACAATTGGGGGTTTGACAGCAGCACGATGATAATGATGGGGGGGTGTTCTCACTGGTTGTGTATTGTTGGGGGGGGGGGGGGGCGCATGTCAGTGGCCCGCCGGGCCTTGGCAATGACGAACACGAATCAACACTCGCGTCTAACATGGCAACGCTCCATCAATCTAGGTGGAAATTCCACATTACTATGCCGGGGACCAGACTAAGGGGATGAGAGGCCGTGTCGCGCCTTGACCAGGATTTGAACTTGCAGACCTGATCGTTGCTTTGCACGAATTATTATTCTTGTGAGCTCCCTTTATTTATCGAGGAATGATTCTGTGTTTTGTGCATGTTTGGACGGTTTCCTTCGGAATTATCCTGAACATGAGCAGGATGCCAGAGCACCCAGAGAAACCCCACGCACCACGAGGGGGATACAACACCCGCACAGTCATCGAACAAAGACGGCATGCCGCATCGCGCGGCGCTTTCAGAGGCGCTTCTGCGGCCGTCTGGAACGCTCTTCCGATATTGGGAAGCTGCTGGGAGCTCTGCACTTTTAAATCATCTCGATTGAAAACTCATTTCTTTGCAACTGCTCTTTGTCTTTAGTTTGCCGTCCTTCCCCCCCTCCCGCCGCACCTCCGATGAGCTCGTTGGCTGCGTACTGTGCGGAAGAAGTTCAACGCACCGTGCACACGAGAGGTTCACGGTGCCTGGGCATGGCACTCCGGTGCCGGAACCCGCGCGTGCGCACGCTGCGCCGGCCATCCCACGGGACGGGCTCCATGGAATTTGTACAAAAAATAAAATCGCCAACGGTAAGCGGGGAAGCGTACAAAGTTGCCGCTCGACGTTTCGGGCGAGCGGCCTAGCTGAGCATACTCCTTTGTAGAATAGCCACATTTCAATACAATGTTACGTTTTTATATGTGCATATAATATGTAGAGAGGACGTTTAAACGTAACGTTAACAAAACAAATCCTATTAGGTTCACAAAAGTAAAAAAAGAAATCGAAATCAAATCTCTCGGGCCACCTGTGCCATGACACGCACACTCACGCAGCTCAGCCACGGCCGGGAACAATTCCAGCTGCTGGAGACCAGGGGCGGGGGGCTGTGCTCCTGGGTTTTCATGACGTGCCCCACCATAAAGTCCGACGTTTTGCTGAAGAGGCTTCTTCAGGATGCTAAGAAAGCTGCCAGAACGTGACGGCCGCGCGCCGCCCAAATGAACCACTCGCAAAGGATACACGCGTGCGTGTGCGCGTCGGGATAAACATTGGAAGAATCTATGCACACGGAGGGTCTTCCTTCACGACACTCGGCGTGCTGCGTGCGTGCGGCCAACGGCGAAGGGGACTCGAGGAACACGTTTCATTCGCTTATTGCAAGACGCACGCATCGTTAAATACCACCAACGGGTTCAAAGCCCTACGGTCGCTCGGAAGCGGAGATTCCACGCTCCAGTACTTGCGGACCAACACACAGGCTCCAGCCAACGCCCCCACCTCCCACCCCACCAGAGCTTTGTCTTCACGTGAATCGGCACTCTCCACATTACGTGGGCTGCACACGTAAAGACAAAGGTCCCCCGTGTAGATTACACGAGCTGTTGGGGCAAGTGCTCTGAGCGAGCAACTATTTAGGTCGGCATGGCACGTGAGTTGGGGGAGGGGAGAAGCGGGGGAGGGGTGGTGTTGCCAGCACCACGCCCGGCCACCTTTGTCTCCCCAGTGCTGAGTCAACGAGGCCCAGGACGGACTGCAAGGACTGGAGTTTCGTCTCGTTATCGCGTGCGTATGTTACAGTATATATTAACCAATTATAAACATTTAAAAACCTGTCGACGTCAGGATGGAAATTAAGGTAATGTGATCTACAACCACTAACGATGATGATGATGACGTTGCCGACTGTGATCCTCATGACTAGGCATGTATTCCCTCCCACACCCCTCCTTAGCGATTCAATAATCTCACAATTCAAGGTCACGGATCGATTAAACTATCAACTATCCTCCCGCTCGTTTCTATCGCCCGTCATTTTCGCGATGTCTGTCTCGTCCGTCCTGTCCGTGCCGTTTGTCCTGCGCGCACGGCTTCTTAACCTGTCGCCAAATATGTTTTTCCAAGTCGCTGCTCGACTGGAGTGGGGGCATCACGTGACTAGTAGCAGCCACGGCCATAGCGACATGTCTGCCTGGTGCGGCGGTGTGCCGGGTGAATTCAATATCTTCCGGACCGCCAACTTGAGCCAAACGCAGCTGAAATGACTCCCCGCTTGAATGTACGATCTGTCCCGTCTAATTTTGCTGTGGTCGTTAATAGATCAAGATCTTATCCCGAAAGCACATTCGGCATCGTGTCACGAGACAGAGAATCCATTGCAATTCCTCCCGGAGTGTTAGAAAACGTCCCGTGGAAGCGGCTATAACAGAGCTACCTCCGAGACCCATGCTCCACATGACCTCTGGTCCACGCAGCAGAGATGACGGCTCGTCTATCCTGTCCGCATCGCACGCTGTGTCACGTCCGTTCCGTTAGCGCGAAACGAAAATTGCCTACAGTTTCTATCACATTTTGCATAAATTGTCAGCAATCGATTCTCTTGCGCACGAGTGAGTTGTGGGCCTGAGAACCGATTCCAATTGACGGGACGATGAATGGCTACATGCGTAGTTATAACCGGATCACATTGATGATGACGACAACGACGATGACGACGACGACGCTGATGATGTCACTGCAGATTGCTGGAGCCACGTGTCCCCACCGGTCGACCCCCGGCTGCCGACACCTGCATCCCCTCCAGCAGCGGCAGAATCATCTGTCCAAATGGGCTGCGCACCAACATAACAACAACCAAGGTAAACACAGATGCAAAGATCCCCCACACTTAGCCTCTCCGTAGACTCTTGCGTAGCAAGCGCTGTTCGCGAGCAGCTATGAAGGCCAGCACGGCTCCAGAACTGTGCCTGGCCGTTTTTGTCTTCCCGGTACGCCGATCTTCGCACACTGCACTGGGTACTCATCAAAGGCCGATATGAACCTAGGGGACGGCCTCGGACCGGGTCACATTCGTCACCGATGTTGGCCAAGAGCGTAACACCCCAACGACCACTGCGTGTGCATACGCAAGCGTGGGGAGGTTCCGCACCGCTCGTACGGATTAGAGGCAGGCGGAGGGACCTCAAAAGTAGTCCCGTGGCAACGTCTTGCAGAGGGGCGCCATCTAAACACGGAGTGATTCGCTGCTTTCTGCGCGAGTTTCCAGACGACAATTCGTCGTCTTGCAACAACGTGACATCTACAGCACAATTGTAAAGTAATGGGAGAGTAAAAATACTCACTTATGAAACCAACTTCGATTAACTTTCAACTAACTGGGATGACATGGGGGAGATGGGGGGGGGAGTCCCAATACAACAAAAGGATAAATAATGTTAGACGTAGTGTATAGGGCTCTGGCAGCATGTTTATTTTTCGATTTAAAGCTTTCGTGACCGCAGGGATTCATCTTCTTGGTTCTTTCGGTAAAGTCACGGAGAATGGAAATAATATTATGTTTTATTTTTATTATTTTATTATTTCCATTCTACGTGACTTTACCGAAAGAACCAAGAAGAAGCATGTTTATTGTTCACCTACGTAGCACGCGCCTGTGTGTAGATTGCTTCGTAAAGTAATCGGTTCGCGTGCCGACGAGCTCGCGATCACCTGGGCACAGAGTCGCCGACCCTCAACGAGTGAGGAGCGGCCGACAGTCAAACCGGCGAGCGCCGGTTCATCCGAAACCCGGATAATCCGCCCAAGGATAACTGAGAGCTGACTGGAGTAATATTAATAGTCTAGGAATGTATCCCAAGACTCTGGACGGTTAGCTTGACAAACAAACCCCGCACGCAAGAGGTCAGTACGATTGATAAACCAATTCTGATTTGACCAATAATTTCGGGTCATAAAACCCTCCACCACCTGCCGTAGCACCGACTAAATAAAAAAAAACGGGCCAGATCGTTTCGCGTGTCCTAACGGCTGCGAAGACCGCCACCGCTCAGGGGTGCATCTTGACTGCGGCTCCATGCGACTCACGTGGCTAGCACCTCGTCGGGGAGCTCCGTGATGTGCGCAGGGATGGGGCGGCCGGTGAGGAACTGTGCCACCTCGTTGCTGAACGTGTTGCAGTTGTGCTTGAACAGGTGGTAGCGCTCACCGCTGCACGGAACACACACGGCGCAAAGATAACGCGACAACAACATCATCAACACTGGTACCCGCCCACAAACACTGGTACCCGCCCACATACACTGGTACCCGCCCACACACACTGGTACCCGCCCACACACACTGGTACCCGCCCACACACACTGGTACCCGCCCACAAACACTGGTACCCGCCCACACACACTGGTACCCGCCCACACACACTGGTACCCGCCCACACACACTGGCACCCGCCCACAAACACTGGTACCCGCCCACAAACACTGGTACCCGCCCACAAACACTGGTACCCGCCCACACACACCGGTACCCGCCCACAAACACTGGTACCCGCCGACAAACACTGGTACCCGCCCACACACACTGGTACCCGCCCACAAACACTGGTACCCGCCGACAAACACTGGTACCCGCCCACACACACTCACGCAGGACGCTGGTGGATGCGCCACACTGGCACACACTCTCCAGACAGTCGCACAGCGACCGGCTGCGTGGGGACGATTCGGTATTTCGCGGGGAGAGTGACCACGTGATGATAAGCCACTCCCCGTTGAGCTACCATTTGTGGCCAGGTCACTTCTGAAAAAAAAGAGCTAAATAGCTCAGCGGGCCTTCATCTGGTAAAATAAAATTTAAATAAATTGTCATTAAATGTTGTCTACAATGGCGCTGCTGCAGGGTGGGACCGGGAGATGTCTTCTGCGAAGTGTTTCTGAGCGCCGCGTGGTGTCTGCTACCCCCACCAGGGTGGTCTTGCATTGCTCGGGAGCAGCGTTCTTCTTCGTTACTTGTAGAGGAGTAAAATGGGGACGTGACGTCAGGTGTGCCGTTCAGTGCGATGACGTCACGTCTCCTAGGGTACTTAAGGGAGACCCCGTGACGTAAGCGGGGTCACTGTGGGAACGGGTAGAGTAAGCAGGGTGAAGAGGGAACCAGGGGTAGAGAAAGGGGATCGAATAGGGAGTCTGGGGAGAAGCCGGTGGTAGCCGTAGAGGTGCTTCTCTTTCCGGTCGGTGGAGTCGGCAGAGTCCACGATCCGACATGAGAGAGAGAGACCGGAGCTAGCCGGCAGGGACCCGGACTCAGAGTAGGACCCCTAGCCCCTGGGAGTTGTGTACCCTTGTGTGTGTTATTGTTCACCTTTAATAAACCCTCGGCGAAAGCCCATAACATACCTCCGTCTCCGAGTGCGTCCGTGGGGACTTCTCTCAGAGGTCGCAAACGGGTTTTGATTCCTTACCCGTACCCGTACCCGGCCGCACCAGGGTCGCAAATGGGTACCCGCACCCGTACCCGGCCGTACCCGTACCCTACCCGTACCCGGCCGGGTACGGGTAGGGTACGGGTATCGGGTACCTGATTGCGACCTCTGGGATGAAGCCATGTTGCAGTCGCGGGTGGGTTGATTCTAGGAACTTGAATTGTGAGAAGAGACAAGACGTTGGGAAATGAGTGACAAACGGTTACTCACCAGTGACTCACGGCCTACCCGTACCCGGCCGCACTAAGGTCGCAAACGGGTACCCGTACCCGGCCGGGTACGGGTAGCCGGGTATCGGGTAGGATACGGGTATCGGGTACCCGGTTGCGACCTCTGACTTCTCTACACAAGGTCCCGCGGGCCACCGCCGGTGCCCGGTGGTGGCCTTTAGTGCGGCCCCAGACGTGCGGTCCCCCGACATTACACAATTCACGGAATCGCCGGGCGTGGGGGCGGCTGGCGTTAAAATCGGTTGCGTGGTTCGCGGCGAGCGTTGTGGGGGCTGACCGACGGGAGGAGGCACTCGCTCCCCCGCGCGTGCGGGGAGGGGAGGGGAATCGTGTCGGGCGTCGCGCTCACTTGAACGCGTCCTCGCCGAGCCCCGACAGGTACTCCAGGAAGATGTCTTCCGTCACCTGCGTCTGTCCCAGCTCCTCCACCGAGTCCGGGGATCCGAGCACCGTTCCTCCCTGCGGCGCAGAGGTGGTGCCGCCTATGGTGGTTATTTTTATTATTTTGCTGCGGTACATTTACGCGTGATAAGCCACTTTGTCGAGCTATCGTTTGTGGCCTGGTTGCTTCTGAAAAATAAATAAATACCCAAGTGGGCTTTATCTGGTAAGATAAATCATAGTTTAGTTTTATCTGTATAGATTTTTTTCAGTGATTTATTAACCTTTTCAATACTTTGCACTTCTATCGTGCTTTTGTATTGTTTGTTGTTGTAACGTTTTGATCGGCACCTACTGAACATCTACCAAAAAGAGCTTTATAGCTCATCGGATTTCTCCATTGTAAACAAAGATTCTGATTCTGATGAGCGGCAGGGTACAGCCGATGGTTGACCTTGCTGGTGGCGGTCCGTCGCTGCGGATGACAGCCTTGCTGCTGCTAACCCACGCTGCCGGAAAGCTACGCCGGTGGTGGGGGACGGCTGGCGGATAGCTACGCTGGTAGCAGGCTACGCTAGTGGCAGCCCATGCTCGTGGCGGGCTACATCGGTGGCAGGCCATGCTGGTGGCAGAGTGGTGTGCTCGTGGAAGGCTGTGCTGGTGCTCCACTGAGCTCGGAGCAGTCCATGCTGGGGAAAGACCAAGTTGATTATGGGTGACACTGCCAGCTGGCTACACCAGCACACTGCTGGTGGGGGGCTGCGTTGGTGGAGGGGTGCCCGCGTGTATGAAGGGCAATGTCACGTCATGTGCACAGGGAGCGGTAGTGCAGCGGTAAGTGCGCTGCGCTACGAACACCACGACACGAGTTCGATTCCCGCTCATGGCCAACACCAGTGACGATTATATAAACCGGTCCTGGGCCTCCTTCCCCAGGTCGAGTACCTGGTACAGTGTCTAAACATCGCCACTAGAGAGACAAAGGCGGCCGGGCGTGGCACTTGCCATCCACCCCTTCGTGTGACGTGCTCACTAACAGCACTCGCCCCAACAGTCAGTTCGAGGCTACACGGGAGATCTTTGTCTTTATGTGTGTGGGTGGGTGCGCACGTGCATGTAAGTGGTCTCACCGGCTGGCAGCACTCGATGCCTCCTCCGCCGTAGAAATACTCCTGGCCAAACACCACCACGGCTGTGTGCCTGTGCCACCATCATGTGCAGAGTGCGCGGAGCAATGACAAACAATGGTACGGTCCTTATGAGTCGATTCACCAATTATAACACTGGTCAACAAAAAAAAAATTTCTGGCCTGGACTTTTGCAGCTGTTTTAGAATAATTTCAGGGTGCTGATTCCAAATCTGATCTCAAATTTGCACTATCACATCTCGTTTTTATGCTATCGGCATACCCCCTTTTCATTGATTTTACCCGAAATTAACTCTGTCACTTATGATTACAAGTTGTTGCGAGTCAACGACTGCTTTAGTGTTAAAATATGGTGCTGTATTTTTAGGATAGTGTGTTTATAACATCATTTCATGTAGATCCACATTTATTTAATATTTTTCTTCTGCAGTTTTTATTGAAAATGCAATATTTGATATCTCAAAAACCTGATGTGATAGACAAAGGCTGATGCAAGATTTGGAATCAGCACCCCAAAATTACATTAAAACCGTTGGAATAACCTTATGCCAGAAAAAGTGTGTTGACCAGTGTAATCGATCCCTACGCTCGAGATATCGAGCCAACACAAAATGTTGTTCTTCACAGGCCCATGCGAAATAAATGTGACATTCAGAATGTCGAAAGCGTGCTAATAATTATATATATATGGGATATGATTTGGCTTATTTCTTGAATAATCCAATCGGCTGCACACGTACGTGAAACTGATTGCAGCGTCCCGCCATCTCACCGTGGGAGACCGTCCGCCACCACAGTATTTCATTAATATTTCTCACGGATCAAGAAAAAGGTGGACACTTTATTTCCGACTCAAAATAGGACAAATTGGTTGAAATACTTGGTTTTATTAATCATTTATAACCAGCTTTGTCGCGTAATGTGCTCGACCCACACACGTAGATTCCCTCACACGCATACACACACTGAATCATTACAAAGATAAAGATCCCCCGTATAGCCTGAACAGACTGTTGGGGCAAGTGCTGTTAGCGAGCACCAATAAAGGCTGGCACGGCACACGAATGGGTGGGTGGCCAACACCACGCCCGGCCGCCTTTGTCTCCCAAGTGGCGATGTTTACACACTGAACCTGGTACTCATTTGAGGCTGAGTCAACCTAGGGGAGGCCTAGGTGCCGGTGCAGATAATCGTCACCGGTGTTGGCCGTGATCAGGAATCGAACTCGGGTCACCGGGTTCGCAGCGCAGCGTAGCGCTAACCGCTACACTACCGTTCCACACACACACACCTGCTCACAGGGTCTGAAGGCAACCTCATCCGAGGCTGCCAATATCTGCTGCTTGTTTAGCATGGACAGCAACACGCGCGGGCTGTATCACCCGTGGGTGGTTTCAGATTTTCAGTGCGGAGCGGCGTGGTGAGTCTCACGCAGTCAGATGTTCAAACGGAAGAGCAACCCAGTGGTGCAGTTATCGAGTGCGCAGGCAGTGCAACTGCACCGGTGCCTGGAGCTGTAGGGGGGTTGGGAGGCGGGGGAGGGTGGAAGGCAGGAGGCAGGTCCTGGGCTATAAAGAATAATGTGGAATTGGAGGTGAAGCTGAACATGGCGAGGTGCATTGAGGTAGAGGTGTGGGACACCAACTCACCAAATCCCCTCCAGCTGTTTGCCTAGAGAGGGGAGCGAACACGAGCAGAGGCATCAGTGACGCAGCGAGACAAACAGGGACAACGAAAAAACACCTACATCACGGGACCTCCTTTGCCAGTACCACAATATGAGAATAGGTTTTCCACTTTTTTCTGGCAACAAAACAGCTGTGTTAAGATGTGAACACCTGTTTCTTTGAAAGCTGTCTCTGGTGTGGACCAATCAGTTTCAAAGACAATGCATACATTACTACTCTTTGGTTCTTTCGGTAAAGTCACGTCGGTGAAAATAAAAATAATAATAAAATAATAATGAAAATAACTCAATTAAATCACGACGTTTCGGAAGCAACACTAGCCTCCGTCATCAGGTGGGACAGCCACAGCAAGAAATAATAAGAACCAAAGAGCCTTGCTGTCCTACCTGATGACGGAGGCTTATTCATATTCTTGGTTCTTTCGGTAAAGTCACGTAGAAGGGAAACAATAAAATAACAACGCCCACTCGCTCAATAGCCCCGCCTACTGCTCGTAGCGTGAGTCCCGAGATACGAGGCAAAGGCATTTTATGAATGGGGGGTGGATGGGGGGGTGTGGAAATTTCGAGTTTATCGAATGCTTTGGGGCACCGGGACCTTTCTGAAAGCACGTGGGGGCAGTCCCGGGCCAAAAACCAAGGCGTGCATTTGGTAACTTCAGAGTCTGGGGTAAGAGGAACCTATCCCGATAAACACAGGAACCCTCAAAGGCGCTAGGGGACCCGATGCCCATCACCTATCCCATGAACACCAAATGCCTTTACACCGTAAACGGGCTCAATAAACACAAGGGGGCCCTATAAAGACAGGGAAGGGACCCTGACCCCCATTAACACGGGGAACAGGAGCCCTCAGTGTCTGCCGTCTTTGTCTTCTCCTAGTACTCAAAGTTCTGACCTCAAACAGTCGAGTTCGAGTTTATTTGTTGAACCAGGTGAGAACTCCTGAGACCAGCAAGGTGCACTAACTGCAAGTGACCTTGATGACCAAAACGTGCAAAACCAACGCCAATGAAACGAATAGAAAGTGGCAAAAGCAACTGCGTCGCCACGAGACGCTGAAAACATTATGACTCATCACAGTACAGTATAATAACAATGACGCTTCAAAAACATGAAGATGTGGGGCGACTATTGTGCTAATATGGAAATAGATGCGGATACACAAGGCGAATGTGCAGCGTTAGTTCATGAGCAATGTTAGTTAATGGGCAATGTTAGGTGATGGGCAATGCTAGTTCATGGGCAACGTTAGATGGGCAATGTTAGTTCATGAGCAATGTTAGTTCATGAGCAATGTTAGTTCATGGTCAATGTTAGTTCATGGGCAATGTTAGTTCATGGGCAATGTTAGTTCATGGGCAATGTTGGTTCATGGGCAATGTTAGGTGATAGGCAATGTTAGGTGATGGGCAATGTTAGCTCATGGGCAATGCTAGTTCATGGGAAATGCTAGTTCATGGGCAATGTTAGTTCAGGGAAATGTTAGTTGATGGGCAATGTTAGTTCATGGGCAACGTTATTGTACTGTACGAATCATAAGCAACTGCCAGTCACCACTCATACACCACCACCACAGGGCTAACATCATCACGAAGGTAACTCATACTCCTCACTCATCATGGTCATAGCGACCGAGCTAACGTTGTGATTTGAAACATTTAAAAAAATATTAAATGTAACATTTTATTTTCCAATTTCGTCATTTTTCTCCGCGGGCCTTCCGTCCGATCAGAGCGCGGGCCTTGCCTAGAAATTCCTGCCGGTCAGGGCGCGCCTTACCCAGTAGCGGCAGGCTCATCTGCCGGGCCATGCCGCGGGACAGGTCGTAGACGTACAGCTTCACGTCGTAGCTCTCCATGACGGCCGAAACTTTTGTCGTCCTTTACAAACGTTTCGCGATACTTATCCGAAATAACTGACCGCGAATAACTCCAATTTATTTGAAATTCTTAAAGACGCCGACAGACACGGAGAGTTTACAGAACCACCGCAGAATGCTGACGCCGCGTGACACTTCGCGAGTGACGTCACTACAAACGGCGGTGCGTGTGAGCAGAGACATGCACCGCCCCTCCCCACGAATAACGCTGCCGGTACTCTACGTTGATTGGAAACTCTTCAAAGTTGACGACTCGCTGAGGGAGGCGTAGTGCGGTGCATTCTTGGCAGGCGGGCTCGTTGGAAAAGTTGGTTCGCGTGCGTCGGCTTCGAATCTGCCGTTGAAATCGCCACGTGCGTGTGATTGTCGGCATGCACCGCTAACGGCCGCCAACACCCGGTGACGGTTGATCTTCACCGGTCTTGCTGGGCCTCCCACCTAGGTAGACTCGGCCTCAAATGAGTACCTGATGCGGTGCGTAAAACACCGCCACTGGGGGAGACAAAGGCGGTCGAGCGTGGTGGTGGCTACCCACCCCCTCGCCTTCATAGGTACTCGCTAACAGCACTTGCCCCAACAGTCTGTTAAAGGATCTTTGTCTGTGTCTTTGTTTTGCATCGTGCTACAAATATATCATCGCCGACTCAACGTTGTTTTCAGGCGCGGCTTATTTTAAAGGGTGGCATTCTTTCTCGGCGGGCTCCCAAGTGATTGTATTGATGATTCACGAAGGGTGACATCGATACATCGATTACCCAGCTGTCAGTTACTGAGTCACTTACCCTGGAGTTGGTGGTCCATGCGAGCGCAGACTTTTAATCCCGAGAGAAATTGACGACTCGTCGTGTTTTAAGAAGGGTCAATGCCCGAAACGTCGCCTATCATGTACTTCTCCTTTCAAGGCCACGGTGTTATTTACGATTGTGTTGAGTCGTTTTTTTGTGTTGAGTTATTTTTTGTGAATTGGAGACCACTGCGAATCGCAGTGTCACGGGTGGGAGAGTTCGGGAGAGCGAGTGAGAGAGCGAGCGAGAGAGCGAGCGAGAGAGCGAGCGAGCTAGCGAGCGAGAGAGCGAGCGAGTGAGAGAGAAGTGGGAGAATTCGGGAGAGCGTGTGGGCGGGAAAGGGGGGCAGATGAAGTTCCAGCAGCAAAGTTCGGGCGCTCCTCCTCCCCCCTCCCTCTCTCTGCGTCAATCTCTCATTTAAGCGACGCTCGTTGCTTGCGCGAGAGGCCGCGGTTCAACACACGTTTTCTGGCATAAGGTATTCCAACGGTTTTAAGGTAATTTTGGGGTGCTGATTCCAAATCTGGTATCAGTTTTTGTCTATCACATCAGGTTTTTGAGATATCAAATATTGCATTTTCAATAAAAACTGCAGAAGAAAAAACATTTAAAAAATGTGGATATCTACATAAAATGATATTATAAACACACTATCCTAAAAATACAGCACCATATTTTAACACTAAAGCAGTCACTGACTCGCAACAACTTGCAATCATAAGTGACAGTTAATTTCGGGTAAAATCAATGAAAATGGGGTATGCCGATAGCATAAAATGAGATGTGATAGAGCAAATCTGAGATCAGATTTGGAATCAGCACCCTGAAATTAGTCTAAAACAGCTGCAAAAGTCCAGGCCAGAAAACAATGTTTTTTTTTGGTTGACCAGTGTTATTTGTGTGTGTGGATTATTCTTGTGTGCATTCTTGTTCGGCGGGCTCGTACGTGTCTGAGATGGATAATTCATAATTTCTCCACTTTTCTGTTTTAATTTCTCCACTCAAGTTATGTTCTGGACATTACCTTCTGATGTAGCTGTGAATTAGCCATGGGCGACAGCGCATCTTCTTACCTGACTCCTCTGTAGATGTGTGCCTCTGTGTCCACGCAATCTCAGTGTAGCGATTCATTTTTTTTTACAAATTTCTATTCCTCATGAAGACCAAACAGACCAGATGGCTCATCCATATGGGGTAGATAAAACACATTCCTGCTGTGGAGGGAGCTGGTAGGAACGTTGGGTTGCTCGGTCAATGGCCAGGGTCAACGGCGGCGTGGTGTATTCCGCAAATATGCCCGACTGTGAGGGCGCGCACAAGCCGGCGTGAGTAGGTTAAACGTTGAGTTTTATAAGAGCACCACGGGGTGACCAGCCTCTCCCCACCCAGCCCCTCCCCACCCTCCCCTCCCCACCCAGCCGCACCCCACCCTCCCCTCTCCACCCAGCCCCACCCCTCCCATTTTTGTATGCACGACGGACGGACACAATAATCCCATGTGGGCTGGTGTAACCAGGAGGTTCCGACCAGCAATATGTACTAGCTTGTGGGGATATCAACCAACAGTGATTGTCCTGTGGATAGACTCTACCATAGGAATGTGGAATTTCCACCGCTGTCCCAGAAGATGAACACTGCTGTCAATGAAGATGGTGCTCTTATTATCATACTTGTTAACCCATGAAAGCCAGAATCTCAAGACTCATTTGTTCCTGCCTAGTTTTCGTAGTAGGGGGCGATGCTGCTGCTGCGTGTGATCCTAATTGATTAATTGGCAGGTACTTTCTCAGCTTCTTCGCAATGTGGTTTTGGCCAACACCAGGTATACGCTGATGTGTGTGTGTGTGTGAAAAGAGTTTAGCTATGGGAGGAGAGAACCATAGAACGTGAAGGGAAACCCGTGCAAGAACGGGGGGAGGGGGGACAGGATAGAAACTCCACACAGTGCGGATGAAGCTAGTGCAGGGCCTTTAGCATAAATAAAAAAACACATAAATATTAAAAAACGTAAATGTTTGACTTGCACAGAAAAGTAATTGTATTTTTTCATTTTCTATACAGCCAAATAATACGACAAATCGCTAACCTTAAACACCCAGTCGTTCATAAAAGTTGAAGGTGGTATAGTACTATAGTAATAGAGCAAGTGCAAAATAACTGAACCGGAATTGATAGCTTGAAAGCGTTTCGCGCGGGGCCCTTGAAAGTGCGTGGCCCGTAGCATAGCTACTTGTGCTACATGTGTAGCTACTTGTGCTACATGTGTAGCTACTTGTGCTACATGTGTAGCTACGTGTGCTACATGTGTAGCTACGTGTGCTACATGTGTAGCTACTTGTGCTACATGTGTAGCTACTTGTGCTACTAGGATAACCCGGCACTGATCCCACACACAACAGCGACCCAGTCGGGAATCGACGAACCGAGACAACTTCTTGCGTGCGAGGCACGAGGAGACTAACCTTGTTAACCCGTTCACCGCAAACACAATCAATTCACGCAGCCGCCACGATAAGCCGGTGCTTAATTATTTTATTTTCTCATAATCAATAGAAGAGAAACTCAAAACACATCCGGAAGGTACAGTAACACAGACGTACGCAGTACAAGGCGGAATAAATAATTAAGCAGTGGAGAATGTTGTCGTTCATCGCAGTGACTCGTGAAACTTGACCAGAGTGACACTTGGAGGATGCGGTGGGGGGGGTTAAATATTGGGGGCCAGGGGCTATGGTCCAGTTGGATAGTGTGGTTATGATCTTTGGGTCTTTCGGTAAAGTCACGTAGATAAGTTCAAAGAAAATAACAAAAAAACTACGACGTTTCGATCGCAACGTAAGCGGTCGTCATCAGGAAAAGGGGGGTTAGCCTCTAAAGGCAAACTGTTTATAAAGGTTTAAAATGGGCCTAGCCCAAGTGTGTCAGCAGCATGGGCGGGGCAGGTATCAGCCATCCACGTGGTTGACGACTAGCCCTGACGAGGGAGGGAACGCGGAATGAGAAGGCCGATTGAACTGGACGAAGTGGCAATCGCCGTGGCTGAGTGACTTGAAATTTCGACCCGTGGTTGAAAACACACGGAGTGAGAGTCCAGTTCCACTGCTGGTCCGAGTGTAAATCACATACTTGGTTGTGGTTTATTTTAATGGACTTGTCAAGTTCTTGCTTTAGCTCCAGGGAACTTGTAATGAATGACCTTTCTGCCAAAAAACCTTCTGTGCCTGCCAGTAACCCCCCCCCCTCCCCCCGTTGTTTTTTTAAAGTGAGGCCGATGGCAGTGTTTTTTTGACACGAGGAAAACCCAAAACCCACACCACCTTCGCCACGTGTATGCGAGAATGACGCATCCTTGTCGCGGGGGTTACCGCAAAACTCACAGCCCTTGCAACCCACGACAGTCGGGGGTTACCAATCGTCTCCGTCCAAACACAGATTGAGGAGTCACACGCCTGACGATCGGTGCGCAGGCTCACACCGCCTCGGAATTGACGACACGACACGTGCGCACACAAAGACAAAGACAGCGGATTCCCCCCTTGCAGAGCCGAAGAAAGGCCGTCGGGGCAAGTGCCGTTAGTGAGCACATTGTGCAGGCCGCCGGTATTGTGCAACGAGTTGGGTGGGTGGCCAGCACCACGCCTGGCCCCACCTTTGTCGTCTCCCCACCGGTAAATGTTTACGCGTCACACCAGGTACTCGTTTAAGGCCGAGTCGACCTAGGGGAGGCCCAGAACCGGTCCAGATGTACACGTGCAAAGACAAAGACACGCAATCTCCCATCGCAATTGCGTCCACGTGCACACGCGCGCACACACACGCACGCGGAAAGAAAGAAAAAAAACACGGGATCTTGAATTGAAATCGGAGCTCTCTGCGTCGCGTTCGGATGTGTTTCGCAAGCATCAGGCGCGTGCGGCGACTTGAGTTGGGGATTGGACGGAGGTGATTGGTAGATGTGGTGAGGCCAGGGCCGTTGGTGGCGGCTCTGATCGCTGGGAAAGTTTGGGAACCGATGCCTTTTTAACAGAGGTCGCAACCGGGTACCCGATACCCGTACCCTACCCGATACCCGGCTACCCGTACCAGGCCGGGTATGGGTACGGGTAGCCGTTTGCGACCCTGGTGCGGCCGGGTACGGGTAGGTCGTGAGTCACTGGTGAGTAACCGTTTGTCACTCATTTCGGGTAGGGTACGGGTAGGGAACGGGTACCCGTACCCGGCCGGGTACGGATACCCATTTGCGACCCTGGTACGGCCGGGAATCAAAACCCGTTTGCGACCTCTGCTTTTTAATGACGTTAGACTGCGGCGCCGTAGAGAGAGAGAGAGTGGAGAGAGTTAGAAAAGTAACCCCCGATGAAAATAACGCTAAATAAGCGGTTCACGTCGCGCTACATCTATATGCATAGGCACACATGTATAGGTGTGGAGCGTTTATACTATAGCCGGTTCCAATGTGAACCTCGTTATGTCATGCAAACTTGAGATCAACTTAAGGCCGAGACTACGATCCCCGCAGATGCGTGCCAAGAAAGGGCAGAGTCTTAGCTGCGACTGTGCCACGCCCTGAACCACAACCCCTAACCCCATACCCTAATCCTAAACCTATAATACCTAACCCCTAACCCTAATCCTAAACCATAAGCTCTTAACACCTAACCCCATACCCTAAACCAAAACCTATAACACCTAACCCTTAACCCCATATCCTAAACCATAACCTCTTAACACCTAACCCTTAACCCCATACCCTAATCCTAAACCAAAACCTATAACACCTAACCCTTAACCCCATAACCTAATCCTAAACCATAACCTCTTAATACCTAACCCCATGCCCTAATCCTAAACCATAACCTCTTAATACCTAACCCTTAACCCCATACCCTAATCCTAAACCATAACCATTTAATACCTAACCCTTAACCCCATACCCTAATCCTAAACCATAACCTCTTAATACCTAACCCCTAACCCCATACACTAATCCTAAACCATAACCTCTTAACACCTAACCCCTAACCCCATACCCTAATCCTAAACCAAAACCTATAACACCTAACCCTTAACCCCATACCCTAATCCTAAACCATAACCTCTTAACACCTAACCCCATACCCTAATCCTAAACCAAAACCTATAACACCATAACCTCTTAACACCTAACCCTTAACCCCATACCCTAATGCTAAACCATAACCTCTTAACACCTAACCCCATACCCTAATCCTAAACCGAACCCTAGCCCTAAACCATAACATCTAAACAATAACCCTAACTCAAACCCTAACCATAACCCCTAAATCGTGCACGCTTAACTCTTAATCCCAAATACGAAACTCTTACACCGAAATCGTCACCCCGAATCCCAAATCACAACCCCGAGCCTCTAAACCCCCTAACCCTCACCACTAGTCCCCGACCTCTTAGCCCATAACTCCGAGATGAAACCCTATTGGAGTGGTGCCAAATAAAATAAAATCAACTGGAATCCCATCAAGTTCTGTGATTGGATTCACATCCTGCTTAACGACTGATTGAAAACTAATTTCTTTAGAAATTGCTTTTCGCGTTTAGTTTGTTGTCCTTCCCCCCCGCACCTCCGATTAGCCACGGTTGGCTACGTACGGTGCGAATGAAGTTCAAACAAACACACAGAGCACAAGATGAGAAGTAAACTAAATGTGTGGCTGCTTTAGCCACCCTCTCGAGACTACTCTTTGGTTCTGTCGGTAAAGTCACGTAGAAAGAGAAAATAATAAATTAAATAATAGCATACGACGTTTCGATTGCAACACAAGCAATCGTCATCAGGTATAAATGAAATAGAAACACAAATCTAGTATAATTTCGATTTAAAGCTTTCGTGACTGCAGGGATTCATCTTCTTGGTTCTTTCGGTAAAGTCACGTAGAATGGAAACAATAAAAATAATAAAATAAAACAAAACAATAAAATAATTCTCACGTTTCGGCCACAACGCACCTGATGACGGCTGCTTGCGTTGTGGCCGAAACGTCGTGAGAATTATTTTATTATGTTTTGTTTATTTTATTATTTTTATTGTTTCCATTCTACGTGACTTTACCGAAAGAACCAAGAAAATCTAGTATACTTAGAAATGTAATGTAATACAACAGAGAGTCGGTTAGAAATGTAATGTATTAGAAATGTAATGTATTACATTACATGTATTACATTACATTTCTAAGTATACTATATTTGTGTTTCTATTTCATTTATACCTGATGATTGCTTGTGTTGCAATCGAAACGTCGTATGCTAGTATTTAATTTATTACTTTCTCTTTATACGTGACTTTTTTCCGAAAGAACCAAAGAGTAATTCCTGCAGTCACGAAAGCTCCAAATTAAGTATGGATCCTCTCGAGACTCGGTTTGGTTTTTTCGTCCCCTCGCATCGGCAGGGAGCGGGGGTAGTCACCACCCACGCACGCCCTCTTAGGTTAAAGGAAAAGACGCGACTCAAAAGGAACACACATACGTCTTGTCCCGTAGCTACGCGCCGGTTTAAATACTCGCTCTTGACAAAGGGGGGTGTGAGGGGGGTGGGACGGCGTAAAAAGAGTGCCGTGAAAAATCGTCGTCAAGCTGCCGTGGCCGTTATGGGGGTTGCGGAACTGAAATCTCGAGGTCGTCGATTTAGAGAGATTCGATCTGCCGCCGCGGCAGCGGTGAAGACATTCTGGCACGTTCAAACCAAAAAAAAGAAAAAGCCTCAGCCCCACACCCACATTCTTAGGTTGTTTCGGTAAAGTCACGTAGGTAAAAAAAAATTAATCAATAAAAGTAAAATAAAAATAAAATAGAAATCACGACGTTTCGGAGGCAACACAAGCTTCCGTCTTCAGGTGGAACCGTCACAGCGCGATACAGCTATCGTGCTGTGACGGTTCCACCTGAAGACGGAAGCTTGTGTTGCCTCCGAAACGTCGTGATTTTTATTGTATTTTTATTTTACTTTTTTTCATTACATTTTTTTACCTACGTGACTTTACCGAAAAAACCCACACGCACACAACCAAGCGGTTGTGCGGTGTGGGGGTGCAGTGTGGGTACTCCCACATTTTCTACCCCCCAAGGCGTATGCGTTAGCGTGGAAGAGCAGGCCAACATCCCCTCTCTCTCTCTCGAGGGGCACGGGCAAGGCGCTGTCTAAGCGGAAGTCTCTTCCGCCGGCAGCAGTGGCGTGTGCCAGCAGTTGCAGGGCCGCGCCTCTATCCTTAGAGAGCCCTCCAGTGACGTCACCGCGGTGCGTGTCTCTCTCTCTCTCTCTGGCTCGAATCCCTTCCCCATTAAAGGTTTTCCTCCGTTGATAAGCTAGTTTCGATTTAAAACGTTACAACGGTAATTATAACAATACCTTATCATAAACAAGATGGTACTTATTTCGACCTGACGATGCCCAGAAAAAAGGCAGAGGATACTCCAGGCGCCGATCAGATTTGGCAGGAGGAGGGTTTCTTCTTTTTCAGAGGCTGACCAGGTCACGGCGAAGAGGTCACCCTGTGCCAATACCGTCGATGCAACCGCACATCGCCATCGCTTCCTTCCTTCTGCCAGACGTCGCCGCTGCGAACAGTCCGCATTCCACCTCCGAGCTCTGAGAGTAAAGTTCAAAGGTCAACAAAAACCACCGCCATCCGAGGCCTCGGCTCTTCTTGTCCTCGTCGCACGCTCGATGCCCTCGGCACCGCCTCTCAACTCAGTCGGTCTGCTCCCTTCGGGTTGCCACTGCATCGGGGGGCAGCGGGGAGGGATGGGGAATCTTTGCCCTCATCCCATCCTGCACACGTGTCCCCACCCATCACAACCTCCTCGTGCTCTCGTGATATTCCGAGCTGCTCCTATCCTGCCATCAACATCATCATCGTCGTCGTCGTCGTTTCCAATATTTGTTTGTGCCCAGGTGCGGCACGTTGGCACACCCGTTATTTCAGAGCTTCGGGTGCCTCAGTCGTCTGCCAGCACGATTATCATCATCGCCATCGTCGCATGTATCATAAACGGTGATACAAGAGGCCAGAACAGGTCCTACTTGCTGTACTTTCCTTCTGAAGGCGGCATCGTCGCCTCCCCCGCGGGTTGGGATTCTCAGCTCGACCCCCCCCCCGCCCGCGGCCAAAGCGTGATGATCTTTAAGAGCTACACCACGTCTCGCCCCCACCTCCCTCCCGTGCAATTAACTCCTCGCAAATTAGCGATGAACAAAGACAATTATCGAGAAACGATTAGAAATCTGCGGTCGTATCTGGACAGAAATCTGCGGATGCCGCCGCGCCAATGACGGCGGAGGAGGAGGAGGGGGGGGGTCTAAAGGTCCAAGGTCAAAAGGTCAAAGCCGTTGCTGCCATCCCAGCACCACCGCCCCATCGTTTCCTTTCTTTTGTCAGTGCTCGTACGTGTTTTGTTTTAAGTGGACGTCTCGACCTGCTGCAAGGACTGCTCTTGCATTCGCATCATCAATGCCACCAAAATAACTGGCTTCAGGTCTTGCCCCGTGGTCCTGTGTCTGTGCGCGTGTGTCACTGCAATTGTCCGGTGTGTGTGTCATTGCAGTGGTCTGGTGTGTGTGTGTCGCTGCAGTGTGTGTGTCACTCCACTGGTCCTGTGTGTGTGTGCGCGTGTGTCACTGCAGTGTGTGTGTCACTGCAATGGTCCTCTGTGTGCGTGTGTGTCACTCCACTGGTCCTGTGTGCGTGTGCGTCACTCCCATAGTGAGGAGCGGTGGTGTAGCGGTTAGCGCGCTGCGCTACGAACCCGGCGACCCGGGCACGGTACCCGCTCACGGCCAACACCGGTGACGAATATCTGAACCGGTCCTGGGGCTCACCTAGGTTAACTCAGCCTCAAATGAGTACCTGGTGCGGTGTGTAGTAAACATCGCCACTGGGGAGACAAAGGCGGCCGGGCGTGGTGCTGGCCACCCACCCCCTCGTGTGCCGTGCCGGCCTCTATATGTGCTCGCTACCAGCACTTGCCCCAACAGCCGGTTTAGGCTATATGGGGGATCTTTGTCTTTTTGTCACTCCCATACCGGCCCTGGGAGCGGTTTCAACAACAGCGGTAGCAATTCTGTTTCCACTCCTCCGTTGCATGAACCGACGCCGATGGGGAATGAAAGGCGAGTTCACGGACGCGACTGCCAATCCTCATTCTCAAGCCACGAACCACACAGTAACGGCACTGTCCATTTTCACCACTCGCCTACGTGTCTCCATGCGACTGCGTGGGGCAGGGGGGCGTCTCTCTCTGAGTCTATGAGTCTCTGTGCGTCTATGGGTCTCTTTTGTGAGCCTATGGGTCTGTGTGTCCATTTGTCTGCGCGAGTCTACGCGTCTCTGCGTGATTCTTCACGTGTCTGCAAGTCTCTGGACCATTCGTGTGAATCGAGGTCTCAAACTGCGGCCCACACATTCGCTCTCGAGGCTGCCCGCTGCGTCACTGGCTTGGCTCCTCTCTCCGCGTGCGTCTCTTGTCGCTCTCACAGTGAGCGAGTCTGTGAGACTCTTCGCGAGGAGTCAGGAAAAACTCCAAAAGTGAAGCCGATCGTTCGCTGGCAGCGTTTGCAGACAGTCACCGGGCTACTCCTGACTCCGTCCACTGGCTCATCCGCAAACATCCACGTGGTTCATCGTTGCCCCTTCGCCTCTCCTCGTCACGGGAAAGACGACGACGACAGCCCACGTGTTGGCGTGAGCATTCGGGATATCGTCAGCATCAAGTGCATTAATTAGAAAGCTATTCAACGTGGTTCGGGAGCGGTGGTGCAGTGGTTGGTGCACTGCCCCCAGCCGGGTTCGATTCTCGCTCACGGCCAACATCAGTGACGAATAGCTGACCTGGTCGTGCGCTTCCTCTGAGTCGACTCAGCCTCAAATTAGTGCCTCGTGTGGTGTGTAAACATCACTACTGGGGTGACAAAGGCGGCCGGGCGTGGTGCTAGCCACACCACCCCTTTCGTGTGCTGCGTACAGGTGCTTGATAATAATCAGCACTTGCCCCAACAGTCTGTTATGGCTATATGGAAGTGGGATGGGGCTGGGGTCTTTGTGTCGAGCGGTGGCGCAGTGGTTAGCGCACAGCGCTAAGAAAGCCAGCGGCTGGAGTTCGATTCCTGGCCCACGGCTAACACCAGTGAAATCATATCTGAAGCAGTGCGGGGCCTCCCCTGGGTCGATTTCGCCTTGAATGAGTACCTCATGCGCTGTGTAAACATCGGCACTGGGGATGCAAAGGTGGCCGGGCGTGGTTACTAGCCGTTTCAGCCTTAATAGGCACTCGCTAACAGCACTATGCCGGTCATACCGATACATCGGGGATCTCTGTGTGTGGTTGTATGTATATATGTATGGGCAACGGTGCTGGCCACCCACGCATGCTCTCCAGTGCCGTACCGGTCTTCACAGGTGCTCGCTAACAGCACTTGCCCCCGACAGTCTCAAAGTGCACCTAGCCTGGCACAAGCGTCGTGGCCACGTCACCGACGCTTAGTGGCGAATGGCGGCTGGTGTCGTTGGTTGGTTGTGTGGTGGAAACACACAAGCCAGTGCATTAAGTGAGCCTCCGTTGAGTTAGGAGATCGTTAGAACTGTGCACGTGGTGACGACCGTTTACGAAAAAAGAATGGGAAGACGGGGGCGTTTACGCATAGTACGGACACGGGGACGTGGAGATAGTACAGGGACTGACACAATTACTTGAGCCTCAATCCCTTGTCGCAGACCTTGGCTGTTCGCTCCCAGCGGCCGCCCTTGGGTTTTAAAACTGCGGGTCCACTGGCCGCGTCTCGCCACGCGCCGACTGCTTTGCAACGGGCGCTAATGATCCGGTGACGTTGTCCAACAGCAACGAAATGGGTTCAAATTCGCCGAAACGTGTGTTTTGCAGGGGGGTAAAACTCACGTACGCCGCCCGCTGCTGGCTGGGGGCACATACCAGCCTGCGAAACGCAGCGCCTTCGCGACAGCCTTGGGCTAAAATAACGATGCGAATACCAACCGTGTAGTGATGATTTCAATTGATGATTTAATTTCCCCGGGGCATAGCACGCGGCTGCTTCCTCCTCATCATCCTCCCAGTGTGGCCTCCCCGGGCCAATCATACCCGCCCCCCGGCCCTGTGGTCAGACTCTCCCGTAGGTCGACTCAGACTGAAATATTATGACGAGCACCGGTTGCTGGCGGGGTGGATAGACGGCAAACCCGGCTGCACGATCTGATCCCCAAAATTAATTGGTTCCGATTAAACGCCCCCCCCCCCCACCACCACCCCCCCCCCCACCGACCACCCCGCTCCCCCCACCTCTGCCAAATGCCCCTCCCCATGAACCCGCGAAGCTGCCCGTCTGTCCAACTCTGCGTGGGGAGTGAGCGCGTCTGCCTGCGTTCATTAATTCCGAGCGGGAGCTGGTTAGCGTAGGAGTAGAGTACAACAATGGATTTTGCCACACTGCCCGCTCGCTGTCCCCCCTCCCCACACCCCCCGCAGTCTAGAGCCTATAGCACCTCTTTAGCGCGCGTCGGTCGCCCATCCTAGCACTGGCCAGGTGCAACCCAGCTTAGCTTCCGAGATGGGCTATCCTCAGGGCTGTTTGGTCAGAGGCAGGAGGCCTCTTTTGTTTGCTGTAGCGCCTGAAATCAAGATGACGCTGGGTCACGGGGGGGGGGGGGGATCGGGTCATGTCAGGTCAGGTCAAACCGGGTCGGGTCAGCTGCGGTCAGGTTAGGTCAATTTAAGATCTTGGTCAGGTCAGACAAAGTAAGATAAGGCCAGGGTCGGGTCAGGTCAGACTGGCTGGCGTCAGCTCGGCTGACCTCAACTCAAGTCAGATCAGACCAAGTCGGCTCAGGTCAACTTAGAGGCTATGCCGGGTCGGGTCAGAAAAGATTGGGTTGGATCGGTCGGGTCAGCTGGGGGTGGAGTGGGGACGGGGTCAGGTCGTGTCAGTCTGGGGGTGAAGTGGGGTCAGGGTCAGGTCGTGTCAGTCTGGGGGTGGAGTGGGGTCAGGGCCAGGTCGGGTCAGCTGGGGGTGGAGTGGGGTCAGGGTCAGGTCAGTCTGGGTCAGGTCAGCTGGGGGTGGAGTGGGGTCAGGTCAGTCTGGGTCAGGTCAGCTGGGGGTGGAGTGGGGTCAAGGTCAGTCTGGGTCAGGTCAGCTGGGGGTGGAGTGGGGTCAGGGTCAGGTCAGTCTGGGTCAGGTCAGCTGGGGGTGGAGTGGGGGCGGGGTCAGGTCGTGTCAGGGTCAGGTCAGCTGGGGGTGAAGTGGGGGCAGGGTCAGGTCAGTCGGGGTCAGGTCAGCTGGGGGTGAAGTGGGGGCAGGTCAGTCTGGGTAGGGTCAGCTGGGGGTGGAGTGGGGGCAGGGTCAGGTCAGGTCAGTCTGGGTAGGGTCAGCTGAGTGTGGAGTGGGGCAGGGTCAGGTCAGGTCAGTCTGGGTCAGCTGAGTGTGGAGTGGGGCAGGGTCAGGTCAGGTGAGCTGGGGGTGAAGTGAGGGCAGGGTTGGGTCACTCCGGGTGGGCCCGCCCCGGGCCGTGTGGGGGCCCGGCCCTTGGCCTAGAGCAGGACGCATTTGCCCTTTTCCACCCACGGGTTGCTCTTCATGAGCTCGGGGTTCAGGAAGGGGTCATTGGACATCCCCTCCTCGATCCACTTCACCATCCTGCGCGCAAGCGGGCAACACGGCAACGGGCAACTTGTGTCAGGCAACATTTAGCGTGTATCAGACAACAACAGCAACACTCTGCGTGTGGCGTTAAAGGGGGAATAATCTGTCATAGGCAACGTTTCGAGCAATGACCCTTCTTTCATATGCTGTGAAAAAGGATCATTGCCTGAAACGTCACCGATTATATTTCCGTATATAATGTTGTACACCTACAGTAGAACCCCTCTTTACGCCCAGCCCCGTTAACGATTCATCGCTTAACGACGGAGCCTCCACAGAGCCCAATGTGTAGTGTAGTGTATAGTAGTGTAGTGTATAGCAGTGTAGTGTATAGTGTAATGTATAGTAGTGCACAGTGTAGTGTATAGCAGTGTAGTGTAGTGTATAGCAGTGTAGTGTATAGTGTAGTGTATAGTAGTGTATAGTAGTGTAGTGTATAATGTAGTGTATAGTAGTGTAGTGTATAATGTAGTGTAGTGCCTCCACACAGCCCAATGTGTTCGCTTACCGACTATACCCGTGGTATCCTTATGTATTAATATCCATTGTTTAGATATTATAAAGTAAGTTTTTTTCTTAGATGAAGCCTTTAAAATGCATTTCCTCTACTCGCTTAACGACCAAATCATTGAAAGACCGGTTCCGTGGAACCAATCGCCGTCGTTAAGAGGAGTTCTTCTGCCATGATATTATTGGGTGTAAATCTTGACTTAAAGCTTTCGTGCCTGCAGGAATCCATATTCTTTGCGTCTTTCGGTAAAGTCACGTAGATGGTTCAAAGAAAATAACAAAAAACTACGACGTTTTGATCGCAACACAAACGATCGTCATCAGGAGGAAAGATGACGATCGCTTGTGTTGTGATAGAAATGTCGTATTTACACTATGAGACCTCCTTTACCAGTAGCAAAATATATGGTAGGTTCAAAGAAAATAAAAAAAAATAACAACCAAAAACTACGACGTTTCGATGATTACCGCTTGCGTTGCGATCGAAACGTCGTCGTCTTTTGTTATTTTCTTTGAACCTATCTACGTGACTTTACCGAAAGACCCAAATAATATGTTTTATAACAAAGGATGCACGACCCATTCTATATGTGAAGCTTTCGTGACTGCAAGGATTCATATTCTTAGGTTTTTTCGGTAAAGTCACGTAGGAAAAAAATTAAAATTTATGAAAGTAAAATTAAAATAAAATAAAAATCACGACGTTTCGGAGGCAAGACAAGCTTCCGTCTTCAGGTGGAACAGTCACAGCACGATAGCTGTATCAAGTGAAACCACTCACCGTGACTTTACCGAAAAAACCTACGAATATGAAGATGCACGACCCGCCCCCAATCGATAGCCCCGCCCCCCCCGGGTCGCCCCGCCCCCCACGGTCGTCCCACCGTGGCGCTGTCCGCGGTGCTGAACCTCAGCGGGTCACGTGGCCCGTGACGTCGTCACCACCACACGGGGGGTCTGTCTCGTTTGTGGTGTCCGTCTAGTTGGTTGTGTCTGTCTCCTTTGTGGTGTCTGTCTCGTTTCCATTGTCTCTCTAGTTTGTATTGTAGTATTGGCTCATGCCGAGGTTGTATTGTTTCCTTTGCCCTGTTTGCAAACACGCACAGCCCGTTTTGCCAATGCACTGTTGGATGAGGGTCTCCCCGCTGACCATACTTCACCACGCTGGTCAGTGCGGGGTTAATGAGCATTTACATCCCCCCCCCCCTCCCCATTGTTGATGACGAAGACACCGGCTACGTTTACCGTCGAAACAAAAGTGTCGGGGAAATAAACTAAAAAATTCTATATTGTTTATTTTATATTTACGTGATATAACCCCCCCGAAAAAACCTTTTTTTTTTACTTTTTTTGTCGCCAAGAAAAGCTGAGAGAGTGTGTGATGCCACGAGCGCGAGACGCCACGCGGTCCTCCAAGGACTCCACTTACTCGGGGATGGTTTTGGATGTCTTCTCTCGCCGGTTCGAGAGCTGGAACTTGAGGCTCTCGATCTCCTTCCGAAGCTGCGACACGTCCACCTCATCCATGATGGCGGGGGGGCAGGGGGGGGGGTCACGGTCGAGGCGTTCGTGCGGTCGCGATACAGCCGCGGGGCGTCAACGGCGGAGGCGTAGTCTGTCGTGACGGCCCCGACGCGAACTCACGGCTCAGTTAGAGGCTTGGTCCGTCACGGTGGAGGTGCCGTCACGGCTGGAGCTGTCTCGGCCGTGGACGTGGAGTCGCGGTAGTAGCCGTAGTCGCGTGGAAGCGCCGTGACTGTTGTGGCGTCTGGGCCGTGGCGATTCCGGCGTTTGTCCTTCGGGAGGCTCCTGGCCACAATCCAGCTCTGCTGGAGACAAAGACAAAGAGCCCCCGTGTAGCCTTAACAGACTGTAGGGGCAAGTGCTGTTAACGAGTAGCACCAATAAAGGCCGGGACGGCGCACGAGGGGGCGGGTGGCCAACACCACGCCCGGCCGCCTTTGTCTTCCAAGTGGCGATGTTTACTATACACCGCACCAGGTACTCATTTGAGGTTAAGTCGACCTAGGGGAGGCCCAGGACCGGTTCGGATAATCGTCACCAGTGTTGGCCGTGAGCGGGAATCGAACTCGGGTCGCCGGGTTCGGAGCGCAGCGTGGCGCTAACCGCTACCCCACCGCTCCCCACCATCTCTGCACGAGACACGGGTAGACGGACAGACAGATCGTGGCCGATGGGCCCAAATCACTCGCAATGCGCCCGGCAGCGAAGCACTCCGCACGCCCTTCCCCCGCAGCCGCCGATGAGCAAGTTTGGCCACGCACCGTGCCCGACCTGACTTCCACGTGCGACGCATCACCGCACGTAACGCGGGGCCGAGTGTGTGTAGCAAGGCCGTAGCCATGGAGTCAACATTGGGGGGGACCAAATCTTCCAGGGGGTCTGGGGGTCCTCCCCTCCCAGAAAAAAAAAATCTAAATTTGAAAACGAATTTCCTGACTAAAATATAAAAAAAAATCACTAACACATTGGATGGACTTTTTTTTACAATGTCTAATATTGTATTGTATTACATTGCTGCTTTTTTCTTTTTAACCTTTTCTTGTTTCATTGTATATAATGGCAGAGATTAGGGATTAATAAAGTACAACCATAACCACAATCATATAAACAGAAATCTATTTATATCAATATTGTGGGACGGGGACATTTTGAGTATATTTGAATATTGAGTGGGAGTTGTGTCCCCCACCCAATATATATTATAATTACGGCCTAGGTGTATAGTATAGCGTTCGGAACGCGTGACCGCCACGCACAGTCGGGTTGCAACAGGCGACTGCGGAGACCGCGTAGTGGACGGACAAACGGCGGCGGTGCAACACCCGACGTCCCTGCTCGCCGACCTTGACCGACTCGCACTGAGCAGCGGTTCGACAAAAGCGGGTTTTGTGCGCGTTCATGTGGATCGAGATAAATGAGCGGTCAGCAAGCGGGGCAAACTTTGGTGCCCTTCTTCTTGGTTCTTTCGGTAAAGTCACGTAGAAGGGAAGTAATAAAATAATTCAGACGCTGTCGCCTCGACAGACCTGGTTTTCACCTGAGGACGGCTGCTTGCGTTGTGGCCGAAACGTCGTGAGAATTATTTTTTATTATGTTTTATTTTTATTATTTTATTACTTCCCTTCTACGTGACTTTACCGAAAGAACCAAGAAGATGAATCCCTGCAGTCACGAAAGCTTTAAATCGAAATTTGGTGTCCTTGATCACAAAGACAAAACGTAGAGTATACATGCACGTGCACACCACTCTGTATGGGCTAACCACATCGTCGTGATTCATTTGATTCAAGATTAATACGGAGGCTTGTGTTGCCTCCGAAACGTCGTGATTTTTTCTTTTCTTTTTATTTTACTTTTATTAATTTTAATTTTTTTACCTACGTGACTTTACCGAAAAAACCTAAGAATATGAATCCTCGCAGTCACGAAAGCTTCAAATCTAAAATTTAGCGTGAATTTGAACTCCGGAAAGGCACGGGCATCAATAACGTCGCGTTATTGTACGGCCCTTTTATCATTCCACTGCTGATGAAGGCCTCCCCACTCGTTTCAGTCGTGGGGGGGTTGTTTGACCATACTTCACCGCGCTGGTCAGTGCCCGTTTGTGAAATGGGTCTGACCCAGGATCTGTTCGGATCTCGATCGCCACTACTGTTGCCCTTTGCCGGGAAAGCAACCTCTGCTCGCCGGTGCGTCAACCAGAGCGCCACCGCTCCATATTAACCATCATGCAATTCATTGTAATTAACAATAAATAAAAGTTAATTTGGAGCTTTCGTGACTGCAGGAATTACTCTTTGGTTCTTTCGGTAAAGTCACGTGTAAAGATAAAATAATAATTTAAAAAAATAGCATACGACGTTTCGATTGCAACACAAGCAAACATCATCAGGTATAAATGAAATAGCAACAAAAATCTAACCAGAAAACTATAGACAGACATATAAGCAGACAGATATCACAAAGATACATAGAGAGAACACATGTGTGTTTTCTGGTTAGATTTTTGTTGTTTCATTTATACCTGATGATGATTGCTTGTGTTGCAATCGAAACGTCGTATGCAATTTTTTAATTCATTATTTTATCTTTATACATGACTTTACCGAAAGAACCAAAGAATAAATAAACGCTGAAATAAATATTAAATGCTTGTTCCGATTGCGTCGAACGTCAAACAGTGACGGTTAGATTATACCTTTGCAGACCTTATGTAACATCATTTTGTACAGTAACTTTGCTATTTTTGTATGGAAATTACAAGTTAGACAGGCCTGTTTCCTTGCTAATTTGGCTGCTTTGTGATGTTCATAACGAGTGCGTGGGTCTCAGATTTTCACTCGCTGTCAAAGACAAAGATCCCCGTACAGCCTTGCAGTGCAGACTGTTGGGGCAAGTGCGAGCACGTCATGAAGGCCGGCACGGCTACACGAGGGAGTTTGTGGGTGTAGCAGTGCCGGATTATCCTCGTAGCATATGTAGTAGCTACGGGCCCCGCACTTTCAAGGGCCCCGCGCTCAATGCTTTCAAGCTATCAATTCAATGTAGACTCTGTCGTCTCGACAGACCTGTTCTTCACCTGAGGACGGCTGCTTGCGTTGTGGCCGAAACGTCGTGAGAATTATTTTATTACGTTTTATTTTTTTTATTCTATTATTTCCATTCTATGTGACTTTACCGAAAGAACCAAGAAGATGAATCCCTGCAGTCACGAAAGCTTTAAATCGAAATCTATCAATTCCGGTTCAGTGATTCTGCACTTGCTCTATTACTATAGTACTATACCGCCTTCAACTTTTATGAACGACTGGGTGTTTAAGGTTAGCGATTTGTCGTATTATTTGGCTGTATAGAAAATGAAAAAATACAATTACTGTACTATGCAAGTAAAAAAATTGATGTTTTAATTATTTGTTATTTTTTAAAAATGTAGGGCCCCTTATAACATCCTGCTACAGGCCCCGCACTAGCTTCATCCGGCACTGGGGTGTAGACATACACGACGCCCGGCCGCCTTTGTCTTCCCAGTGGCGATGTTCACGCGACCGCACGAGGTAGTCATTTTAGACCGAGTCGACCTAGGGGAGGAGACCCAGGACCGGTTCAGATAATCGTCACTGGTATTGGCCGCGAGCAGGAATCGAACTCGGGTTCATAGCGCACCGCGCTAACCACTGCACCACCGCTCCCCACACAAAGACAAAGATCACCCGTACAGTCTTAACGAATCGATAGGAGCAGTCCCACCCACACGAAGTCTCCCTCACACACACACACGCAGTCTTTCTGTGCCACACACACACAGAGACAGACAGACACGCATTGAAAGTGGACAGATGCCAGGCCAGACAAGCCGTGCACAAAACCAGACGCACGCGGAGGAAACGAGATTAGGGTGAGCTGCGTTCTTGTCCGTATCCCGCGCCTCTCGATCCTGACCGCGGGAGCAGTCGCAGCTGATGGATTTGTGAGCTTTCCGCGTGGCCCTGGGTGTTCGTAATGGCCCGTGTCTGAGCGCTGCCGTGTTCCTTTTTTTCTTTTGGAGGTGGAAACCGGGGAGATGATGAAAGAAACCCATGGAGAGGCGAGACACAGCAGTGCCCCCCCTTTTGCAACGGCGACCTGGGCTACAATCGAGAACGATTTCAAGAACGCATCGTAGTGTTGCTTCGCGAACACGCATTTTCACGCGTAACGGACGGATCTTAAATCAGCTCGTGCGTCCGTTAAGTCACGTGGCTTCTGTGTGCGGCCCCTCCCACATTTTCAACCGCCGCCCCCTTTGAAAACAGACCTCACCACTCACCCTCATACACCAAATATTACTCACCCTCACCACTCACCCTCACCACTCACCCTCATACACCAAATATTACTCACCCTCAGCACTCACCCTCATACACCAAATATTACTCACCCTCACCACTCACCCTCATACACCAAATATTACTCACCCTCAGCACTCACCCTCATACACCAAATATTACTCACCCTCACCACTCACCCTCATACACCAAATATTACTCACCCTCAGCACTCACCCTCATACACCAAATATTACTCATCCTCACCACTCACCCTCACCACTCACCCTCATACACCAAATATTACTCACCCTCACCACTCACCCTCATACACCAAATATTACTCACCCTCACCACTCACCCTCACCACTCACCCTCATACACCAAATATTACTCACCCTCACCACTCACCCTCATACACCAAATATTACTCACCCTCACCACTCACCCTCACCACTCACCCTCACCACTCACCCTCACCACTCACCCTCATACACCAAATATTACTCACCCTCACCACTCACCCTCACCACTCACCCTCACCACTCACCCTCATACACCAAATATTACTCACCCTCACCACTCACCCTCACCACTCACCCTCACCACTCACCCTCATACACCAAATATTACTCACTCTCACCACTCACCCCATACACCAAATACTACTCACCCTCACCACTCACTCTCACCACTCACCCCATACACCAAATACTACGCACCCTCACCACTCACCCTCGTACACCAAATACTACTCACCCTCACCACTCACCCTCACCACTGACCCTCATACACCAAATACTACTCACCCTCACCACTCACCCTCACCCCATACACCACTCACCCTCACACACCACTCACCACAAACACTACCCACACACCACTCCCCCTCGCATCTCACCCACCCTCACCACTCATCCTCATACTCCACACACCACTCATCATCGCATCCCACTTACCCTCACCACTCAACCTCATACACAAAGATCCCCCGTATAGCCTTAACAGACTGTAGGGGCAAGTGCTGTTAGCGAGTACCTATGAAGGCCGGAATGGCACACGAGGGGGTGGGTGGCCAGAACCACGCCCGGCCGCCTTTGTCTCCCTAGTGGCGATGTTTATACACCGCACCAGGTACTCATTTGAGGTTAAGTCGACCTACACCGCACACAAACGACTCACCCTCACACACCACTCACCCTCACACACCACTCACCCTCACCACCACTCACCCTCACCACTCACCCTCACACACCACTCACCCTCACCACTCACCCTCACCACCACCACCACTCACCCTCACCACTCACCCACCACTCATCCTCACCACTCACCCTTACCACTCACCCTCACCACTCACCCTCACCACTCGCCCTCACCACTCACCCTCACCACTCACCACTCACCCTCACACACCACTCACCCTCACACACGACTCACCACTCACCCTCACCACCACTCACCCTCACACACCACTCACCCTCACACACCACTCACCCTCACCACTCACCCTCACACACCACTCACCACTCACCCTCACCACTCACCCTCACACACCACTCACCCTCACACACCACTCACCCTCACACACCACTCACCCTCACACCACTCACCCTCACCCTCACCACTCACCCTTACACACCACTCACTCTCACCACTCACCCTCACTCTCACCACTCACCCTCACACCCCACTCACCCTCACACACCACTCACCCTCACACACCACTCACCCTCACCACTCACCCTCACCACTCACCCTCACACACCACTCACCACCACCACCACTCACCCTCACACACCACTCACCACTCACCCTCACACACCACTCACCACCACCACCACACACCACTCACCCTCACATACCACTCACCCTCACACACCACTCACCCTCACCACTCACCCTCACCACTCACCCTCACCACTCACCCTCACACACCACTCACCCTCACCACTCACCCTCACACACCACTCACCCTCACACACCACTCACCCTCACCACTCACCCTCACCACTTACCCTCACACACCACTCACCCTCACCACTCACACATCACTCACCCCCACCCTCCCGCTCACACACCACTCACCCTCACACACCACTCACCATCGCACACCGTCTAACCACTCAACACATAACTTTACGCATGAATGCAAATAGCGGGGGGGGGGGAGCGTCTTTGTTTTTAACATGAAAACGGATTTTACGGGGGGCAACCCAACCCCTTGAATCATCCCCGTTATGTCAAGGACAGGCTGCAGTTAGTGAGGTCATCGCTAAAGGATGGGGGGTGGGAGCACGGATACAGGGGGGGGGGGGGCTGAGAGGGGATGGATTTATGGTGGGGGCGGGGGGGCGGGCGCGCGCGTGCACACGAGCACACGTGCACGCGCAATCAATGGAGGCAGCGTAGGGGCTTTGATAGAACTCGATTCCAGTAGCCTAGAGGCAACACGTGACTGATAATGTATGATTTATATTTGCAGACAAAGGTCCCCCCTATAGCCTTAACAGACGGCTGGGGCAAGTGCTGTTAGCGAGCAGCAGCTATGAAGGGCGGAACGGCACACGAGGGGGTGGGTGGCCAGCACCACGCCCGGCCGCCTTTGTCTCCCCAGTGGCGATGTTTGCACACCGCACCAGGCACTCATTTGAGGCTGAGGCTAAATCGACCTAGGAGAGGTCCAGGACCGGTTCATATAATCGTCACCGATGTTGGCCGTGAGCGGTAATCAAACTCGGCTAGCCGGGTTGGTAGCGCAGCGCGCTAACCGCTGCGCCACCGCTCCCCACTCTACACGCACACACACACACAAAGCAATACAAAATGCACATCTGCATCACCACCGGCAACCGGTATAATTCCACAGGTCGAGTCAATGATCCTGCGTCGGCTCACTCTGCTAATTGGCCTTGCACTCGATGCAATGAATTTACGAATTTGCAGCCGGCGCGCAGTGAGTGAGCGATCGAGGGCGTGGCAGGTTCCGGGTCCGTCTCCAGCGCCGTAGCTGCCCATCCACTCACTCCTCCCCGACCACCGAATCTGATGCCCCGCATGTATTTATTTTGATATTTATATGTAAACGGACTGTCTTGTTTTTTTTAATCCTTTATATTAAGTTCGCTTGCTTGCTTAGAACCGTGCAAATCTTTCGGTCGTTTTTTAACCCACTTCCCGTGATCCAATCGAGCTGACATTTTGCACACAGACTCGTTGTGCGTGACAATGCATTTTCGTGAAAAAAAAATTTCAAAAAAATTACACTGTTTAGGAAATTTTTTAAAATATTTAATTACCAATTGTTTAATGCTGCCAGACAATCATCTGACCCATAGGTGGCAGCCATCTCAAGCCAGAGGACGAGAGGACTCTAGCCGCCACGCATATAAAGGATTTATAGTGAAAAACTTTGTTTTTACGGGTTTACTTGTTTCTTCTTCTCCACACATCGCAACAGCTACCACGACCTTCGGAGGAGTTGCGTCATTCCCAGCAGGCATTGATTCAACGCAATAAACAACAACAACAACAACAAACAACAACACACTCCTCTGCACCGGTGTCGACGACATTCATCGTCTCCATCATTTCCCGGCGACGTACGGTGCGAAAGAAGTTTAACGTACGTGCACTAACATCAGCAGAGTCGGGGCTCGCTTGAATGCGACGCTGGTTAGAATGCCAGACGTTTAAAGTAGAGGCAAGGGCTCGTCCCTGTCAGACGTGGGTCCCCAGCTCAACACACGCGACACTCTCGAAAAACACAACACAATCAGAGACGTCCTGAACGAGTTGTGTACCCCTACGGCCTACGGGCCCTTGTGCAATTGCAGCGCCTGCACACTCGATCGCTACGCCACTAACAATGCACCTGGCCCTATGAGCCTCTAGAACTAACAATGCACATCAGGAGGGCCTTAGTCTGGCTCTATGAGACTCTGGAATTAACAATGAACCTCGAGAGAGCCTTAGTCTGGCTCTATGAGCCTCTGGAATGAACAATGAACCTTGAGAGAGCCTTAGTCTGGCTCTATGAGCCTCTGGAATGAACAATGAACCTTGATAGAGCCTTAGTCTGGCTCTATGAGCCTCTGGAATGAACAATGAACCTTGAGAGAGCCTTAGTCTGGCTCTATGAGCCTCTGGAATGAACAATTAACCTTGAGAGAGCCTTCGTCTGGCTCTATGAGCCTCTGGAATGAACAATTAACCTTGAGAGAGCCTTAGTCTGGCTCTATGAGCCTCTGGAATGAACAATTAACCTTGAGAGAGCCTTAGTCTGGCTCTATGAGCCTCTAGAATTAACAATGAACCTTGAGAGAGCTTTAGTCTGGCTCTATGAGCCTCTGGAATTAACAATGAACCTTGAGAGAGCCTTAGTCTGGCTCTATGAGCCTCTGGAATGAACAATTAACCTTGAGAGAGCCTTAGTCTGGCTCTATGAGCCTCTAGAATTAACAATGAACCTTGAGAGAGCTTTAGTCTGGCTCTATGAGCCTCTGGAATTAACAATGAACCTTGAGAGAGCCTTAGTCTGGCTCTATGAGCCGCTGGAATGAACAATGAACATCGAGAGAGCTTTAGTCTGGCTCTATGAGCCTCTGGAATGAACAATGAACCTTGAGAGAGCTTCAGTCTGGCTCTATGAGCCTCTGGAATTAACAATGAACCTTGAGAGAGCCTTAGTCTGGCTCTATGAGCCTCTGGAATGAACAATTAACCTTGAGAGAGCCTTAGTCTGGCTCTATGAGCCTCTAGAATTAACAATGAACCTTGAGAGAGCTTTAGTCTGGCTCTATGAGCCTCTGGAATTAACAATGAACCTTGAGAGAGCCTTAGTCTGGCTCTATGAGCCGCTGGAATGAACAATGAACATCGAGAGAGCTTTAGTCTGGCTCTATGAGCCTCTGGAATGAACAATGAACCTTGAGAGAGCTTCAGTCTGGCTCTATGAGCCTCTAGAATGAACAATGGGCCTTGAGAGCGCTTTAGTCTGGCTCTATGAGCCTCTGGAATGAACAATGAACCTTGAGAGAGCCTTAGTCTGGCTCTATGAGCCTCGGCAATTGACACTTAAACCCGTGACCTCGTCACGTGGTTGGCATGGGCCCCGGCACAAAATGCCACCCGCCCCTCGTCCAATTCCCCACGGAATCCTGCGCAGTTGCACCGCCTGCACACTCCTCGACAGCTGCACCAACCACTGCGCTGTACGCCCACGAACACACATTGCATTTCGGCGACGACATCATCACTTGCACCCTTAGGGGATTCCTAATTGATAAACTGCTATTTTCAACGTTGTTTTTATTCTCACCAGGCCTCACGGTGTGAACAAGTGCGATCCGCAACGCATTGTTGTTATTATTCACTCCGTCTCTCTCGCCCTCTCTACGTGCTATGAAGAAGGGCCATTGCTCGAAACGTCGCTTATATATTTTTTGGTTCATTTGAAGTCCACACGGATTGCTGTCGTGAATTGTGCTTTCTGACGGCTGCCAACGCAGCAGTAGCAGCATCATAAAATAACGTGGCACTGTATTTATTGATATGCCTATATACAGTATATATACACTACACGTGTGTATCTTCTTGGTTCTTTCGGTAAAGTCACGTAGAATGGAAATAATAAAATAGACAGACTCTGTCTACTCGACAGACTTGCTCTCCACCTGAGGACGGCTGCTTGCGTTGTGGCCGAAACGTCGTGAGAATTATTTTATGTTTTATTTTTATTATTTTATTATTTCCCTTCTACGTGGCTTTACCGAAAGAACCAAGAAGATGAATCCCTGCAGTCACGAAAGCTTTAAATCGTGAGAAGTATTTTATTACGTTTCATTTTTATTATTTCCCTTCTACGTGACTTTACCGAAAGAACCAAGAAGATGAATCCCTGCAGTCACGAAAGCTTTACATAGAAATTTACACGTGTGCAGACGACTTACACGATGCGTATTCATAACGTATCATCAATCCGTGATCAATCCGTTGCTGGATGATGAAGGCCTGCCGCATCTCGCCACCCCTGCGACGATTTCGATGCGCACCACGCAAAGCACCTCGCTGCGTCACGGACACCTTTCACCGCCGCTCCATCTCCTCCGTGGATGTCCTTTAGGACGTCCGCTCTTCCATTATCCGGCTGCCGTTCCGTCACTTAACTCTTGACCATCGGCCGGCATCGGACCTGAACAAAGGTGCCGTTCGTTGCTGTCCGCTACGGCTCTTTAACCCTCTTGCGGTTCGGACCGTTTCCCTTTAAAACCCCGCGTACGTCGCACGAATCCGCGTGCCCCCCACTCGCTCCGACTCGCAACGTTCACTTCGAGCGGCGCCGTCTCTCGTCGCCGTGCGCCGTCTCCGTGATGACAATACTACAAGTCGGAGACTGCAGCGTGTGTGTGCGTGTATGTGTGCGTGTGTTTGTTTGTGCGTGTGCGTGTGTGCGCGTGTGTGTGCGCGTGTGTGCGCGTGTGTGTGTGCGTGTGCGCGTGTGAGTGCGTGTGTGCGTGTGTGTGTGTGTGATTGCGTGTGTGCGTGAGTGCGTGTGTGTGCGTGTGTGTGTGCGCGTGTGTGTGTGCGTGCGTGTGTGCGTGTGCGGGCGTGTGTGTGTGTGCGTGTGTGTATGCGTGTGTGCGTGTGTGCGCGCGTGTGTGTGTGTGCGTGCGTGTACGCGTGTGTGTGTGCGTGCGTGTATGTGTGCGTGTGTGCGTGTGTGTGTGCGTGTGTGCGTGTGTGTGCGTGTGTGTACGCGCGCGTAGATCGAGGGGAGCGGTAGCGTCGTATGTACTGACACTGCGATGCAAAGCCGGCGACCCGAGTTCGGTCCGCCGCTCATCATGACGACGATGATCAACATCAATGACGAAGATCTGAAACGGTTTTCCCGGCCTCCCCGGCGTGTACTCGTGCCCCCTGGTGCGGTGTGTAAAAACATCAGCACTGGGGAGACAAAGGCGGCCGGGCGTGGCCACCCACCCCTTCATCGAACGTGCCGGCCTTCATTAGGTACTCGCTCACAGCACTCCCCCCCCCCCAACAGCCTGTTAGAGGCTATACGGGGGATCTTTGTCTCTGTGGTCCGTATGCACGTGCACACACATCAAGCAAACGTAAATAACCTCCTGTCGACTGTAGGGAGCGAATGGCGAGCATCAAATGCACACACGTACATGCGCACGTACATGCACACGTACATGCACACGTACATGCACACGTACATGCACACGTACATGCACACGTACATGCACACGTACATGCGCACGTACATGCACACGTACATGCACACGTACATGCACACGTACATGCACACGTACATGCACATATGTGCACACACACCCGCGAATGCAAAGATCCCCCGCATAGCTTGCAAAGGCTATTGGGGTAAGTGCTTTTTAGCGAGCATCTATGAAGGCAACACACACACAGTCACACACACAACCGACAGACACACGTGCACACAAACACACACAGATCTCCCGTGTAGCCTCAACAGACTGTAGGGGCAAGTGCTATTAGCGAGCACCTATGAAGGATGAAGGCCGGCACGGCACACGAGGGGGTGGGGTGGCCAGCACCACACCCGGCCGCCTTTGTCTCCCCAGTGGCGACGATTACACACCGCGCCAGGTACTCACTTTGGTACTCATTTGAGTAGCCGGTGCAGACACACGTCCACACACAGAGACACACAGACACGCAGTCGCCATGTGGAGAGGGGCTTGGATACAATTCAGAACAAAGCATAGAGGACGTCTTAAATGCATCATCATCAGCAGCAGCCAAAGCATCATCATCAGCATTTCTACGTCAATCATCATCAGCAGCAGCAGGATTATGAGGCTAATGAACATCATCATCATCAATATAATCATTCGCAGTTCGAGGCCAATCAACATAATCAGCATTTCGAGGCCAATGCACATCAGCAGCATTATCAATCAAAATCATCAGCAGCATCATCATCATCAAAATCAGCAATTCGAGATCAATCAACAGCAGATGCTACAGCGGCGGCATTTCCAAGCCAAGAAACATCCGTGTCAATCACCCCCATCGCGTGGATCATCGTGACTTCTGGGTGGATAAAATAGGCACCGTTTTGTGGGATTTTCTGAGTGGCACGAATATTGCTATGCGCGTTACAGCCCACACTGCATCAAGTCTATCCGCCAGTGTCCTGCAAATTGACCAAAGTCTTTATTTTCCCACACACAGACATACGAATACACACGTGCGCACACGTGCACGCACACGTGCACACACACGTGCATGTACATGCATGCACATGTGCACTAACACACAGATGCATGCATGCACACGAACGTACACAAACGTATACAAGCAGACACATATGCATGCAAACACACACACACACACGTACTAACACATACAGAGACAAAGATTCCAGCCTTCCCGATATAGCCTTCAGCAGCCAATTAGGGCAAGTCCTGTTCGCGAGGATCTATCAGGGGATGAGTGCCCAGCACCACACCCGGACGCCTTTGTCTCTCCAATGGTGACAAACATCACCAGGTAATCGTTTAAGGCCGAGTCGACCTAGGGGGGGGAGCTCCAGGACCGGTTCCAATAATTCGCCACTGATGTTGTCTGGGCTAGCCACTACGCCCCACCACTGATGGTGATGCTGACACACACGTACACACACACACACAAAGACCCCCCCGTGTAGCCTTAACAGACTGTTGGGGCAAGTGCTGTTAGCGAGTATCACCTATGAAGGCCGGCACGGCACACGAGGGGGTGGGTGGCCAGCACCACGCCCGACCGCCTTTGTCTTCCCCAGTAGCGATGTTTACACACCTTACACCAGGTACTAATTTGAGGCTGAGCCGACCCAGGGGAGGCCCAGGACCGGTTCAAATAATCGACACCGGTGTTGGCTGTGAGCGGGAATCGAACTCGGGTCGCCGGGTTCATAGCGCAGCGTAGCGCTAACCACTACACGACCGCTCCCCCTACACACGCGCACGCAATTTCATCCACCACCAGCTGTGATTGGCAGCTACCGCGGCCTGAGATGCATTTACATGGACCACTGAGCCCCCCCCCCAACCCCTGCCACTCACCCCCCCTCCGCCCCCCAGGGGGGGGGGGGCTTCATGTGGTGGGGGTTCCTGGTGAGGAGAGGCACTCACCCGGTGAGTTGTGGTGAGCGAAGAGTCGAGACGGGGAGCAGGACACGAGGAGAAGAGATGTCAGCCAGGGAGAGGGAGGGCGGGGTGGGTGGGCGAGGTACGAGCGGGTGGTGGTGGTGACGGCGACGGCGGTTGCGATGGTGGTCGTGATGATGATTGTAGCTGTGATGCTGATGCTGCTGCTGCTGATGATGGTTGTGAATGTAAATGACGACGTTGGCTGTGATGCTGCTGCTGCTGATGACGATGACGACGGTGACGGTCGTGATGCTGCTACTCAGCCGCTGGATGGAATGGTGATGGGATTAAGCAGCTCCGATGGGAGACGAGAGGCGATGGGTGGGTGAAGGTGGTGGTGGTGGTGCAGGTTGGAAAATGGATGTGGACAGACGGAGGAGGCAGACGGAGAGAGAGAGAGAGAGACGGATGGAGGAGGAGGAGGCGGGAGAGAGAGGGAGGAGATCTCGAGAGAGAAGCCGTGGGATTTGCGATGTACGGGAGACGAGAAAGGAGGCGGGCGAGGAGAGAGGGAGGAGAGAGAGGGGGGGCGAGAGAGGGGGGGGGGCGAGAGGGGGAGGAGTTCGATGGCGATCGAAGATAAGAGCAGGAGGGAGAGCGGCAGGAGGGAAGGAGGGGGAGGGTGAGAAGGGAGATTCGAAGGGAGAGGGGAGGGAGATGCAGACGAGGAAGATGCAGAGGAGGAGGAGGAGGAGGGAAGGGTGATGCAGACGAGGGGCGTGGGGGGATTAGCAGGGAGAAGGGAGATTAGGGGAGGGAGATGCAGAGGAAGGAAGATGCAAAGGTGGGAGGGACGAGGAGGAAAATGCAGAGAAGGGGTAGGAGGGAGACTCCGAGGATTAGAGGAGGGAGATGGGGGGGGGAGATGCAGAGGAGGGAGATGGGGAGAGGGGAGATGGGGGGTGGGGGAGATGGGGAGGGGGGGGCGAGATGGGGTAGAGTGTGAGAAGGGAGGAGGGAGACAGGGTGGAGATGAGAGGAAGAGGAGAGGGGAGCGTGCGGGAAGAGGAGGTGGATGGTGAGAGAGGAGGAAGCTGCAGAGATGCAGAAGAGGGTGGAGAAGAGGGGAGACGAGGAGGAGGAGGGGTGAGAGACGAGGGGGGAGGGGGGGGGTCACTGCGGTACAGTGCACGCTCTGATCTCGAGGGACGGTGATAATGGGGGGCGCACAGAGCCCCCCCCCCCCGTCCGCTGGGAGGGGGGGCTGGGCGTGTAGGGGAGGGGCTGGGCGAGTGAGTGTAGGGGGGGGGGGCTGTGTGTGTGTGTAGGGGAGGGGCTGGGCGAGGGAGTGTAGGGGGAGGGGCTGTGGGTGTGTGTAGGGGAGGGGCTGGGAGAGTGTCAGGGGCTGTGTGTGTGTAGGGGAGGGGCTGTGTGTGTGTGTGTAGGGGAGGGGCTGGGCGAGTGAGTGTCAGGGGAGGGGCTGTGTGTGTGTATGGGCTGTGTGTGTGTATGGGCTGTGTGTGTGTAGGGGCTGTGTGTGTGTAGGGGAGGTGCTGGGCGAGTGAGTGTGAGGGGTGGAGCTGTGTGTGTGTGTCACGTGTGGGGTGTAGTAGTGTAGTGGTTAGCGCTACGCTGCGCTACGAACCAGGTGACCCGAGTTCGATTCCCGCTCACGGCCAACATCAGTGACGATTATCTGAACCGGCACTGGGCCTCCCCTAGGTCGACTCAGCCGCAAATAAGTACCTGGTGCGGTGTGTAAAAACATCGCCACTGGGGAGACAAAGGCGGTCGGGCGTGGTGCGGGCCACCTTCGTGTGCCGTGCTGGCCTTCATAGGTGTTCGTCAACAGCACTTGCCCCAACACTTTAAGCCTACATGGGGGATCTTTGTCTTTGTGTGTGTGTGTGTAATTGACGTGGGGGTGCAAGGGAGGCGGGCAGAGTGGTGATAATGATGGCGATGGAATCTGACCCCCCACACTCCCGGCCTTGTAAAAACCGTAGCTCGCACAGTGACACACAGAGACCCGGGCAGAACGGTGGGGACGAGTGTCGTCGTGAAGGCTGCCAGGGCGCTTCGTGCACCGTCGGCTGACTCGACCTTGGTTGGGAGAGGATCAAACACGTGGATGTCAGTGCAGGTTGGGCAGTGCGCTGCGCTCACCACTGCGCCACCGCTCCCCACAGTTGCACACGTGACCCAGTTACACGCGCACACACACACTGGTACCTGCTTTACACAATTGCATCTTGCACAGCTAACACGCGTCTTCACAAAATAACAAGCCACAGACGATTTAAAGCTTTCGTGACTGCAGGGATTCATCTCCTTGGTTCTTTCGGTAAAGTCACGTAGAAGGGAAGTAATAAAATAATAAAAATAAAACATAATAAAATAATTCTCACGACGTTTCGGCCACAACGCAAGCAGCCGTCCTCATTATTTTATTACTTCCCTTCTACGTGACTTTACCGAAAGAACCAAGAAGAAGCCACAGACGGTGTTGTGATGATGATGATGATTATAACGGCACAGACTCGATACTAATTTACCCACCACGTGCTGTGATGATCGTGACGACGCCTTTCATTTCACCTACCCCATAACATTGACCTCACTAGAGGTACTCGTTTTAACGACCGCATATTTACGTCAGTGATGCTCGTTTATTTTGTTTAACCAGGTGAGTGACCTAGATAACCAGTTTCGCAGTAACCGCTTGCTTAAGAGCGACCCCAAAATTATCCTTACTACGTAGTACCTATTTTAGCGACCCAATAACCACGACGATGATTCTCACTGGGATGGTACTCAATGTGGTGACCAAATAATAATAATAATAATGGCACCTGCACAAAATGTCTTTACAAAATGGTACCTATTTTATCGACCATCAAACGACCATGATGATGATGATGAGAGCGTGGGGCGCAGGTGCGCGTTGACTCGCAGCCTTCATTAGGAACGGGGGCCAAGGGAAGGCGCGCTCAATAATACACGCGACTCCTCCCCGCAACAAAGACAAAGGCCCCCCGTGTAGCCTTTAACAGAGTGTTTGGGCAAGTGCTGTTAGCGAGTAGCGCCTTTGAAAGCCGGCACGGCACACGAATGGGTGGGTGGCCAGCACCACGCCCGGCCGCCTTTGTCTCCCCAGTGCTGATGTAAAAAAAAATACACATTCCGTAGCAGTCATACTTATCTTCTTGGTTCTTTCAGTAAAGTCACGTAGAAGGGAAGTAATAAAATAATAAAAATAAAACATAATAAAATAATTCTCACGACGTTTCGGCCACAACGCAAGCAGCCGTCCTCAGGTGAAGACCAGGTCTGTCGGGGAGACAGCGTCTGAATGAAACACCACCACGCTTGGAGCGTATATTTAAGCTGGGTTGGAAGGGGGGAAGTTATACTTATTTAACGCTGAGTCGACCTAGCGGAGGGGCCGGTTCAGATGTTCGTCGTCAATGTTGCCCGTGAGCGGGAATTGGACATGGGTGGCCGAGTTCGTAGCTTAGTGCGCTAACCACTGCGCCACCGCTCCCCGTATACCACACGCACGCTGTTGCTCTACCTCGCCACGCACGTGCGGGTACACACAGTACCCGCACGTGCAGTACGCACAGTACCACATGGTTGCAGTACACACACTGCCACGTGCAGTACACACTGCCACGTGCTGTTCACACAGTACCACGTGTACGCAGTACACACTGTCACGTACAGTACACACTGTCACGTAAAGTACACACTGCCACGTGCTGTTCCCACAGTACCACGTGGTTGCGATACACACTGCCACGTGCAGTACACACAGTACCACGTGTACGCAGTACACACTGCCACGTGCAGTACACACTGCCACGTGTTGTTCACACAGTACCACGTGTACGCAGTACACACTGCCACGTGCTGTTCACACAGTACCACGTGTACGCAGTACACACTGCCACGAGCAGTACACACTGTCACGTGCTGTTCACACAGTACCACGTGGTTGCGGTACACACAGTACCACGTGAGTGTCGGTACCGCTACCTGAGTCTCAAGACAATTGTTCAGGAGGGTGCTGCAACAGTTGTGATGTTTGGCAAAACGTAACGAGAGTTTGGCCTCTTGTGGGAGGAAACCAGAGAGTCCGAAGAAACCCAGCACGCACAAGAGTGGGTGACACTCAAGGTGCCGCCCAGACATATTTATGAGTCCATTGCTGAACTTTCACATCCTGGGAGTTCAGCAATAGATTCCGGGCTCATTCTGGGTGATCTGGACCATAGGCTATGCACTGCTCGGTCCTAGAAATCAAAGTGTCTGAACAACCTCCACAGTCAGTGCCACCCAATTCCTCATCCCAAACTCAGAATCCCATCTCCATCAATAGCTACCAAATGTCTGGGAGGCGATAAACCAGGACACGTGATGGATCTCCCAACCCCGCCTACTTTTACATAACCACGCCCATGCAACCGCTAACCACGCCCACAAGCGGCAGTGGACCCGCCCTCCTGTTCAGCTAGCCCCTCCCACTACCCAGGTAGACCCGCCCACCCGGGTAGCCCCTCCCACTTACTCCTCGGGTGGCCCCTCCCACTAGCCAGGAGCCTCCACCCTCTGCCAGCAAAATGAGCACGCGGCCAGAAAAAAAAACACACATTTGAGACCGGGCACAAAATTTCAGTTCCGACTGTGCAAAAGAGCTTCGTAGCTCATCGGATTCATCCACAACAACAATAAAAAAAAATCTAAATCTGGTTCTAAGCCAGGATAATCGATCCACCGATTGGTCATGGATGAAAAACTAAACGGTTTTATTTTACGAGGTAAGGTCCACTGAGCAATGAAGCTCTTCTTTGGAAGCGATCTGGCCACAGACGATAGCTCAACTAAGTGGATCATCGTCGTGCAGAAATGTGTAGGAGACAAATACTCGACAATCGCACGTTTCGACATGTGTAGGGGAAAATCGGAGAACAATCCACGCGACCACGAGGAGACAGACACGCAAACTCCAAGTATACAGCAGCAGGCATCAGGGTCGGGATCGAACCCACGACCTCCTGCACACCAGGCGAGGTAGTCAACATCTCCTAGGCACCGTCATGATGATGAGAGAGACACGCAAACTCCAAATATACAGCAGCAGCAGACATCGTCAGGGTCGCGATCGAACCCACGACCTCCTCCATACCAGGCGAGGTAGTTAACATCTCCTAGCCACCCTGATGATGACGAGAGAGACACGGAAACTCCAAATATACAGCGGCAGGCATCGTCAGGGTCGGGATCGAACCCACGACCTTCTGTATACCAGGCGAGGTAGTCAACATCTCCTAGCCACCGTGATGATGATGAGAGAGACACGCAAACTCCAAATATACAGCAGCAGGCATCGTCAGGGTTGGGATCTAACCCACGACCTCCTGCACACCAGGCGAGGTAGTCAACATCTCCTAGCGCCGCACTACCGATCACGTGTCTCATCATCGTCGTCCGCGGACTCCGACGGCGGGGCTCGTGACAGCTGACCGCATTACACAAACACCGGGCCCGTGTCTCCATAGCAGCACTGTTTACCGCTCACGCTCGTGCGATTTGAACACGCGAGACACCTGTCTGTACAGCCCACACTCCATCTCCCCACCACCCCCCTACCGCCCCACGTTGAAGCAACATCGCCGTCATTCGCCCCCTCCCCTCCCTCCCTCCCTCCCTCCTGATTTTAGCCGCGGATGCAATTTGAAATCACTCTTTGGTTATTCTTAGGTTTTTCGGTGAAGTCACGTAGGTAAAACATGAAAATTAATAAAAATAAAATAAAAAATAAAATAAAATAAAAAATCACGACGTTTCGGAGGCAACACACTCTTTGGTTCTTTCGGTAAAGTCACGTATGAAGATAAAATAATAAATTAAATACTAGCATAGACGTTTCGATTGCAACACAAGCAATCATCATCAGGTATAAATGTGCCTATGTTTGTTCTCTATGTATCTCTGTGATATCTGTCTCTGCTTATATGTCTGTCTATATGTTTCTGGTTCTGTGTTTAATCTCTCTCTCAAATTTAGCATTCTCAGGAAGAACGTAATCAACCAGGTAGGGTGTTGACTGTTATGTTATCCGACTCTCTGTTGTATTACATTCCATTTCTAAGCATACTAGATTTGTGTTTCTATTTCATTTATACCTGATGACGATTGCTTGTGTTGCAATCGAAACGTCGTATGCTAGTATTTAATTTATTATTTTATATTTATACGTCAATTTACCGAAAGAACCAAACAGTAAATTTAGATTTAAAGCTTTCGTGACTGCAGGGATTCATCTTCTTGGTTCTTTCGGTAAAGTCACGTAGAAGGGAAGTAATAAAATAATAAAAATAAAACATAATAAAATAATTCTCACGACGTTTCGGCCACAACGCAAGCAGCCGTCCTCAGGTGAAGAATGAAACACCACCAAGCTTGGAGCGTATATTTAGCCTTCTTATCCCGGTGCTTGTTGAAGGATCTCAAAGTTATGAGGAAACCCTCCCCGTAGAGGCCGAAACGTCGTGAGAATTATTTTATTATGTTTTTATTATGTTTTATTTTTATTATTTTATTACTTCCCTTCTACGTGACTTTACCGAAAGAACCAAGAAGATGAACCAAAGAGTAATTCATGCAGTCACGAAAGCTCCAAATTAAGATTGAAATTGAAATCAGTTTGCCGAGTGTGCGGTCCATGTGCGGGTCGAGAACAACTTGAGCCCAGAGCCGTTCTCCTAGGGGGCACGGCGACCGCCCTGGGCCCCGCGCTTTGCCCCCCATCCCCACGGCGTCAGCTGCGATACTCCCGCTTTAGTTTGAAGGTGTCGGAGAGGGCCCACACGGTGGGGTTTGCCCCAGGCCCCGCACCCCCTCCTATGGACGGCATTGACTGCTGAGCCATTCCCTCCACGCCAAACTGATGTATCATGAGGCTTTTTTTCAAATCGCTTAGTCACCGTTTTACGATGATACGACTACACAAATATCTGGATCTCTAGCCCTGCCTGCTCCAGGCATGTGGATCCACCGGCGGAGTCGCGTGTTAAATTCGTCTTAGGGGCCGTCCATAAATGACGTCACGCGATTTTGGGCGATTTTTGACCTCCCCGCCTCCTCGTCACACGGCGTCACAAAAGTCAGACCCCCCCTGAAATATGACGTAACAAAGCTCTGCCCCCCCCCCCCCCCAAACCATATTTCTATTTTGAAAATAAAAGATGCTTCAAATCGCTTTCAACTATTGTCATTGTAGTGCGTATTTAATGTGGCGCTGCACTCTGATGTTGTAGGAGTGTTGTTATAACAATTAGTGTTGTTATAACAATTCTATATTTATTTAAAGTTGCGCATTTTTATGTGACGTCATATTTCTCACCCCCCCCCCCTCGTCACACGGCGTCACAAATGTCTGAACCCCCCTAGGTACGTGACGTCATTTATGGACGGCCCCTTACGAGTTCACTCAAGCCACAAACCCGACACCATTTGACCTTTTTAGTTTTGACTAATGCCAGTGTGCCCCCTTTTTAAATCCTTTATATTAAGTTCACTTGCTTGCTTGTGCGCTTACGACCGTGCAAATCTTTCGGTCGTTTTTTAACCCACTTCCCGTGATCCAATCGAGCTGACATTTTGCACACAGACTCGTTGTGCGTGACAATTTCTTTTCGTGAAAATTGTTTTCCATAACTTTTTAGGAAAAATTTAATTATATTTAATTACCAATTGCTTAATGGTGGCAGGCAATCATCTGACCCATAGGTGGCAGCCATCTCAAGCCAGAGGACGAGAGGACTCTAGCCGCCACGCATATAAAGGATTTATAGTGAAAAACTTTGTTTTTACGGGTTAATTTTTTGTTTAATGCAGACTCCAGTAAACGATTTCAAGCTATGAGAACACGAGCCCATGTGGTCTCACAACATCGCCACCAGCGGGTCGGCTGATTGCGGTTGCAGGTGCCTAGCGTTACGTGTGGTTGACATGGTTGACGTGGGCCCAGGTGCAAGGATAACACTGGTCAACACACTTTTTCTGGCATAAGGGATTCCAACGGTCTTAAGGTAATTGTGGGGTGCTGATTCCAAATCTGGCATCAGTTTTTGTCTATCACATCAGGTTTTTGAGATATCAAATATTGGATTTTCAATAAAAACTGCAGAAGAAAAATATTAAATAAATGTGGATATCTACATAAAATTATATTATAAAAACACACTATCCTAAAAATACAGCACCATATTTTAACACTAAAGCAGTCACTGACTCGCAACAACTTGCAATCATAAGTGACAGAGTTAATTTCGGGTAAAATCAATGAAAATGGGGTATGCCGATAGCATAAAAATGAGATGTGATAGAGCAAATCTTAGATCAGATTTGGAATCAGCACCCTGAAATTAGTCTAAAACAGCTGCAAAAGTCCAGGCCAGAAAAAAATGTGTTTTTTTTGTTGACCAGTGTAATATGGGGTTCCCTGTCCTCCTCCTCCTCAACCTCCTCCTCCCCGTGACAATCCCCACCGCCCATACGGCCCGTGGGGCTTGGCGCAGTTGCACCGCTTGCACACTCGAGATCTACGCCACTGCGTGAAACAGCAACAACAATAGCAACAAAAAAACACACTACACCGTCACCTGCGGTGAAATAAAATCCAAACGGTCCTCGCCATCTGCTCGAGAGGGCAATCTTGGCCTACTACTCCACGCTGGGTCAGATTTCCACTGCTGGCTTGGCAGAGGCAGCAGGGAGGGATTTAAGGCGGCATTGTTGAGTCCAACGTGGTACCCAGTACACCACTGTCAGGAAGTATTACATTGTGACGTAAAGAGCGGGGCCACCCCCCAAAGCGCGGAGCTCGGGGCAGTCGCCCCAATTTGCTGCGGCGGCATCCCTCACGATGGTGGCGGCCAACCGCAATCCACCGCTGTGGATGGCGCGAATTATCGATTTGTTATTCGTGTATTTTGTAGGATTGTTGGATCCATCTGTGCGGAGCCTCCAGTGTTATCGCATCGTACACACCGGTATGCCGGTTTATTCTGTCCCCCCCACACCCCCACCGCTTCAAATGCCGAGCCAGGAGATCGATCCAAACTGGTGACATCTGGATTGCAAGTCCGGTGTGTTAGTAAAACACATTCCTGCGGAGGGAGCTGGTGTAGGAACGTTGGGTTGCTCGGTCAATGGCCAGGGTCAACGGCGGCGTGGTGTATTCCGCAAATATGTCCGACTGTGAGGGCGGGCACAAGCCGGCGTGAGTAGGTGAAACGTTGAGTTTTATAAGGGCACCACGGGGTGACCAGCCCCTCCCCACCCAGCCCCCCACCCTCCCCTCCCCACCCAGCAATACCCTCGCCACCCAGCCCATTCCCACCCAGCCCCTGCCTCCACCCCCAGCCCCTCCCCACCCTCCCCTCTCCACCCAGCCCTACCCCTCCCATTTTTGGATGCACGACGGACGGACGGACACAATAATCCCCTGTGGGCTGGTGGAACCAGGAGGTTCCTACCAGTGCCATCGGCATCACGGCAGCGTTCAATTGCTTGTTTTAATGTGAATTACGAACCGCAGCCAATGGGACGATATCAGAGCGGGGTGGTGGTTGGTGGGTGGTGTGATGGGTAGGGGTGGACTAAACTCGATATAAAAAAAAAAGCCGAGTGGAGCGGAGTTCTTTTGGAAGCCGTTGCACTCACGGCACTTAGGGAGTAAAGTCTTCGCCAGGCGCGAGTGCAATTTTAGCCGATTGATCAACTGATTGATTTAAGTGGCGTTTTTACCGTCAATTTAAGAAGCCATTAAACCAACAGTGTGGCCGAATTGAGGTTCATACTCTTAGTTCTTTCGGTAAAGTCACGTAGCTAAAAAATGAAATTAAAATTAAGAAAAAAATATATTTATATTTTTAAAAAATGTATTTTAATTTCATTTTTTACCTACGAGACTTTACCGAAAGAACTAAGAGTATGAATCCTTGCAGTCATGAAAGCTTCAAATCTAGAATTGAGGTTGCCAGGGGGCCACGGCTGAGAGCAATGGGGACCCAGTCGGACCGAGCGGTGCGGAGGACTTTCGCACCAACACCGCACAGACGAGAAGGGATGGCATCACAATCCAACAGAAACAATGAGACCAACAGGGTTTTTTGTTTACCTTACAACGGTATGGCGAGATGTTAACCACCTCGCCTGTAAGCGCAGGAGGCCGTGGGTTTGATCGCGACCACTGACGCCAGCTGTGTATATGGAGTTTGCGTGTCTCTTTCCCCGTGGTCGCGTGGATTTTTCACCGGATCCTCCGGTTTTCCCCTACAAATTTAGAAACACGCGTTGAAAGTGTTTGGTTGCTATACATTTCCACGTGATAAGCCACTTCGTTGAGCTATCATTTGTGGCCAGGTCGCTTCTGAAAAAGAGCTACGTAGCCGTGGGCCTTACCTGGTAAAATATAAAAACATTTAAATTTCGATTTAAAGCCTTCGTGACTGCAGGGATTCATCTTCTTGGTTCTTTTGGTAAAGTCACGTAGAAGGGAAATAATAAAATAATAAAACATAATAAAATAATTCTCACGACGTTTCGGCCACAACGGAAGCAGCCGTATATTTTTATTATGTTATTATTTCCCTTCTACGTGACTTTACCGAAAGAACAAAGAAGATTAACAATTCCGGTTCAGTGATTCTGCACTTGCTCTATTACTATAGTACTATACCGCCTTCAACTTTAATGAACGACTGGGTGTTTAAGGTTAGCGATTTGTTGTATTATCTGGCTGTATAGTAAATGAAAAAATACAATTACTTTACTGTGCAAGTTAAAATGTGTTTATAATTGTGTTTTTTTATTTAGGGCCCCTTAATAACATATGCTACAGGCCCCGCACGAGCTTAATGTGATACTGGTGGCACCCAATCAATGCCCGATTGACTAGCCTCACCTCAGGCCTTAAAAATATTTATAGCTGATCATTTTTTTTTTACCAATTTCATTGTGAAAAAGCTAGCGGCGATTGGCGTCTTGAGACGATGAATTCGCTCGGATCTCTCGCAGAACAGCAGCAAACCCTTCTTCGTGCTAGAAAGTGGCCCACGGAGGTGGACACCACAGAGCTACCGCCCGAGATAATGTCTCGCGCGCCTCCGTTCCTCACAGGCTGCAGCACTTTTCCCCACCCACTCTGTCACACAAGCAGGTCTTGTTTGCCGCATCAGTAGAAACTAAATGTGTTTAATTGACAAGGCTGCGATTTAGGCAAATTAAGCGCAGCACCACATTTATTGAGACGGTTTATTGTGCAGTCCACCGGTCACCGGGCTGCAACCATAACCTCACTGCGCTTGTGAACCCGGTTTAATCACAACTCAAGTCTAAATAATTGCACAAGGAGTCTCTATGCGTGTCTATGGGTCTCCGTATATAAGTACTGGCCGTTTCTCTATTAGTACCCATGTTTCAAGCTACAAGTCTATGGGTCTCTATGCGAGTCAATGAAACCATCAACTCGCTACACTTCGGTTTAAGCAAAGCCAGTGACCGACACCCGAATTATAACCCAGTGGTCACAGCGGAGCCGGCTCAGCACTCTGACCTCTGAGCCACCCGGTGACCTCTACTCAATGATAAAAAACCAAGGCACAGGGAGGTGGGGGGGGGTGATGTCGGTTTGGGGGGGGGGGAGCCATGCGCGACGTGGCGGACGTGACTGCAAAAATCACACCGCGGGCGAACGCAGCGAGCGAGTGATCGGGTTACAAACAATTTCCATAACGCAATTACTGCCGCCATCGATGCGTGAACAGCATTAAGAATCGCAGCCGTCATCGCAAACCTCGAAGGCTGGAGCATCCCGCTTCCTAGCTGGCTCGCTGCTGCTGCTGCTGCACTTTAGAGAATTCAGAGTAACGCAGCGGTGGGGGAAGATCGATGAACCGGCACTCACGGATTCATGACAGCCACTCGCTCACCGGCGGCCGTCTGTCGCCTACTTATCACTCTGCTATCGCGACTACCACGGTCACTGTGCAACTTCCCCCATTGATTCTTCCTCCACGCATGTTGAGGACTCGGTCTGTCAGGCTGTTTCACTTCATCCGCACTGCGTTCTACCACCACACAATGCAGGTCCCCAACAACTCATTCAACGCACGCACGCACGCACCCACCCACCACACTTCAGGTCACACCGCTTCTCTGTTTGCGTCTTCCCCCCCCCGCACACTACTCCACTTTGAAATTCCCTCCTCCCAGCATCGTCTCATTTCCAGAGAAACGTCAACTCTTATCCGTTACAACTTTAAGTGCCGTTTGTTGCTGCCCGCTTCAAATGTTGAGCCTTTTGTGCCTTGTGCGCCTTGTGCTCGGCCAACGAAAGAGACGCAGTTTGTGGCATCGAGAGCCGAATCCTCGCGCCAGGGCCCGTGCCAACGACGCGACGTCGGCACCGACTGCAGCCACCACCTTCATCGTCATCATCGCGACGGCGCTGACGCTTCACGACGCAGTGCGACGTCGCATATCCGACCGCCGCTAATCCCGCTCCGACCAGACAACCGCGCACACCCGGTGCAGCATTTGCGCACGGACGCAACCGTCGTTTCCCTCGGATGTTCACAGAGTCGATCGTTCCACACGCGCCCCCCAACCTCCTCGCGTCCGTTCGGACAATCTATTCTGAAAGTCACAGGCAAGCCACCATCACGCGCTTAAAAAGCACCGCGGGATTTCTGTCCAGGAAGCGATGCGTGCACGTGCATAACGGTGCAGCTGTCATCTTTACCGAAGCTAACATACCTGACCTGTTCTCTTATCCGCCGATGTCCCCAGCGAGTCGGATTACGCGATGTTGTACGTCAATCGTGGTCATTGTCAGATCGGCTCTACGCTGCCGAAAAGCTTGCACACGACTCGCGATTACTCCGCGCATTGTGTGTTCAAGGTATCGTTTAATTACAATTACGTTTAAAATTGTGCAGAGACAGAATACATTACCGCTTCGGAACCATCACGTGGTGGGCAGTGCATCACCCCATGTCACGGAACATACCCAGCGAAGGTGACATCACAGAACTAGAACCCAGGTCGCTCCGTCAACAAAACCTCTTTGGCCACAGCACACCAGGGGCGCGGCGTTTACACGCCATGCGAAGTGCACGCGTCACACGTAACTCACACCGCACGTCAATTAAGAAATTACATTTAGCAAAATAAGTAGAACAGGGATTCTTTCCAGTGACCTCTGGTCCGCACGATAGGGGTGGTGGTGGCAGCACTTTCCCACCTCGTTCCGCCGCACGAAAGTTAACGTTCCTTGGGCGAGTAAACCCAACATTTTAATCCTCAAAGAGCTGGAACTTCGTCAAATTAAGTGCGGGACCAAAGTTAAACTTGCTCGCTTCCTGTGCATTGTCGACTTTGGCCAAGGCAATCGAGCCACTGCACTTGATCACCCGGTTTAATCGTGGGCGGCTGAAACGCAGATTCGAACGCATTTCAGCGGTGCTGGCCCGAGTGGCCGAGACACGGCGATTATGAATCCCTCCGGTCCCAGCAACATGGCAAACTATAAACCATTTTTGTAACTATTTTTTATTTTAGCAGGTAAGGCCCACCGAGCTAAATAGCTCTTGTTCAAAAGCGAACTGGCCACAAATGATAGCGCACCAAAGCGGCTCATCGTGTGGAAATTTATAGCAGCCAAATACTCTTAAAAGCATGTCGATTCTAAATGTGGAGGGTTAAAACAGGAGGACCCGGAGAAAAATCCACACGACCACGGGAAGAACATGCAAACTCCAAATAAACAGCAGGCATCAGGGACGCGATCGAACCCACGACCTCCTGTATACCGGGCGAGGGCGTTAACAGCTCGCCATTGTGGCACCCAACCAAGGTGGGCTCTCATTAGCATTCTTCATCACTACTGTGGTTGTCAAGAGCTCAGCCACAGCCTGGATACAGCTCCACCGCCACCCAGTGGTGATTCTTTGAGAGGCCTTGGCAGGGAGGGGGGGGGGCGGGGGGATGGGGTCAATGCCCCCCATAAAACGAATGTATGTACCTCCCCGATTCCGAACCCTTCCACCAGAATTCAGTTGGTAGCTCCTCCGTGGCTGGGTAGGCGCTTCAGTTAAAGTGAAACGTTTCATCGAGGTGCGATGTTGTTCGACTTCGCCAGCGCCTCCCCCATCACTTCCGTCACGCCATGTCCCCCCGCAGCAGTCACAGCACCGACATTAGGCCTCCGACGACACAGTTTCATCCCTCTCATGGGAGGTCCGCACTACGAGTGTCAACAATGTAGGTCATTGACAAAACGGAACAAAAACTGAAAAGTGCACAAAGAAGCAAAGGCGGGCGGGGGGGGGGGTCAACGATTGGAACGGCACCGTCAAAAGAGGAACACGTGGATTGGAGAGCAGACGCAGGTAAATGAAGGTCATTCAAACGCTCGGCAAGGACACGTCATGACCCGGAAGGGAGGGTGGCAGCGTTCAAGACCGACGATGGAGTTACGGGCCAAGGAACGGAAGGGAACCGAGAGAGAACGTCCACAGCCAGGGGACGGAGCGACGAATTTAGCTGTTGCGCGCAGGTCCCGGGCGGATCGTTAAATCGACACGATCGCGAGAGGTGGCGACGACCTGGACAGGCCCTCGCGCAGCAGTGCACTGACGAAGGCCGACGACGATTAGGAAAATCGCCACGGCGACACGGCAGAGTCATCATCGCTATCGCCAGCAGTCATGAGCCGGTGCAGTATTTGCGCACGGACGCAACCGTCGTTTTCCTCGGATGTTCACAGAGTCGATCGTTTCACACGCGCCCCCCTAACCTGCTCGCGTACGTTCGGACAATCTATTCTGAAAGTCACGGCTGAAGGGGGTGGGGGTGCCGCGTCCCCACCCCCTTCCACAAGCATTACACGAAACCCCCCCCCCACTTATTAACCGAGTTCCAAAATCTCCACGACGGCACAGCAGAGCCATCTTCGTCACCGCCACCACCACCATCATCACCATCACCAGCCATCACCGGCACCGTCAGCACTGCGCCGCGGGCCGTCACGTGCAGGCGGTGCCGCCCACGCGCACGGCGGAGCGGAGGTGGCAGCGGTAGGCGGAGCTGAGGCCCGTCATCCAGAACTTGAGCAGCTTCACGTTGTCCTCGTCGGCCGCCCCCAGCACGGCGAGCAGGCGGTGCGTGTCCTCACGCGAGCGGTTCTCCACCTTGGTGAACTTGAACAGCACCTTCACCTTGCTGCACAGTGGGGGGGGGGGCGGGGAGTCGGGGCAGGGGGAGCAGGGACGGAGGGTTGGGTCAGAGGCAACGGATTGGAGGGTCGCGGGGTAGCGTGGTACAAAATTTCATAATCAGAATATCTATTTATACCGGGGAAATCCAGCTTACGATGCAGGATGCCGCATCTAAGCTGGACCCAAAGAGTGACCAACATGGGAGTTAGGAAAAGGTTGCACGGAGAAGACCCGTCGATGCAGGCAGTGATGGGAAGGAAAGTGGCTCTCTTTGGACACATATGGAGGATGGGAAACAACAGGAAAATTAAAAGTGTGTTGTTACCGAAAGAACCAAGAATATAAAAAAAAGTTTAGTTTAATAGAAAAACACGGCAGGAGTGCACATTACAGGCAAGGTAAACAAACCACGCAAACAAATATAAATATGGCGACGGGACGGATTTGAGAAGTGGCGGTTCTCTGCACGTGGGCCATGTGGTTCCACCCCCCACCCCCCCACCCTCGTGCATTGATGGGGAAGATACAGGCTGTGGCACGGCTAGCACGCAGGAACGTTTATTTTTTGATGCGCGCGCGGGAAACACCGGCGCCACACGTTTTGCGCCGACAAATACACGAGAGTGCACAACATGGCACAAACGGCCTTACTGGCGCTGCGCTGACTTGAGAGGCATCTGGCACGTGATGTGCGAAAGAGTATAGTATAGTGTATTGTGACCTTAGTAACAGAAGGGGGGGGGGGGGGGGGACACATCCTGGCAGGGTGGCGCAGCGACCAGTAGTCTTGATTGGGCACCAGCAAATGAAATCACCGATTTCATTTTTGCAATTGGGTTGCTCAATGCCACTGCTGGCAGAGGGGCCTACACACAAGAGGGGGCTCTAAGGAGCTCCTCTTAGAGGGTACAGTGGCCTCCTTATCCACGGGGTGGAAGTGCCCATTCTTTACGGCACCACACACAACTGCCAATCGACTAGGGGTGCACCAGAGGTCGCAAACGGGTTTTGATTCCTTACCCGTACCCGGCCGCACCAAGGTCGCAAACGGGTACCCGTACCCGGCCGGGTAAGGGCACCCGTACCCGATACCCGGCCGGGTACGGGTATCGGGTACCCGATTGCAACCTCTGGGGTGCACCCATTTATATAGCTGGGTGTATAAATAATGGGGGGGAGGGGTGATGAAGGGTGGGGATAATGATGCAGAAACCTGCATCATTATTTTAACTACGGCGCCGGGAGATCGAAGCGGAGACCTTTGAATTGCACAAATCCGGCGCGTCGACCATTTCCCTCCGGCAGCGTCCGGCGCGATTGGCGGTGCACGGTCGCGATCCACCGCTCTGGAAGGGAATGGTTGGTTTCGGTTTCTCGCTGGCGGATTGTGTAGGCCGCGAGGTGACCAGGGGGATGCAGCTAACGCAGCGGATTGTTGAACCTATCAGCGCGGAGCCTCGGGTGTTATCGCCTCGTACACGGGTAGTCCGGTTTCCTCCCGTGACGAGCAAAATGTTCCCGAACAGGAAACTATTCCCACGACGACGCCCATCACTACTACAGGACGAGTCAGGTCGTCACGATGATGACGTACCACCGTTGATGCGAACGTAGTTTTGAATGCGGCGTCAATTTGCACGGTGTGCCCCCACGTGGGGCCCACATCGGAGTAGGCTCGCTCCCGTGGGGAAGGCGTTCCTCCCGACAGCTTTCTCGCGTTCGGCGTGAAGCCGCAAATTGATTTTGCCGAACGGGAGACTCGGCGACGTGGCGGGAATCGCGTGAAGTGCGGTGGCGCTCGACGGATGTGGGGGAGGGGGGGGCTAGCAGCGGCGGCGGCGGCTACTAAATGTGTTTCGCCACGCAAGCTGCGGGAGGTGCCGTCGCGTGTTATTTGTAATACGACGATGCGTATTTCACACACAGAACGCGTCGTCTTTTTTGTCGGTGACGTATTTGGATCAAATGAAGTCAGTGTGACATTAAGTCACCGACAATACGAAACAAGGTCGTCGGACTCAATTCTTGGGCCGTGGCCGGTCCACGGACCGTGGGTTCCCCCATCCCTGGAACACGGTAGCGAGATGTTAACTACCTCGCCTGGTATACAGCAGGTCGTGGGGGTTCGATTCCGACCTTGACGCGTGTATATTTGGAGTTTGCATGTCTCTCTCCCCGTGGATTTTCTCCGGGTCCTGCGGTTTTTTCCCCTCCGCATTTAGAATCAACGTGCATTTAGAGCATTTGGCTGCCGCTTTAAAGTTCCACGTGGCGATAAGCCACTTCGTTGAGCTATGAATTGCGATAGCCAGGTCGCTTCGGAAAAAAGAGCTACATGACTCGGTGGGCGTTACACCTGGCAAAATAAAAAAATAATAGTTTTAGTTTTTAGTTTAAAACCGCACGGGGGCGCGTCGGGGAACGGCTCATGGTGGCTCGCCGGTGATGTGGACCGCACGCGGCAACTCACTTCATCCACTCCTCCTTGAGACACTGCACACACTGCTCCACCACGGAGAGAGAGAGGCTCTCGTTGGCCAGCGCCGCCTCCAGCCGGTTGAGTATCGTGGGGCCTGCAGTCGCGGGTCGGGGTTTGGTGGGGGGTTTGGGTGGTTTACGGAGAGAATGCATCGCTCATGACGAGGCGACGGTGCCGGAGGAGAGATGCAACCGCCTGTAATAAAACACTACGTTCAGATCAAATGAGAACGATGCGGCGAATCAGAGAGTGATCGAGTGAGCGGCTTAGTGACTTGGTGAGAAAGGCAGTGATCGAGTGAGTGAGTGAGTGGGCGAGTGAGTGGGTTGGTAAGTGGAAGTGTTGAGTGGGTGCGTGAGTGGATGAATAAGTGGGTGATCGAGTGATAAAACAAGCAAGTGGTTTGGTGAGTGAGTGGGTTGGTGATTGAATTCGCATACAAGTGACTGGGTGAGCCAGCGAGTGAGTTAGCGAGCGAGTGAGTGAGCGAGCGAGTGGGTGTACGGGCACGGTCCTCACCTCTGTCGGAGGTGGCGGGCGATCCGGAGCTGAGCGAGAACTCGTACTTGAGAAGGGGGTCGTGCTCCAGCGCCGAGAGGTCGGGGTAAACGCGCCGCAGCGCGGGGCCGCGCGCCTCCACCAGCACGTAGAACTCTGCAGGACGCACAAAGACAAAGATCCCCCATATAGCCTTAACAGACTGTAGGGGCAAGTGCTGTTAGCGAGCACCTATGAAGGCCGGAACGGTACACGAGGGGGTGGGTGGCCAGCACCACGCCCTACCGCCTTTGTCTCCCCAGTGGCGATGTTTACACACCGCACCAGGTACTCATTTAAGGCTGAGTCGACCTAGGGGAGGCCCAAGACCGGTTCAGATAATCGTCACTGGTGTTGGCCGTGAGCGGGAATCGAACCCCGGTCGCCAGGTTCATAGCGCAGCGCGCTAACCGCTACACTACCGATCCCCGCAGGACGCACGCACGCACACACGCACGTACACACACGCACAAATGCACACACGCACAAATGCACACACGCACATGCTCGTACAGGTCAGTCCATTGATCGACTAAAAATCACGTGGACGATTACTCAGGCTCCCCTAGCCGCGCAGTGAGATGATGTCACTACAACGTATGACGTGTAACATCGTGAGAGGACACACGTGATGATGTCATGGCCTTGGCCAAAAAGGGTGATCCGTTATCGCTCGTATTCTTATCTTCTACTACAGTTGTTATTGTTCTTCTGTGCGTGCGTGCGTACCGGAGACGGCCACGTGTGGAGGCAGCGGCACTCCTGGAAGGAGGCCCAGGAAGTTGCAGTGGTAGGATTCCTTGTACTCCTCGCTGTGCGCAATGATCCGCACGCAGCCCACAGGCAGCATCGTCTGTGGGCACGCAACGCACACGCGCCGAGTCTCCTCAGACCACGATCCGCGCTCGCTGGGCTGCGCGCGTGGAATCGGATATTCTCAATTCATGCCGACAGGATGGACAAGGGTGGACAAGGCAATGCAAGCGAGACAGAAATTTTTTTTGAAACAAGACGCAGACGAGACGACAAAAAAGGGTTAGAGGTTATTGAATTGAACTGTGATCCTCGGATCTTGACAAACTATATAATTGCTGGGGGAATTAAGCATCACACAACTAATTGTCTCTGCAACAACAGTCACTGTGCACACACAAGTACAAAGACCCCCCAGTATATCCTTAAGTCTTTTGGGGCAAGTGCTGTTAGCGAGGACCTATGAAGGCCGGCACGGCACACGAGGGGGTGGGTGGCCAGCACCATGCCCGACCGCTTTTCTCTCCCTAGTGGTGATGTTTACAGACTGCAACCAGGTACTTATTTGAGGCCGAGTCGACCTCGGGGAGGCCCAAGACCGGTTCAGATAATCGTCACTGGTGTTGGCCGTGAGCGGGAATCGAACTCGGGTCGCCGGGTTCGTAGCGCAGCGTAGTGCTAACCGCTACACTACCGTTCCCCACACAAGTACAGACACACACACGCATGCACACGTACCCACTTTGGCGACTGAAACCTGACATCAAACCCAAAGATCTCAGCGGTTCCTACACAGTGTCTCTAACCTGCGGGTCACCCGGCGTATGTGTGTTGAACTTTTTCCGCAGCGAATGTAGCCAACAGTGTTCATCGGCGGCAACTTGTCCGCGTCTCGCAGGACTTCAAGTTTAAACGACGTGCGTGGACACCACTGTACCTTGAGCACGTCGAAGGCAGATTGCATCATTCTTCTGTCGTCGGCCTGCCACACCACCTGGTTCCCCATGAGCACGTGCCACGTCAGCACACGGAACCATGCCGGCCCCAACACCTGCAGGAAAACGACACTTATTACGCCTCTTTTCCACTTAAGTTCATTTCAAGTTCATGTATTAGGTATAGCCCTGTGAGCCATTCGGCTCTTGAATCGGGTGCAACCGCAACAAACAAAAAACAAAAACATGAACAAGAAAACATCTTAAAGTGAATATGTGACTGAGTGCAAACAGAAAATCTAAGAAAAGACAGCAAAATATTGCAGAAAAAAACACCGTACACCAACGCTGTGTGCAAAAATCCCAGTGGGATGCAAGTCAAACAACCAACAACAACCACAAGACAACTTAGATTAAGGCCATCAGTCTAACTCTGTACTACAACAAACAAACATGGCTAAACCAATACACTTTTCGAAATCACCAAAATAAAGCCATGAAACCAATGAAACAGTGATCATAGGAACTGTGACGGAATTTTCACAAAAAATGACATAAACAACATGTACTACCAAAACCCTGCAGCCAGAAGCTGGCTGCATGAGTCACTCCACAACAGCAGGAGCATCAATCGGAGCATTATAATTTTTCTCACTCATCAAACCCGAGACAGGGCAGGGCCTTGTGTGTGTACGTTGAACTTCTTTCGCACCGTACATAGCCAACCATGCTAATCAGGTGCGGCGGTGGACAATTAAACACAAAAATGGCCTTCACGGTACAGGTCGTTATCTCCACTGGCTATTTTATGTTCTGCATTCTCCATTGGCTTCGGGGCAAGCAGGGTCAGGGGCGAGGCTAATGGCACGTCTCTCCACGCATCTCAACTTGGAAGGTTGTGCACGACGTCAGAATCAGAATTTTTAGTTGTACGTGTACATGTTGAACTTATTTCGCGTCGTACATGGCCAAATGTGCTAATTGGAGGTGTGGGGGAAGGATAATAAATAACCATAAAAAGCAGTTCTAAAGAAATTCGTTTTCAATCTAAATTACAGTGGCACAGCTCAGCTTCTGCAGTGGAAAAACAAGCTGGTGCCTCCTGATCCGAGCCGGGCTGACGCGGCCCAGCCCGGCATGGATGCCGAGTGGGGGGAAAGAAATAATAGGAGTAACAATACTAATAGGGTTTTTCCCCTTTTTTCTGGCAACAAAACTGACACCTTTTGCAACGAATCATGCTTACATTAACCACAATACTTGCAGTGAAATGCAAACAAAAAACAATACTAATTTATGCATTGTCTTTGAAACTGATTGGTCCACACCAGAGACAGCTTTCTTTAGAACCTAGTCTCAAACGGTGTTCGACCAGATGACGCCAAAAGGCGCACAGTTCAAAGACAACGCACTACCAGAGTAATGAGAGCTCGGGGTGAGCGGCTACATCGTTTTGTTGCCAGAAAAAAGGGGGAAAAACCCCTATGAGTATATTTTGGTTACTGGCAAAGGAGGTCCCATGAAGGAGTAACAATCTTCTCCACCGACTCTCGATCCGCCCCCCCCCCCCCACCGTGCTCACCTGCCGCAGGTGGCGCAGGGAGTGGAATACGGGTGCGTCACACCACGTCTCGCTGCTCCCTCCTCTGCTCCCCCACGCTCCCCCGTCCCCCACCGCGGAGCGCGAGGAGCCGTCGGCGGGGACGGGCAGCGGAGCGGACTGGGCTCCTTCCGAACCGGAAGCCGCGTCTTGCCTCAGCCGTGCCTCCTCTTCGCGCTCTTCAGCGGCCGAACGCGCGGCGGGATCGGGTGGGCAGCGCAAAGGGTAGTGATGATGATGATGACGACAATTGCATTTACTTACGAAGGAAGATGTTAATGGTTCCAGCTGGAATTATTCGTCGATTAAGTTGACCGATTGACTTATAATAATAATAACCTATCTTCTTGGTTCTTTCGGTAAAGTCACGTAGAGAAGGGAAGTAATAAAATAATAAAAATAAAACGTAATAAAATAATTCTCAGTGAGAATTATTATTATAAAAATAAAACATAATAAAATAATTCTCAGTGAGAATTATTATTATGTTTTATTTTTATTATTTTATTACTTCCCTTCTACGTGACTTTACCGAAGGAACCAAGAAGATGAATCCCTGCAGTCACGAAAGCTTTAAATCGAAAAATAATAACCTAGATTTTATAAAGCTCACGAGTATGGATAAAATATAAGCAAAATAGAAAGCTGATCAAACTGTGACTGCTGTTTTCGAGTCTTTTACCTTAATTTTATGTTCTTGCTACCAGCGTCACATCATGAAACAAAGTATCCGATCAGATCTCTCAACTGCAGTGGACCACTTCACGTCCCAATCCAAGCGGACCTCACAGGGTTACCACCGACATCACTTCAAGTGAGCGGTGGTCTTGGTTACCAAAAATGTTGAGAACAACTCTCTTAAAGTAAATTATTTTGCTTAGTTCCTTGGAACCCAGGAGGAACTTGACAGGTACTATTCTACTTTACCGAGTGTTGACATCCCCAGCATTTAACAGTACTCTCCTTTTTTGCAGTTGGATTGTCAACCAACACCGGGTACAATAACATGTGCACCTATTGTTCTCTTTTAGCCCCGCCCACCCCCCCCAACACGTTCCATTCATATTCTTAGGTTTTCGGTAAAGTCACGTAGTTAAAAAATAAAAATTAATAAAAGTAAAATAAAATAAAAATCACTGTGATTCACTGTGATTTTTATTTTATTTTACTTTATTTAATTTTAATTTTTTTCCTACGTGACTTTACCGAAAACCTAAGAATATGAATCCTTGCAGTCACGAAAGCTTCAAATCTAGAACGTTCCATTCATTGGCTACCACATTCAGATAAGCCCCTCCCCCCTCCCCCCTTAACTTGTATTTAAAAGCTTGTCTCTTGGAATTTTGCCTCACTTGATACAGTAAATCTAGCTGTCGGTCCCACCTGATGACGGAGACTTGTGTTGCCTCCGAAACGTCGTGATTTATTATTTTATTTCTATTATTATTTCTATTATTTTTATTATTTATTTTTACCTACGTGACTTTACCAAAAAAACCTAAGAGTATGAATCCTTGCAGTCACGAAAGCTTCAAATCTAGAATGAACTCGGCGCTGTTGGCGAGTTACCGGCGCGTTGCTCCATCTCCACGAGGGTGTCCTCCGTGGGGGCGCCCTCCAGAAGCTTCTCAGTAAGACGGCTCCCACAAGCCTTCAGTAGCCTGGGTCACGTGACCCACAGAGAGCGTAGAGGGGCGGCAGAAACAGGACGGCAGGGCAGGGGCGTTAAGAGGAGGGGATGGTGGGCAAAAGGTGGAGGGGTAAGGGTTGGAGGGTTGATGCGGCAGTATGTATGTTGCATTTCTTTCGCACGTATCTAGCCAACCGTGCTATTCGGAGATACAATATGTAACAGGGTAGGGAAAGAGACAGGAACAGGACAATGATGACGATGGTGATGATGATGACGAGGGCAGCCGGTACCAGGCAAAGGAGGTGTGCAGGTGAGCCCAGAGGTCGTCATCGGCGGTGAGGGAGAGGAGGGAGCGTGCGGCGCTGCCGTTGCGCTGGTGGAGGTAGGAGCCCGGGGTGAACGCCGTGTTGATGCGTAGCGCTCGCTGGGGACATTCGGCCTGCTCCGAGTCAAACACCTGCACGGCGACACAGGGCAACGCTCAACAACCAACTCGCGCGCGCGTGTCATTATTATTATTCTTAGGTTTTTTCGGTAAAGTCACGTAGGTAAAAAATAAAAATTAATAAAAGTAAAATAAATTTTTGTTATTTTTTTTATTTTACTTTTATTAATTTTTATTTTCTACCTACGTGACTTTACCGAAAAAACCTAAGAATATGAATCTTTGCAGTCACGAAAGCTTCAAATCCAGAATTATTATTATTATTACTTCCTCACGACTCTTTTTTTTCAGTAGGGTCCTGCTGAGATTATTACAGTTAAGGCCAATGAATGCTGAGTAGCAACTGCTTTTTTGTGTTTAGTTTGTTGTCCTTCCCTGCACCTCCGATTTGCACATGCATACATACAACACAAAGATCCCCCATATAACTTTGACAGACTGTTGGGGCAAGTGCTGTTAGTGAGCACCTATGGAGGCGGGCACGGCACACGAGGTTAGTGGGTGACCAGCACCAAGCCTGGCAACATACATACAACAACCGCCATTCGCCACTCAGTGGCGGTGACGTCACCACGGCGATTGTGCCAGGCTATGTGCACGTTAAGGCCCACTGGCAGGTTACCGGGCAGACCTAGGTGCCATGGGTTGACCAACTGAGATGACTGGCCGATGCACCACCTGTGCCCCATACTGTGCCAACTTGCTGTATTTTACCTGCCCGGTGCTCCGCTCGTCTTTGCGAGCGTCGCATACATACACGCGAGCGCACGCACTTGATCATATACCCCCACTCCCCCCGTTCCGTCCCCCTGGCGCGCGTCACTGCTGGTCGCCCCACCCTCATGGCCTTGCTTTGCAGGTCGTCGATGAAGGCCTTGAGCTTGGCGAGCAGGAAGGGCCAGGAGTTGATGAGGTAGATGCGGTCCATGGTGACCACGATGAAGCTGTACCAGCGCTGGAAGCCGCGCGCCAGGCTGTCCTTGATGAAGAACGTGTGGCTGAACACGTAGCCCTGCTGCTCGTCGCCAAAGAGGATGGGGCCCTCGCGACCCGGACACACCTGCGACGGTCGCAAAGACAGCAGCGACAGAGGCGTCGTGAGCCACCTTCCGACTCACTGCTGGATGAAGGCCTCACCCTTCGGCGTACCTGGAGTAGCAGAAGCAAATACAAAAATACTTTTCAACAATACGTCATCACGAGACACGATCTATCCGCCGCTGGATGACGGCCTCCTCCTCAGCGTACTTTCGCTGGTGATATAAAAAAAATTACAGCCATGGTCTGTCCACTGCTGCATAAACTGTCCCCGTTCATCACGGTCATTCTCATCGTGAACCATGGTCTATATATAGAGCTGAACTAAGGCCCTCGCAAGCCACCACAATCCCTCGTGGCCAGGCCTCGCCGCAATCCGTCCCGCTCCAGCCCACAACTCGACCACACCCTGATCCTACGACTCCACCCTGACCGACCTCCACCCCATTCCCCCACGCTCCCCGTGACCCCACCGTGACCCCTCGCTGACCTCACAGCTGAGACTGCGCACGCAGGCCTGGCGAACGATGCTGAACACCTCGGAGCGCGTCGGGTGCTGGTGGCTCACGTAGCTGATGTTCGCCTCGCGGTCGCGACTCACAAAGCCGGGGTGGCCCGCGGCCAGTGAGCGGCAGCCCTGGGGAGTCAACGTGGGGGGGGGGGGGGCGGGGTCAGAATGTTGAGCATGGGAGGGGCGTCAGAAGTTGGAATGGGGTCACAACAGGGGTAGGCTTGGAGGAGGGGCTTAGAAAGGTCAGCACGGGGTTAGCAACAGGGTTCAGTACAGGGGGGTCACAGGGGTCAGAAGGGAAGGAGTCGCAGGAGTCTTTAAAAATCGAAATATCATGGTTGTACAAGCGCAACAGAAACCGATCTTCTTGGTTCTTTCGGTAGTCACGTAGAATGGAAATAATAAAATAATAAAACTATCTACTCGACAGACCTGCTCTCCACCTGAGGACGGCTGCTTGCGTTGTGGCCGAAACGTCGTGAGAATGATTTAATGTTTTATTTTTATTATTTTATTATTTCCATTCTACGTGACTTTACCGAAAGAACCAAGAAGATGAATCCCTGCAGTCACGAAAGCTTTAAATCGAAAAGAAACCGATCTGCCCGTCCCACGACAGCCACACCTCGCACATTTCCGAGGTCATCGGGCCGTAGCTGGCACTGAGACCGGCGTCCGACTCGGAAAGGCTCGACGACGGGCGCGTGCCGCGACCCAGCCCCACCCCACGCTCCATCTCCACGCGGCCGTCACCCCCATCGCCGCCCAGGTGGCAGCCAGACCCAGCCGCCGCGGCCGTCGCCATCGAATTTCGAGCGTCCACCGCTTCACTGCGAGACATCGCGTGCGCCCCACCATCGCCCCCTCCCGCTCCTCCTGCTGATTCTCCTCCCGCCGGGCCAAGGTCTCCTCTGGCCGGCGGCCCTGGGAGGCCACACGAGTCGGGGCCGCCCCCAGGGTGCGCCGAGTGCAGCGCCTGGGTGCAGAATAGCGTGCGGGGCCCGTGCAGCTCGCAGAAGTGGCACAGCGCCACGATGGCGTTCATTGTGAAGCGATGGTTGCGGGTTTCTTTGCCGACCGGCGCTGATCACGACGACGACGGACGGACGGACGAACCGATGGAGTCGGAGATGGCGTGGGGTTCAAGTCGCTGTGCCCTAGGAGAGAGACACACACAAGTAAGCTTTTTTTTCCCACTGGCACGTGCTGGCAAGCACAAGCTGGGGAGCATTAGCACCGGTGCTACAGACATCAACAATGGCCCTTGTGTACTCTGTAGCCGCGAGACATCGCCAGCATGGACCAGAAGCAGTCACACTCGACCTGTTGATGTCTAAATGAACACTGCAACGTGGTGTATCATTGGAACCCTCAAGTCGATCCATACCAAAGAAGGAGAAGACTGGCACAACCGTGGCGAGGCAGCGTGGGGGTCGTTACGGTACAATTGGGTCCCCCCCCCACGCCATTCACCGTGCCGAGCACTGCGTTGCGATGTCAGTAACACCGTGGACACAGCAATCAACGCGTCGTTTAAATACACATTGGCTCGTTCATTGCTTCAGATGTCGGGCAAATCAGAGGTGCGAGTCTGGATTTCAGTCGCCTGCGATTAAGATTGAAAACTCATTTCCTGAGAACGACTTCCGATTAGCGCGGTTGGCCTCCGTACGGCGCGAAAGAAGTTACCAACGTACACAGGTCGTCGTTTTTTATATTCTTGGATCTTTCGGTAAAGTCACGTAGACGGGAAATAATAAATGTAGAAAAATAAAACAATAAAATTCTCACGACGTTTCACATCGTTTTTATTTCTTGTGTTATTTCTTTCGTGTTATTTATTTCTTGACGGGAGACTTGTGTTGCCTCCGAAACGTCGTGATGTATAATTTTTATTTCTATTATTTTTTATTAGTTATTTTTACCTACGTGACTTTACCGAAAAAACCTAAGAGTACTTCACATCGTTGTTGACGGCGATTCACAACGACGATGAGTGCCCCATACCCCCTGTACATTAGTAGGGGTTCTCTCTACAGCGGCCTCTAGTGGCACAAAGCGCTTTATAGCTCTTCGGATTGCTCAAAGGACGAACATTCTGACTTCCCGCCCACGGAGAGCCGTGGCTCGAGCGAGGAAACTTTCGCGGCTGAAGGTCTCCCCTCCATCCCTCCCTCCCTCCTCATATCAGCACCGCCACAGTTTTACTACAAACATCGAATTGTTACAATTGTTGTTATAGTGCGAGGCCGTTGAGCGACGTCGTCGTGATACTGTTACGACTATAACTTAGAGAAGTTAATAGTTGAAATCTAGATGTAATAGTTATCGTTATGATATCATAAACTATGACGATTGTATATTCGCAGGACTCACCAACATCACGCGCCACCGATGTCCACACAACACAGGATCACGTGATCTTACCCCCCCACCCGTACCTTTATATTTTGCAGCGCTGATAAGGCTCAGAAGTGCGCTGCTATTGGACAACTGGGCAGCACGTGACCAGTTTCCTACCCCCCCACCCCCACCTGTTTATTTTTCCCAGTGAGGATAGGCACCGCAAACCCCCCCCCCCGCACCCCACCCTCTCCGCCCCTCATCCCCCCGCCCCTCATCCCCCCCGCCTGAGACGAGCGCTGATTGGAAAACGCGGCACCCACGTGGGCGAGTGTGGGGGGGGGGTATGGACACCACGGAGTGCGCATGCGCCGTGATATGTTAATTAGAATAGTGACGTGGCGCGGAAGTAATTTGTAATCGATTCCATAAAAATAACCGGCGCATCGATTCCCCGACTGACGTTAATCGATTCCCCACCCCCCCCTCTCGTGCCGTTGAGAAAGAAATCGCGCGCCTGAGCGGTGGAATCGATATCGTGTGAGTGAATCGACTACACCGTGTACGAAAGGGGGAATCGATTCCCTTCACACCACCTTCACGTGTGGAGGTCACGTAGGTTGGCTCGGACTCAAATGAGGCCTGTCACCCGGTGCGGTGTGTAAAGCGTCAGCAGGCTGCACGGGGAGAGGGGAGGGGAGGGGGGTAAGCGGTGCGTTGTGTAGGCCGCGTCGTGGTGTACACGCCGAGCGAGTGGTGGTGAGCTGCGGTGGTGGGTGGTGGTGGTGAGCTGTGGTGGTGGGTGGTGGGCGAGCGATGGAGGCTGCGCGCGTGGTCCGCGCGCTGCTGCGGGAGCTGCGCTTGGCGTCACCCCCGGAGCGGCGCCTCCGAGACGGCCTCGCGTACCGCCACGTGGCGCAGCTGTTCCGCGACAACCAGGCACGGGGCTGAGGCAGTACACGCGGGACAGTACACGCGGGACAGTACACGCGGGACAGTACACGCGGGACAGTACACGCGGGACAGTACACGCGGGACAGTACACGCGGGACAGTACACGCGGGACAGTACACGCGGGACAGTACACGCGGGACAGTACACGCGGGACAGTACACGCGGGGCAGTACACGCGAGATGGGCAGTACACGCGGGACAGTACACGAGATAGAGTACACGCGAGATGGGCAGTACACGAGATAGAGTACACGCGAGATGGGCAGTACACGAGATAGAGTACACGCGAGATGGGCAGTACACATGGGGCAGACAGTACACATGAGATACAGTACACATGAGATACAGTACACGCGAGATGGGCATTACACGTGGGACACTACACACGAGATGGACAGTACACATGGGGCAGACGGTACACATGAGACACTACACACGAGATGGACAGTATACGTGGGACGGGCAGTACACGCGAGATGGGCAGTACACGTGGGACGGGCAGTACACACGAGATGGACAGAGTGCATATGGCCTGTAAACATAGGGCAGTACACATGAGACAAAGTACGTATGAAACTACGCACGTGACCCAGGACACACGAGATGAACAGTACATCGGGGACAGTGCGCACGTGACCGTACGCACAGGACAGACTGCAGTACGTAGGGAGACAGACCGTTCAGGAGACAGTAGAGGTGAGACAACACGGACAAGAGAACATCGCCAGGCAATGGGACAGACGAAATCAAGCGGGACAAATAAAAAAACTACTTAAAAAAAGTTTTTTAAAAACTGTTTTATTTCGATTTAACTGTTTTATTTTAAAGTGCTATACAAAATATGTATTGCTTTAAACGAGCGATTTAATAGCTTATTTGATGGCGATGTTGATACAAAATGCATTGCCTCTGGATCTGAGTGTGTGGGCAAAGTTTCGGATTGACACCGAGACACTGGGCGCCTGCTTCTTGGGCAAGGCGATTCCAGAGTTTAGGGACCGCGGCGTTTTTGACCACCACAAATATATATTTCGATTTAAAGCTTTCGTGACTGCAGGGATTCATCGTCTTGGTTCATTCGGAAAAGTCACGTAGAAGGGAAGTAATGAAATAATAAAAATAAAACATAATAAAATAATTCTCACGACGTTTAGGCTACAACGCAAGAAGCCGTTGTAGCCGAAACGTCGTGAGAATTATTTTATTATGTTTTATTTTTATAATTTTATTACTTCCCTTCTACGTGACTTTACCGAAAGAACCAAGAACACAAATATATAATTAATAAGACGTCCATACAAAAAGTTAATTGCTTCCAAGGAGCCAATTCATTGATTATTTGATGCCGATTTCGATACAGGCATGCATTGTCACCGGATCTGAGTACGTGTGCGAAATTAGGGATTGATTGGCAAACGGGAAGTGGACGAAATGTAGATTACAAGATTTGACGATTTGACCACGATACAGGAGTCCAGTTAAGTAAAACCGTTGAAAAAAAAGATTAAACATGCTCGTCAATAGTCGTGCCCTTCTAAATAAAAATATACAATAAGCGACGTTTCGGGCAACGGTCGTTCCTCATCAATATCGCCAAGTGATTTATTTTTCCAAACAGGACAGATACATGAGCCGACGCCACTACCGAGACCATAGCTTCCAAAATTCCCATCCAATGCTCGCCATTCGCCACAGTGACAAGCACCACGGCGACTGTGCCAGGCCAGGTGCACTTTGAGGCCACGCCAAGTGTCGGAAGGCTCGCCGACAGGAGGAGGTCTCTGGACAGACCCAGGTGCCCGTGTGTCAACCGACCAGAGGTCGCAACTGGGTTCCCGATACCCGTACCCTACCCGATACCCGGCTACCCGTACCCGTCCGGGTACGGGTAGCCGTTTGCCACCCTGGTGCGGCCGGGTACGGGTAGGCCGTGAGTCACTGGTGAGTAACTGTTTGTCACTCATTTCGGGTAGGGTACAGGTACGGGTAGGGAACGGCTACCTGTACCCGGCCGGGTACCCATTTGCGACCCTGGTGCGGCCGGGTACGGGTAAGGAATCAAAACCCGTTTGCGACCTCTGCAACCGACTGAGATGACCGGCAGATGCACCAGCTGCTTCCCCCTATTCCCATCTACCACAGCACTTCCTGATCACCTGTCGCCGTCCCCTCCACTGAACCCCCTCCCCACCCACCTCCTCTGCCCGCCAGGTGACGGAGGAGCAGAAGTGCCGCGCTCGCGAGGAGATGCTGCACCGCGCAACCACTTACCTGTGCCTCCTCCGGAGCACGCGGCAGTACGCGGCGCTGAATCACAAGTACCAGGGCGGAGGGGAGCGCTCCCCTGAGGACGTGGCGCGCCTCGTGGGTCTCGGCATGCCCCCCCGCCATATGCAAGCCCCCCACGGCGAGGGTGGCGGCGGCGGCGGTGGGATGGGAGGAGGCGACGCGGAGCCGCGCTGAGCGAGGGCCTGCCGGATTTAGTGCGCGCGCGGTGCGTCCCAGCGGTTCACGTGGGGGGGGGGGGGGTCGTTTAAACAACAAAAATAACGTCGACTTGGAACGCAATACCGCCACCGCGCAGATACATGTGTATGTTGAACTTCATTTGCACCGTACGTAGCCCGCCGTGCTAATATTCCGCTCGCTCTCGTAGAGAGAGCAAGAGAGGACGACTCGGAAGGCGGCGAGGAAGAACCACAGGCAAGAGGGAAGGCGGATGGCCACGTTGTGAGTCAGCGCCAACTAGCCCATCACACGTGTGAGGGGGAAACACTCTATCCCATACGTTCAGAACAGGTTGAGTCCAACATTTTTGCTGTACCGCCATCTCACAGCGAGCCCAGGGTATTATAGCACAACGCGTGTGCGCGATCCAGTGCAGGATTACAGGCCACACGCATAGCCAACAGCCAACCCTTACTTGACCACTTTCTTCACTGCGGTTTGGTGAAGTGGGATGGGGGTGCGGGGAGAACCGGTGCAATTACCTGGGTGTGTACCACGTGTTGCAGGCTTGGGCTGTGCGGTGGTGAAACTGTGCGGCGCTTTGAGTGCCCCTCGTCTCGTGTGGGTGGCGATTGGTTTACTCCGGGTTCTCCAGTTTCCCCACACACCCCCGAAAGGCTGCAAAACTCTCATGAATGGAATTAACCAAACGTCCCAATGTAGCAGGAACCCCCTAGGGCCTAGACAGAAGACTATGAGACTTTACTGGATGAATACATTGAGTTGTGATTATTATGAGTACGAAAGGCCGTGACCCGAAGAGTGATACATGGCTACCATCACACATCCTTGCCTGTTTTCTGCACCGTCACATCTGAGAAACAATAAAATGCTGCCTGGCCTCACAAGGCAACCCGAAGCAAAAAGAGATGTCCTGTCTGTCTCTTGTGTGTAACTGTTGCTAAGGGATTGGTCATCAACAACACGTTCCTTCGGAGTGGGCAGGTAGGAACTTGGTTGGACAGCGCATTCGTGCACGACAGAAAGCTCGCGGTCACGTGACACACTTCAACCAATCCGGGAGCGTACATGTTTGGGAGGGGCTATGCACGACAGACAAATAATCCCTGGTGGGCAGTGTGGAACTGTTGTTCCTACCTGTAAAACATTTATTTAGTCACGTGAAGCCCTTTATGCATGACTTGATTGTGAGCAGCACCCTCCAGAGTCGCCGAGGGTAAACAAGCATATTGCTAAATAAAGTCATTGCACATTATTACGATGCACCAGTTGAGAAATTCTATACCTGGCCAATCGACTGCAGTGCACCCTGGGAGGATAGAGGCGGCGGGGGAGGGGGGTGCTGGGGAGATATAAATTGCCCTTTCAAATGCCGCGCCAGGAGATTGAATCGGTGACTGTCCTGTGCTACCCAACATTCAACGGCAGAATGTTCTGTAGCATTTCGATTCGCGGCGCTAGGATATCGCGATTTCATTGAAGACACTTTTCGTAATACTTTATTTTCAGTTTGTATAATAACTTAACATCACAGTTATCATGAGAATCAGAACCAGAAGTGTATTTCCTTATGCAAGGATGACCTTTTCAAGGGTGACTTGGCCAGGATGGTGAAAGCTTGGGTAAGCCTTTATCCAAGCAGTTGATTGATCGTGGCTGATGATGAACTGCTGGATGATACATTTTTAAGGCCCACTGAGCTGTATAGCTCTTTGTTTAGAAGCGACCTGGCTTCTCACAAACGAAGTGACTTAAGTTGAAATGGTTAGCAACAGCCAAATACTCTACGCTAAACCCATGTTTCTAAACGTGGAGGGAAAACCCGGGGGGACCCGGAGAAAATTCCACGGGGAGAACATGCAAACTCCAAAATATACAGGATCAAGATAGAATCCACGAACTCCTGTATACCAGGCGAGGTAGTGAACATCTCGCCGCCGTGCTGGTCAATGGGGTTTTTTGACCATACTTCACCACGCTGCGATTGGTTCATGCGAGCACTGCCGCCACTGTATTTAGTTTGTTGTCCTTTCCCCGCACCTCCGATAACCACGGTTGGCTACGTCCGGTGCGAAAGAAGTTGAACATGCATACATTCCACCCGGTGCACAGTGGCAAATAAAACAGCATCGATTCTAGAACTGTGACCCCCCAATCTCAAGCACCACATCGCCGCATATACACGTTACAGCGCGTTTGTCCCATCCACTCCTGGATGAGGCCTCCCCCGCCCACCCCCCCTGCAAGGGTTATCTGACCATACTTCACCGTGATGGTCAGTGAAGGTGCTGGGGGGGGGGGGTGGGTGGAGTACAGAACAACAATGTATTTTCGAAACGGTGTCCTCCGCTTCCCACGACACCGGCAACACCTGTTCTACGTGCTCGTCCGTCGTCCAGGCTCAACTCCTGCTTAGCTCCCGACGTCTGGTAGGGGTTCAGGGGTTCGGGCGCATTCCTGGCGATTGGTTCAACGGCGGCTTCATCGTCACGCGCCAGCTCACGACGGATCCTGCGGTCGCTTACGCCGCTGTAAGACCCGCCGCGAAGCAAGGCTGCGGCGAAGAAGAAGAAGAAGCCTCGAAGAGGGTGTCAACGGCTCGAAGTGAAGAGCGAGAGACTTGAAAGAGGAACCCAACGGATCGGGGCGCAAGCGGCTTAACCGGGGACGTCACACGCGAAGGGCCGAGTGAGCTCGAGAGATGGGAGCAATGAAAACAATTCGTGCGCGAGCGAGGTGGATCGCAGCACCGCCACTGGACCGCGAGGCATGGCAACGGCGTCGAGGGCAGGCCTTCATCCAGCGGTGGATAGACATTGGCCAATGATGATGCTGATGATGATGAAGAAGACCCGGCAAGGATGAGCCGCATTTGAAGAAAACGGATCCAGGGTCTCAGATGCCACGCTTTGAAGTAGAGGGGGGAGAAACTGGATGGGGGGGCCTATGTCGTTACCTGCTCCAGGACCCATGGCAAGCACACTCTACCATAGCCTCACGTGGAGATTCATAGACTCGCACAGAGCCTCATCGTCCGGTGGCGCAGCTATCGAGCGTGCAGGTGGTGCAACTGCACCCGGGCCGACGGGCTGGAGTGGGGGCGGGCGGTGGCGCAGGCACTACGCTATGAAGAGGAGGGGAATTATGGAAATTTGGTGGGTGGGATGGGACATTTAATTTGTGGCACCAGAGCCCATGCCATACTACACCGCTGTGGGGGAGCGGGAGAGACGAAGGGGGGGGGGGCGCTGTTAGGCTCAGGGAGTCGGCGCCTGTGGCCCCTGCGTCTTCACGGGCCGCGTATCCAAAAGGCCGGCCTGCTCAAGGTGGCGCAGGGCGCGGTGAGGCCTGAACGACACGCGCAGACCGCAGCGCGACTCCAGCCAGCGCTCCACCTCCAGGGACACGGCCGCCGGGGATACCGACGACGCTGCTGGGACAAAGCGGGGGGGGGGGGAGGTGGGGGAGGCGGGCGACAAGGGAGGGTGCAACGGTGTGAAAATATAAACTAAAGTATAAAAACTCGAAACTATTTTTATTTTCATAATTGTTTTTTTTACCCTTCTATCTGGCAACAAAACTGACGCCTTTTTTACAAGGAGTCATGTTTGCATAGACCACAATACCTGCAGTCATAATGCAAAAAAAAACATAACTCTGATAATGTATGCACTGTTATCAGAGTTATGTTTTTTGTTTGCATTATGACTGCAGGTATTGTGGTCTATGCAAACATGACTCCTTGTAAAAAAAGGTGTCAGTTTTGTTGCCAGATAGAAGGGTAAAAAAACAATTATCATATTTTTTACTGGCAAATGAGGTTCCAATGGTATTTTTATTTTACCAAGTGTGGCCCCACTGAGCTGTATGTAGCTCTTTTTTAAGAAGCAACATGGCCACAAATGATGGCTCAACGAAGTGGCTTATCATCGTGTGGATATTCAAAGCAGCCAAATACTCGAAACGCACGTTGATTCTAAACGTGGAGGGAAAAATCGGAGGACCTCGAGAGAAATCCACACAATCACGGGGAGAGAAAGACGTGCAAACTCCAAATATACAGGCGTCGGGATCGGGATCGAACCCACAACCTCCTGTATAGCACCGAGGTAGTTGACATCTCGCTACCGTAGAAGAGGATGCATGCATGGGGGGGGGGAGGTCACGTGGGCAAGAGGGGAGGCACAGAGATTGAAGGAGACACACAGGGGACACGAGTGTGACGGGACAGATAAGACTCCGAGACAAGACGGGACATTAAGGAACAGGGAGGATAAACGGGGACACACGGGGACGTGAGGTGACCACCTCAACTGTGCATCTGGCTCACCCCTTCACCTCTCGCCTATAAACCAAACTCTCAGCGAACTGGACTTGTCTCGATTTGAAGCTTTTGTGACTGCAAGGATTCATACTCTTAGGTTTTTTTGGTAAAGTCACGTAGGTAAAAAATAATACAAATTAAATAATAATAAATGAAAATAAATCAATAAAATTGATTTATTTTCATTTATTATTATTTTTTACCTACGTGACTTTACCGAAAAAACCTAAGAGTATATATCCTTGCAGTCACGAAAGCTTCAAATCGAGATTTTTTTTTAAATCAATTTAATTGATTTATTTTCATTTATTATTATAATTTTATTTTTATTATTTGACTTTACAGAAAAAACCTAAGAGTGTGGACTTCGTCAACCCCCGCGCCGGCTTGGCTGCCCGATGCCCGATCACCACGACCAAATGACCCTCAAACTCTCACACGGCCTCCTGCTATGCTCAGCGCTCACCTCACCCGTCCTCCCTCCGGATGAATCTCGCAGGCGGTGCAACTGCCACCAGTCCCCCCACCGCCCCCCCCCCCCCCACCGCCGTGTTGCCCCTCACCTTGCGCTCCACCGCCTCCCGCCAGGCGCAGGATGGCGGCGCGGGCGAGCAGCACGTCCTTGCAGTGCTCGTGCAGGGCGCGCCGCGCCAGCGCAGTGACGAGGGCGCCGTTGTTGGCCGTGCCCTTGTAGTAGAGCATGCGCGCCAGCCCCAGCGTGTAGCGCGCGCGCCGCCGCCGGTACGCGGACAGCGTGCGCGCGCCCAGCAGCAGCGAGAACAGCGCCAGCACCAGCATCAGCTGCACCTGCGGCGGCGTCAACGGTCGAACGAATCCTATTGGATTTTTTGCGTTTGCAGCGATTCGGCGAAGTTGTAAACAAGGCGTACATTGTTTGCCAGGTCAAACATATTCCCCCCTATAGTATCCTGTTAGTGCTGCATAGATGCTCGCGCGTCTCCCCGCGCATTTCCCCACGCGTCCCCTGTGTCTCCCCGTGTGTCCCCCGTGTCTCCCCGTGTATCCCCCCACGTGTCCCCCCGCGCATCACCCCTCTGTCTCCCCGTGCGTCACCCCACGTCTCCCCACGTGTCCCCCCACGTGTCCCCCCACGTGTCCCCCCACGTGTCCCCCCACGTGTCCCCCCACGTGTCCCCCCGCGCATCACCCCTCTGTCTCCCCGTGCGTCCCCCCACATGTCCCCCCACGTGTCCCCCACGTGTCCCCCCACGTGTCCCCCCACGTGTCCCCCCACGTGTCCGCCCACGTGTCCCCCCGCGCATAACCCGTGTCTCCCCATGCGTCCCCCCGCGCGTCTCCCCAAGCGTCCCCCCGTGTGTCCCCCCGCGCATCCCCCGTGTGTCCCCCCGCGCATCCCCCGTGTCTCCCCGTGCGTCCCCCCGCGCGTCTCCCCGATGCGCGCGCGTGCGCCCCCCGCGTCGCCGCAACCTTGAGGTCGGTCATGATGACCATGTAGACGTTGACGAACACGGCGAGGCCGCCGATGGCCAGCGTGCCGTTGACCAGCGTCTTGTCCAGCGTGGACATGTGCACCCGCACCTCGGGCAGCGTCAGCTCAAGCGCCGTCCACGGCACGTCTGTGGGGTGGGGGGGTGGGGGGTCAGGGTGGGGGGGAGGGGAATAGTGGGGGGGGAAAGGGTGAGGTCGGGGGTGGCAGGTGGAGGAGTGGTCAGCGCACTGCGCTGCGAACCCGGCGACCAGAGTTCAATTCCCACTCGTGGTCAATATCGGTGACGGATGTCTGAATCGGTGCTGGGCCTCCCCTCCCTAGGTCGGCTGAGTACCTGGTGCGGTGTGTAAACATCAGCGTTGGGGTTCGGTGATGATGAGATGAGATATGCGTAGTAGGCCTCTCGCTTTTTCAAAATACACATGCAAAGTTTTCGTAAATCAAAATGTTATTCAGCATATCGGTGAAGTATATCTTAATATTTTCCCACTGAGCTTAGTAGAAAATGTGCACGAATACAATCCACGTGTTGTGTTTAAATGCCGCTTGCCAACTCAGGTTTGAAAGCGTCCATCCGTTCGTCCGTAACGCGGTTGGGGCGAGGGGGTTGGTTTACGACGACTCTCATCAAGTTTATCGGATATAAATAACATCTCAAGTTGCCAGCTGCCCCGCATCACTGCCGCCCAACTGTGCCATCCTCAGGGGCCGCGGGCCGAGTGAAATGAAGCAGCGGCTTGCGCTTGGCCCAAGGCAGAGGTCGCAACCGGGTACCCGATACCCGTACCCTACCCGATACCCGGCTACCCGTACCCGGCCTGGTGCGGCCGGGTACGGGTATGGGTAGACCGTGAGTCACTGGTGAGTAACCGTTTGTCATTAATTTCCCAACGTCTTGTCTCTTCTCACAATTCAAGTTCCTAGAATCAACCCACCCGCGCCTGCAACATGGCTTCATCCCAGAGGTCGCAATCGGGTACCCGATACCCGTACCCTACCCGTACCCGGCCGGGTACGTACCCGGCCGGGTACGGGTAGGGTATGGGTACGGCCGGGTACGGGTACCCGTTTGCGACCCTGGTGCGGCCGGGTACGGGTACGGGTAAGGAATCAAAACCCGTTTGCGACCTCTGACCCAAGGCCTGCTCGGTGCCCCACTCCTCCTCTGTGTTCTTCCCAAAGTTGACTCTCACCTTTGAAGGCCTTGAGCATCAGGCGCCCGCCCTTCAACCGCGCCGCGACAAGGACGCGCGTGAAGATGCGTCTGGGCGCACAGGGGTGGACGGGGAGGCGCGCAGGGCACGGGGGAGACGATTCGTCGCACCGTCACTTGCAGCAGACGTGAATCGTAGCGTCACAGCTCACGCGGTCAGTAGGCTGGCCGCACCGTCAATATCATCGTTGTTGTCGTCACTCACAGCGTCAGCATTCATAGCGAACGGCGTCACTCACCGATATTGTCATCACTCACGGCAACATCGCTCACAGCATGCAGCAGCAGCAGCAGCAGCATCACAAATAATGATCATACTCTTTGGTTTTTTCGGTAAAGTCACGAAGGTAAAAAATCTAATTGAATAAATGAAAACAGCTAAGTTGTCCCCACCTGAAGGATGCTTGTGTTGTGCCCGAAACGTCGTGATTTAATTTAGTTTTCATTTATTTAATTTTTTACCTAGGTGGCTTTACCGAAAAAACCAGAGTATGAATCCTTGCAGTTACGAAAGCTTCAAATCTAGAAATAATGATCACTCGGAGCAACGTCGCTCGCCGCATACGGCATCATCACAAATATCGCAGAGACTTCGCTCGTTACAGCATCGTCACCAATACTGTCATCGCTCAGAGCATCAATCACAGCATCAACGCGAATGATAACATCCCACATCCCACATCACCTTCATTTAATTTGTTAAACATCGAAGCAAATTGGCGATGCAGGCTGGTGGGGCCATGTGGTTGGTGGTGGTTGACGGTAGTTAATATCAGTGGTGATTGATGGAGCTTGATATCAGCGGTGGTTGATGGTGGATGATATCAGCGGTGGTTGACGCTCGTGGTAGTTCATAGCGGCTGACGTTCTTGGCGGTTGACAGTGAGTGGTTGTAGTTGCCTTTGCTGCTGGTTGCTAGTTGTTGCTAGTTGTTACCGGTTGCTAGTTGCTGCTGGTTGCTAGTTACCGACGCTGCTGGCGGCCGCTCGTTGCTGCTGGTTGTTGCTCGTTGCCGATTGTCGACGCTGGTGGCGGCGTTTCGTCCGCCGGTGCGAGAGAGTCACACGCGCGGACGAGGCCTCACCTCTCGGGCCACGGGTCCGACGCGCGAGTCCACGGTATCCAGGACATCCACCTCCTGCCGTGCGTCCTCCAGCGCTCCGCGGCACGCGACGTGCGACTTCCGATCGCCCAGAAGGCCACCACCTCGTAGCGGTCCAGGTTCACGGACACCTGCTCTCACAGGAAGGCCACCTCGCTGCATCACCAGGGCAGCGCACGCGAGACGGCGCAGGCTAAAGGCAGAGACGGCGCACGGCACAGACGTGGACGGCGTGCGTCATCGTCGTCGACAAACGGTAGCAGGCTTTGTGACCCCCCCGTGCCCCGACCGGATATCTGTGGGAAAAAAGAGCCTCATAGCTCATCGGATTTCTCCAGGATATATAAAGATTCTGATTCCGAGGCAGTCCACACGCGGCGGTGCACATCGGACGGGCGGAGGGAGAAGATGGGGAGAGGGAGATGGGGAGAGGGAGATGGGGAGGTGGATGACAGAGTCAGGTTTCTGATTTTTAGCTCGATCCAAGATAAACATTTATTTGTATTCGTCCAAAAGAACGATGTCACACGTCAGCTCGCGCGCAGGTGCTGGGTGGAATTGTCGCGTTGCGGGATCGTGGGGGGTGGGCGGCAGTGGCGGCGGTGGCTTCATCGTTTATCTTTTTGAAGAACATAACGGCTGACCGATCGCGTGGGAGGAAAGATGTCAACATGAAGGTGCTTCTCCCACCGCTCGCACACTCGATAGCTACACCGCTGGCGTAGCAGCGCGAACTTGCGTGGCAAATCTGTATTATGTTGAACTTCTTTCGCACCGTACGTAGCCAACCATGCTAACTGGAGGTGCAGGGGGGAGGAAAACAAACTAAAACAGTTTAAGACCGATTAGGCTTCGGCATCTTCTTGGTTTTTTCGGTATTATTTTATTTTTATTATTTTATTACTTCCCTTCTACGTGACTTTACCGAAAAAACCAAGAAGATGAATCCCTGCAGTCACGAAAGCTTTAAATCAAAATTTAGGCTCCGGCAACCAATATAATCCATAAGAGCTTTTGTCGGGTTACGGCACGTAAATATAAACGTGTCGTTAAACCCGCCACCACCCGACACAGCCAATTAGCAAGGTTTGTCACGTGAACAAAACGTGCCATTCAGTTACTAGTTCAGCACACCGGTGTTTGAGAGTAAACCGACAACATTTGCAATATTGGAGTACGATGTTTCGTCAGTAATTAGAACCAGCCACATTAGGCGTGACAAACCTTACTAATTGGCTGTGTCGGGTGGTGGCGGGTGTAACGACACATTTATATTTACGAGATCTAACCCAAAAAAAAAAACGTCTCATGGAAAATAAAATCTGGCAACCCGAGTTTAAGTCCCGGCCACGGCCAATGTCAGTGGCGGCAGTATCCCAACTGGTCGATCCGCGGAGGGGAGGGAGGGGGGGGCGGAGGGGGCCAGAGGAATTTTCACATACGCATGACCAGAGGCTACGTCCTCTCCGTAACTAATCCGTAGCACATGACTCTCACATGGACGGACAGGCACGCCGTGACACACACACACAGTGAGGAGGGGAGAGTGGGCGGGGGGGGGGTTAGTAGAGGAGGCTTGGGGAAGAAGTTGGCATCAGTAGTGAAGTCTGGACCACTACGGTTTGCCTGTGTGTGGCTGTTTGGGGAGTGGTGTTGAAAGCGGTTTCGCTACTTCGCGACGGAGACCTAAGTTCAACTCCTGGCCGTGGTAAACACCGGTGGTGCAGTCGTACAGTAACTGAACCCGTCCTGCACCCCCCCGTAGGTGAGTACACTGCAGCGTGTAAAGCATCAGCACTTGCGGATACGAAGGCTGCTGGCTGTCGTGTTGGCCACACCACCCCCGTGTGTGCGTCTCCGTGTCCCAAGTAGGTGCTCGCAGACAGGAATTTGCGACCGACAGTCTCTCAGGGCTACATCGGACGGCGGGATACCGTTTGGGCAGATCTTACAGATCGCGTTATCTTCTGTGCAGCAGCTACGCACTCCGGCGGAGGGTAGAAAGCAAGCGGCATCCCTGGCGATGGGATCTTGATCTCGGAGATGGTGTGAGGGCCGGTTGCAAGAGCTGGAGGACCTCTTCTCAAGGCGGTTCGACGCCAGAGCCTCAACTCTGAGACCCAGCCCCGAGCCACTGCCGGCATCGTCTGTTGGGTACGGGAGGGATGAGGCTGCCATGGGGAAGTCTCTTCCTGCCTCCCTCCTCCATGGACACGGAGGAGCGCCAACCGCTGCTGTCGACAACCGCTCAGGTGAGCTCAGGTGAGCTCAGGTGCGCTCAGGTGTGCTCAGGTGAGCTCAGGTGTGGTGGGAGAACAACAGACTGGGTCACTCGTTCTGTCTAAATTAAAACTAGAAAATAATAATAGGGTTTTCCCCCTTTTTTCTGGCAACAAAACTTAAACCTTTTTACGAGGAATCGTGTCTGCGTTAATCACAATACTTGTGGTCAAAATGAACCAATTGAGACGAGGCTCAAAAGAAAGCCGTCTCTGGTGTGGACCAATCAGTTTCAAGGACAATGCCAATGTATTATCAGAGTGTGTTTTTTGTTTGCATTTTGACCGTAAGTATTGTGGTTAATGCACACATGATTCCTCGTAAAAAGGTTTCAGTTTTGTTGCCAGAAAAAAGGGGAAAACCCCTATTATATTTTGGTACTGGCAAAGAAAAATAGCTGTTTCTCAGAAGCGACCTGGCTACCACAAATGATAGCCCAACGGAGTGGCTTTTGTGTAAATTTATAGCAGCCAAATACCTATGTTGATTCTAAATGTTCAGGTAAAACCCGAATGACCTGGGAGAAAAATCCACGCAACCACGGGCGGAAAAATGCAAAATCCAAATATATAGACGCCAGGGTCAGGATCGAACCCACGACTTCCTGCACACCAGGCGAGTTAGTTAACATCTCCTAGCCACCGTGATGATAATGAGAGAGAGACGCAAACTCCAAATATACAGCAGCAGGCGTCAGGGTCGGGATCGAACCCACGACCTCCTGTATACCAGGCGAGGTCGTTAACATCTCCTAGCTACCGTGATGATGATGAGAGAGAGACGCAAACTCCAAATATACAGCAGCAGGCGTCAGGGTCGGGATCGAACCCACGACCTCCTGTATACCAGGCGAGGTAGTTAACATCTCCTAGCCACCGTGATGATGATGAGAGAGAGATGCAAACTCCAAATATACAGCAGCAGGCGTCAGGGTCGGGATCGAACCCACGACCTCCTGTATACCAGGCGAGGTAGTTAACATCTCCTAGCCACCGTGATGATGATAAGAGAGAGACGCAAACTCCAAATATACAGCGGCAGGCGTCAGGGTCGGGATCGAACCCACGACCTCCTGTATACCAGGCGAGGTAGTTAACATCTCCTAGCCACTGGGGGCTCCACGGTGGCTAGGAGATCATCAGGGAGCACGGCCGTTAGTACACATGGGCCACAACCGTCATAATGTGTGTGTGTGTGTGTTTTTGTCTCTATGAAGGCATTTACGATATTAATATCATCGTAGTGCGGGAGGGCTCCTGGTGTCCTTGAAGAACTGCGGGGAGCAGGGAACAACTTCACAGATCCTGCCTGCAAACTTCAGAATCAGAACCTTTATCAGAATCAGAATTATTTCGATGGGAGGAGGAATCCGATGAGCTATGAAGCTCTTCTAGATTTGAAGCTTTCGTGACTGCAAGGATCCATATTCTTAGGTTTTTTTCGGTAAAGTCACATAGGTAAAATATTTTAATTAATAAAAGTTAAATAAAAATAAAAATCACGACGTTTCGGAGGCAACACAAGACGGAAGCTTGTGTTGCCTCCGAAACGTCGTGATTTTTATTTTATTTTAACTTTACGTTTATTAATTTTAATTTTTTACCTACGTGACTTTACCGAAAAAACCTAAGAATATGAAGCTCTTTTTTTCCAGATGTCCAGTATGGGCGAGTCTGGTGATACATAGTGTGAGCAACAGCACCAGGGGGATAAGGAGGGACACTTTTTGGCAACGCTTCTACAGATTCGGCCGGTTTTCAATTGGGTTGAGATCCCTCCTCGCAACGCAATTTCAAGGTGAAGTTGCGTTCATATCGGGCGATCTTTAATAAAGTTATCACATGCCGCTCACCCCGTTATAGATATATATACAGACGGACAGGTGAATGAATGGGGAGAGCCGATGCATTGATGCATTCGAGCCTTCGTTGGAAAGTGTTAAAAGAAAACCCATGAGTGGTATTTGTACAATTCTGTTATAGAATCCGTGAGAAACCATAGAAATATATTTTACTGGGGTATGCCGACTAACAAAATCATATTTGGCACCCCATGCTTGGTCGATAACATTTAAATGTACTAAAAAAATCTGGTCAACAAACGATTAAGTAACAAAGAAGACAAATCATGCATTCGCATGGCTTCCTTAATGCTTTCCAACGTGCCTTTGTGCTTGGATGCATCTCATTAGCGATTGGAATGTTACGTATTAAGCCGCCTCGGTCGCTATATACGACGAATGCGCTGGTTATTCTGCACATATCTTTTGGGCAACCCTTTGATCAACGTGGCCGATTTTCCATCGCCTATGTCCCTGATCGCAACTCAACCTTACGCCAAAGTTTCCTCCGCATCGGATCACGCCTGCAAGAGTTGTCGCGCCGTGCCGCCACGCCGCGACCCGTTACAGGCGGACAGAGCCAACGCATTCACGCTCACCGACCTTGGTCAGTTGGTAAGCGACGCAAAACCTAAATCACTGGCAATTAGCTGCGAGAAGAAGCGGCCGATGGTCCGACCCAACAGACGCACGTCGGGACTCAACGGACAATCGCCACTACGCACTCGGACATCAAACTACTCGGGCGCGAGTTGGGCTCCAGGTCCCGCTGACGAGCAGTCGGGGAGAGGGAGAAAGTGGCGTGCAGTGGGTGCGGTGGCGGTGAACATGAGATGCGAGTGTAGCGGGTGATGGGCGGGAGGGGGGGTGGTAGTGACCGCAGCCTTCTGCCTTCCTCATCCTCTCACCCGCCACCCCCCCTACCGGCACCCTTGCGTGCGGCTCTCCCTGGGTGGACCTACGGAGCTGCTGGCCGGTCGCTCCTCCCCTCCCTGCCCAGACTGACAAAGGGCCGGAGCCCTTTTGCGTTGCTCAGACCACTCGCACCCGCAGCCTTAAGAATGCATTGTGGTTCACGGGACGAGGGCGACAGGGGGGAGAGAGGGCCGGGGGGTGGGGGAGAGACAGACGCGGACGTCTGAGTTGTGTGCCGTGACAGCCAGCTGCGGTGCCGGTGGTCATGACGGCCAGCCGAGTCTTACGGTGGTCATTACCCCGACTGCCCATTGACATATATCAGAGGTCGCAACCGGGTACCCGATACCCGTACCCTACCCGATATCCGGCTACCCGTACCCTACCCGATATCCGGCTACCCGTACCCGGCCGGGTACGGGTACCCGTTTGCGACCCTGGTGCGGCCGGGTACGGGTAGGCCGTGAGTCACTGGTGAGTAACCGTTTGTCACTCATTTCGGCCGGGTACGGGTACCCATTTGCGACCCTGGTGCGGCCGGGTACGGGTACGGGTAAGGAATCAAAACCCGTTTGTGACCTCTGCCATATATCCACACGTCGCCGTATCGCAGAGTGAAAGTCGCGGCGATTTCCTGCTCGAGTGAGACCCGAGACGGTGCTCCGATCGCCCTTGCGGCCACGTGGCAGCCAATTGTGGAAATTGCTTCATCGGCTGCCACAAGCACCTACCAAGACAAAGATCCCCCGTGCAGCCTTCACAGACTGTTGGGGCAAGTGCTGTTAGCGGGTAGCACCTGTGAAGGCCGGCACGGCACACGAGGGGGTGGGCGGCCAGCACCACATTGTTTACACATCGCACCAGGTGCTCATTTGAGGCTGAGTCAACCTAGGAGAGGCCCAGGACCTATTCAGAAAAATCGTCACCGGTGTTGTCCGTGAGCGGGAATCGAACTCTGGTCGCCGGGTTCGGAGCGCGGAGTGCGAACCGTTGCAAGACCGCTCCCCACAACATCACCTCCCACCACCACCAAAACCACCACCACCACCACCACCAAAACCACCACCACCACCACCACCCATAACCAGCCACCAGCAGCAACAGTGGGAGCGCGTCTCTTGAGAGTGCCTCTGTTGGATTCATTTGACTGGGCGTGTTGCCACTGCCAGTCTCTTGCCACTGGGAGTGTCTCCTCCGTCTGTGGTAATGAACGCCAACACCCCCCAACCCCTCCTTTGTGCGTCGCTCCCCGCTGCACCGAGTCTGCCTCAATGAGTCGCTGGGGGCATCGCCCACGGAATGCTAAGTGACCCCCCCCCCCACCACCAGACTCAATGGCTCGCATATTAAGGAGGTAACTTTATGAAAGTGCACCCAACGGGGATCGCTTTTGCAAAGTGCACCCAAGTGTTAAACATTCGCAGTGCTGGGACTCATCGTTCAGATTCGCAGCGATAACCACGTCGCTTCATTTCTCACCGAGACTAAGCTTGGCCACAGCCACTGCGAGACGTGTACTGGATGTGGTGTGCCGGGTGCGGACATAGTTTGACTTCCCCAACGACCACTCGTACACCACCACCACGATCACCATTATCACGACCAAAACCACCACCACCACCATGATCACTATCCAATCACAATCATCACCACGACCACCACAGCCCATCAACACAATCACCACCAATATCCCTCCTATCAGCATTACCACCACTACCACCACCACGACCACGAGCACTTCTAACACCCCCATCACTACTATTTCCTTGTCCCCTACCACCACCACTGTCTCCACCACACCCACCACCACCCCCACCACCACCCCCACCGTCACCACCACCCCCACCGTCACCACCACCCCCACCCCCAACCACCACTGTCACCACCACCACCACCTCTTTCAGTCACTGCCACCTCCTCCCCCATCACCACCCCCACCGCCACCCTTTCACTCCCGTGCTCCGTGAAAGAGTATCTTATATTCTTCTGTTGCAACTGCTGCTTCTGCTGTAACTATTGCTGCTGCTGTCGCTGCCCCTGCTGCGGTTGCTTCTGCTGCCGCTGCTGCTGCCGCCGCTGCTGCGGGAGTGTTCGTGAGGACGTCGGCGGTGCTTCGACCGGTCTCCTCGGGTGTCCGCTCCGCCGCTTTGTGGCCACGGTCCCGCTTGAACGAGGGGACACTTTCCATCTCAATGGGCTCTCACCGGGCCTGAATAACGAGCACAGTTTCTACCCTGCTGCTGCTGCTGCTGCCGCCTCTGCTCCTGCTTCGGGCTCTATAGTTCCTGCTGTTGCTGCTGCTGCTGCTGCAACTGGTTTTTGATCAAGCTGCTGTTTGCGTAACTGCTGACGCTTCCATAACCGCTGATGCTGCTTCTTTAACTGCTGCTTCTCCTGCTGTGGTTGCTTTTTCTACCGCTGCAGGTTCTATAACTGCTTCTGCCACTGCTCCTCTGCTCCTTCGATACATCTGCTTCTTTTACTTCAACAAGTGCCTGTGAAGCCTCTGACGCTTCGACAGTTACCACTGCTATTTCTGGAAGTGCTTCCGCTGCTTCAACACAACCGCTTCTGTCAATGTTGCTGCTGCTGCTGCTGCTTCTCTGCTCCTCGAACTGATTCTGCTGCTGCTCGCTGCTTCGAGAGCCTCAGCCGCCGCGTCTGCCACCGCTTGCTTGCGCCGGAGGTCAGCATGCGCCTCGCCGCGCCCCGCACGGAGCCGCCGGCGATCGTCGCTTCCCCGACCGGTGCCGCCGTAGCTCGAAGCTAGCGATCCCCGTTCCCCACCTCTCCTCCCTCCTCCTCCTGGGGGTCCCAGCGGCAGCCGGGCCCGTCCCGGTGCCCCCCACCCTGCGCCGGGCGCCCCCCACGATGAGCAGATGCCGGTCGAGAGGTCGCCTCGCATTGTGCTGCCGGGTCTGCAGGTCTCCGCCGCCCCGCAACGCGACGCCAAGGGGCGGCCCGAGGGCTCCGCGGAGGATGTCACGGAGGTCGGAGAGGTCGAAGAGGACAGGCCGGCTGGGGAGGTCGCCCCCGTGAGCCTCGCGGCGCGGTGGGTCGCGGTCAGAGTCCGGCTCCGCGCTTGGTTCGCACTCGGGCGCTCCAAAGCTCGGGAGCACCAGCACCATCGGCGGCAGCAGCAGCAGCAGCAGCAGCAGGGCCCCGGCCAACGTCGACACTCTCTACCGCAGCACCGGTATCACCGGCATCACCAGCGGCACCACCGGCGCGGCGCTCCCCGCGTCAACCTCTGCGCCAAGTACTCGCTCTTCTGCTCGCAGTTCCTCGTGGCGGCGCTCAGCTGCCTGACGCTCGCCGTGTCGCTGTGGGGACTCGCGGACAAGGAGCGATTCTCCCCTTCCTCCTCGGAGGGTGCCGACGGCGGCGCCGCGCTGCTCCCCGCCGACCCGCTGCTCATCCCGCTGCTCGCCGGCGCCGGCTCGGCCGCGCTGGCGGCCCTGGGCTGCGCGGGGTCGCTCCGGGAGAGGCCCCCGCTGCTCCGGGCTTTCGCGGCCGGGCTCGGGGCGCTGGTTTGCGCCGAGGCTGTGGGGGCGCTGGCGGCGTACGGGGCGAGGGAGAGGGTCGGCGAGGCGCTGGCGCGAGGGGTGGCAAGGGGGGTGGAGCGCTACCGAGACGACCCGGACGTGAGGTTCATCGTGGACGAGCTGCAGCGCGGCCTGCGCTGCTGCGGCGCCGCATCGTACCGCGACTGGGAGAGGAATGTGTGAGTGGTGGGGGGTCAGGTTTGGGTTTTGCAAAATAGCCAGCTTGCTCGGATGCCCGTCTGGAACGCTCTTCCTTTAAATATTAGGAAGCCACTGGATCTATGCACTTTTTGATATAGATTGAAAACGAATTTCTTCACAGCTGCTTTGTGTGTTTAGTTTTTTGTCCTCCCCCCCCCCTCCCCCCCGTACCTCCTATTAGCCATGGCTGGCTACGTACGATGTGAAAGAAATTCAACATGCACACATACGCACTGCTCTTGCTCGCCGCTTTATTCAACCGCTCTGATCCCAGATCCGTCTTCAATGACTGACCTCCCGCCCCCCCCCCCCCCCGGTTGCGCACATGCTGCAGTGGTGTTGCTTTCCATTCGTAGAAAATTCTGCGCGTGCCGCCCCCCACCGACATTCCCCCAAAAGAAACTTTTCTTCTGTTTGGTAAATTCGCTGAAGAAGCAAGTTGGTTACGTGCCATTGGCGAGACTCGGCGCGGCTTTCCCATATAAATAAACCCGGCACGTGACGGCAAGTACACCGACCAGCCATGGGGACACGGAGCGACGGGATCGGGTCATGTGCAGCAGTGAGATGGACGGGAGCAGCACTGCACCGTGTCATTGGAAGGCCTTTATCCAGCAGTGGATAGACAACAATAAGATTGTGTAAAAAATAAATTGTTCCTGGGAAGTAAGTGTTATTTCCTAATTGCTTATGCCTCCCAAGTACAGAAAATGGCTGTTATTCCCCAGAAACTTTGCTTTTGTGACCAGGACAGTGATATTTTGAAATTTAGCTATTTTCAATGAGAAAACGCGGTGTGCATTTGTGTCTTTCATTCACGTAAAGTCCTGGTCACAAAAGCAAAGTTTGTGGGGAATAATAGCCATTTTCGATACTTTTTAGGCATAAGCAATTAAAAAAATAACACTTACTACCCAGGAACAAAAATTGTGTTACATAGTGTAATCATGATCATCATCATACGTACACGTATTTATTGCACCATTCGCATAGCGCAAGGTTATGGCGAAGGCGCTAGTCTTCACAGACGGGTATAGCCTGCGGTAGAGGGCGGTGTTGCTTTGCGTTTTTTTTACCCAATTGGCCATGTTCCCAGGGTGACTTCCAAACTCGGCAGATTTGGTTCGGCACACGCGACCCACGCATCTACGCACGATGGCAAAAGGTTGTGCAGACGGCGGCGAATACAACTGAGTATTAACCGGGGCAGCCACTGGGCTCGAACCACAAACCTTTGTCGACGAGCTGCAAACGGGCTTCCCGCCCATGATGTCAACGATGATGATTTTCTTTCGCCGCCGCCGCGTCTCTACCCCCCCCCGCCCCCCCACCACAGCTACTTCAACTGCAGCTCGCCGGGCGTGCAGGCGTGCGGCGTGCCGGCCTCCTGCTGCCTGCCGCAGATCGACGGCGAGGCCGCCCTACCGGACCCGGTGGTCAACTCGCAGTGCGGCTACGGGGCGCTGCGCATGACCGAGGCGGAGGCGCTGGCGCGCGTGCACGCCGCGGGCTGCGCGGCGCGCTTCTCCGCTTGGTTCCATGCCAACGCCGGCGGCCTGGGCGCCGCTGCCATCGTGTTGCTGTCGGCGCAGGTGGCGGCGCTGGGCCTCGCGACCAAGATGCTCAGCGACATCGAGATGGTGAAGGCGCGCTGGTGAGGGCCGGAAGTACGCGGGCAGCTCGCGAGTCGACGTTTAGCGCATCGTCGCTGTCACCGTCATCGTCGCTGTCACCGTCATCGTCATCATCACCACCGTCATCATCTCTGTTGCATCGAGATGGTGAAGGCGCGCTGGTGAGGCCTTCAGTGGCTACTCAACCATCTATACCTTCGACACCACTGTGTCGAAGGTATAGATGGTGATAAAATAATACGTAAGCCCCATGACCCGCATCGCTGTGTGCGGAGGAGGCCCTCATCCAGCAGTGGATTGAGGAAGGAGGCTGTACGTGTAGACGCCGGAGCATTGCCCCATTCGCAGAGCAGCTGTGACCCCCCTCGCACCGGCGTATAGTTACAGAGCTACTCACAGCCTCTCCTCCCCACTTGCTGAAACACCTCCGTAACAAAACGGGTAAGAAAGGTCACACGCACACGCACGGATTCTTCGAGGATTTCCAACACCTGTTTGCCCACGGGTAGTTGGTAAGCAACAACAATGGTGGGTTGTAAGCCACACGGGGAGATGACGTCGCATGTAATGATGCCACGTAGCGATCGTACCACCGTGTAGGATTTAACGGTTGTGCTCCACGCGGATCGAAACGTCGGACACCGTGCCGAGCGATGCGCGGTACAACCTGGCAACGCACGGCGGAGGCTACGCAGCAGCACACCCGCGACAAACCCACTCGGTCACGTCAACTGTCGCCAATCTTCACGCAGCACCGCCGCTCACGGGGGATAGAAGATAGCACACCAGAGAACTAACCCTTAACTCAATTTGACCGGTCTTCTGTAGAGCAAGTTCCTAACGGCAACACAATTACATTCACACTGCATCATCTTTGCGAGAGTTACCGTGCCCCACCCATCACAGACAGACAGACGGACTGACAGACAGACGTGGCAGGAGCTGATGGCATCCGCGCTTTTCAACCTTAAGTCGGAAAGCTTTACGGAAGAAAAACAACATCATACACGGACCACATCCGGGGATGGAACCCACACCCACCTGCGGCCCGTCGAGCGGGTGGTGGCGCGTCAAGGCGTAGGCGACCGCTTCGTCCGAGAGCCGGGAGAAGTTTGCGGCGTCGGCAAGCTCCGCCAGACGGCGCAGGAAGACGGAGAGGCGGCCCTCGGGCTCTGTGAGGGCCGCCGTGGTCAGGGCCAGTGAGGCCTCCTCCTCGGCCTCCCAGTCCAGGTCCCACTCCTCCGCCTCCTCGTCCTCCCAGCCGCGCCCTCGGTCGAGGGAGGGCCTCCCCGGGTGGGTCAGGGTGTCGCGGTCCGGGTTCAGAGGCTCGTACAGCATCTGCGAGCCGGCACCGGGGCGGGGAGGCTCAAGATCACCCGATGGGCGGGGGGCAGAGGTCGCAAACGGGTTTTGATTCCTTACCCGTACCCGGCCGCACCAGGGTCGCAAACGGGTACCCGTACCCGTACCCGGCCGTACCCGTACCCTACCCGTACCCGGCCGGGTACGGGTAGGGTACGGGTATCGGGTACCTGATTGCGACCTCTGGGATGAAGCCATGTTTGCAGGCGTGGTTGGGTTGATGCTAGGAACTTGAATTGTGAGAAGAGACACAAGACGTTGGGAAATGAGTGACAAACAGTTACTCACCGGTGACTCACGGTCTACCCGTACCCGGCCGCACCAGGGTCGCAAACGGGTACCCGTACCCGGCTGGGTACTGGTAAACGGGTATCGGGTAGGGTACGGGTATCGGGTACCCGGTTGCGACCTCTGGCAGGGGGGGGGAAGCGGTCGCCGCGGAACGCACGAGGATATTTTGAGAAAAAACGAGGGAGCCACCGGTGGAGTTGTTGGGGCACAGACGCAAAATGACAAACGCTCGAGGGGGCGACCCGGCCGACGAGTGTCTTGATTGTCCGGCAATGGTTCCCATATTTCGCACGCAATTTAGATCAAAAGCATTTCGTGCAGCTTCCACAAAAGTGTTTGGAACCGCCGCTCAGTTTTGTCTCCTTTGGCATCCCCATTCTGCCGTCTATATCCTCATTGACACTTACTCTCTAAAAATCACCGAGGTTCAAAGTGTGAATGTAATTTTACGGCAAAATAGCTGTTGCTAAGGTTATTTTTTTGTCTGTAACCGTGGAATGCTGCAATGTTGTCTGCCGGCCGAGTCGCCCTTGAAAAAAAGAGCGTTCTAGCTGGACGGGCTCTTTATTCGGGTGCGAAATGAACTTCTTATTCCGATGGAACTCGGGTGCGGTTTCCACCCAGTTGGGCTGCGCGTCGAGGGTTTGCCACGCACCACTACTGCGGGGGGCATCTTCAGGAGTTTAGAATTTGGAGAACGAAAGCTCTTGACACGTGGCCCAACCCAGGCGGATAGCCCAACCCAGGCACGTGGAACACAACTCGTATTTGAAAACCTAAGCGGTTAAAATACTCAACACGTTCATCGATCACGCTGCTCCGAGAAGGAATAAATGTACAATAGGAGACGTTTCACGAATGGTCCATCCTTCTGTTATGAAGTTGGGCCGTTGCTCCGAATGTCAGCTCTGGTAAATAAAGAGTAAGGTCTCAGAGTACGCGGGCTCAGAGTACGCGGACCCGCTCATACGCGACCGACCCCGATTCACTCACACCTTGTGACTCGTACTTTTCGCTAGACGCACGGGGCGGCAAGCGAGGAGTCAAATGGAACTCCCCGCCATCCACCCGCAGGTGGATTTGACGGCGTGTAAACCGTGTCGCCCGCGGCAGAAACGAGTCCAAAACAAACTGTCGTGTTCTAATCTCGTGTTAACAAAATATATCGTGTTAATATTCTAGATTGGAAGTTTTCGTGACTGCAAGGAATCATACTCTTTGGTTTTTTGGGTAAAGTCACGTAGTTAAAAAATACAATTAAAATAAATGAAATTCAGTTGTTTTTTCATTTATTTTCATTTTATTTTTTAACTACGTGACTTTAGCGAAAAAAACTAATAATCATCTAGTGTTCGACCTGACCCGGATGCTACCGATGATTAGTGAATCATTTACTGTACGGTACTGTACTTGATTAAATATGATGTACATTGAAAAACATTTTATAATCACTCCTACATTTTATATACTACACTTGTATAGTAATATAGTAGTGTAAAGTAGTATATAGTAATAAAGTAGTATATAGTAATACGAGTATAAAGTAGTGTATAGTATCTTCTTGGTTCTTTTGGTAAAGTCACGTAGAAGGGAAGTAATAAAATAATAAAAATAAAACATAATAAAATTTTATTATGTTATAATAAAAATAAAACATAATACAATTTTATTATGTTTTAATTTTATTATTTTATTATTTCCATTCTACGTGACTTTACCGAAAGAACCAAGAAGATGAATCCCTGCAGTCACGAAAGCTTTAAATCGAAATTTAGTGTATAGTATATATAGTAGTATACAGTTGTGTGTGGCTATAGCGTATACACTCGTACAGGCGAATCCCAACTTACGAGAATTTGCGCTTACGAGGGGGTACACGGAACCTAACCCCCCCCCCCAGCGCACTCTGAGACAAGACTGTATATAATGCACCTTCCTTTTCAGGGCAGTGTCGTTTTTACGAATGTACGACGAGCATATCGTCTTGTTTTTTTGCAATATGTCGTTATATTTCGTTGCTTCATCGTGTTTTCCTCAGATATTTTATTTCATCACAAAATGCCCTTAGGAAGTAACAAACACTATGAATAAGATTATACTTCCCGGGTGGAAATGGACAGAACGGGTCCCCATTTCACTCCTTGCGAGCCGCGGGTCTACGCTAACCGCTTAGCTTACGAGATCCGACCAGATCATCCGTCCATAGCCTGTTACTACTGTGATTAATCATTAATTCATGATGTTGATTATTATTATTATCTGCTTGTGTTCAGCACAATGATCCCGCGAGGGCCTTGAAGTGCCCTCCCTCGCGTCTTTAGCGCAGACTTGAAGGAGGTTTACAGGGCATCACGGCCTAGTCAAAGCGACCTCCTCCTGCTGCTGCTGCTACTGCTGCTCAAATAAGCAGTGAGATATTGGTGCTAGTCTCCCGTTTACAGCCCTGAGCCCGAGGCGGAAATTCCACATTACTATGGCGGGGGTGGCGGGGTCTATCCATAGGACGACAACCACCGTCGACTTCCCTAACAAATTAGTACTAAATTTATCGACCCCAGAGGGTTGGTAACCCTCAACCAGGATTTTCACTCAAAACTTTACAATTAACCACCGGACCGGTTATAGGTTGTGGTGCGTGTGTTTTGTTTGCGTGGTCAACTGCAATTCCTGGGCCCCGCCTATTTGTATACTTTATTAAAGCGAAGAGCATCATTACTTACGTGTCACGTGCAATACTTTGACACACTTAACACGAATGTATATACAAACACTGTGTAGGATTATGCACGCGCTGCATTTTTATAACATCTTGCTCGGCCCGGCACACCACATCCAGTATACTTATCGCTATGGCTGTGGCTATTACTAATCACGTGTCACCCACTCCAGTCTACCAATGACCTGGAAAAGATTCTGCGCGAGTTTAAGCCCCGAGCGTGCTCAAGGGGTGGAGTGGCGGCGCAGTGGTTCACGTCCTCCATTCTGAACCTGGTGACCTCAGTTCAATTCCGACCCACGGCTAACACCAGTGGCGAGTGATATCTGAACTGGTCCTGGTCATACCCCCTACCCACCACCACGCCGGCTCCCCCTGACATTTATACAAACCCACACCGACCATCGTGGTGAAGTATGGTCAATCAACCTCGACCAACACTGCACCGAGAGGTCATCGTCCAACAGTGAATTGACAGAGGGCCGTTATCCTCATCTTCTTGTTTCTTTCGGTAAAGTCATCACGTAGAATGGAAATAATAAAATAATAAAAATAAAACATAATAAAATAATTCTCACGACGTTTCGGCCACAACGCAAGCAGCCGTCCTCTGGTGAAGAACAGGTATGTCGGGAAGACAGAGTCTGAATGAGACACCCCAGGCTTGGAGCGTCTATTTAAGCTGGGTTGGAGGGGGGAGAGCGCCTTGACAAAATAATTTGCATATCAAGAGGAATTTTGCATATTTATGGGAAATGCAGATATGCGATTAGTACTACTTGTGAAATGCATAGGAGGTGGCCGGGGAGTTTAAAGTCAGAGGGCCGTTACTTTTTCATTCATGTGGAATACGTGCCTTTAGCAGAATCCATCTCAGCGTGCTTTACATGTCACACATTCCCCCACACTCCCGTGTACAAGAATGCCACAATCTCAATCGCGGAGGCCATGATCTCTTAATTTCAATTTCGGCAGCGGAAGGATGAGTATGCTATTGTTTCCTGGTTTCGCCCTAATTAGCACTCACCGCAGCCATTTACTGCCGAAAATACTGTGCTGCCATTCGTGCCGGTGGGGCCTGAGTAGCGTTCTGAACAGCCCCTACTGGGCATCTGTGAAAAATTTAACCCGTAAAAACAAAGTTTTTCACTATAAATCCTTTATATGCGTGGCCTCAGTTTTATTTTATTATTCATTTCTGTTTTTCTTGAGTAAGAGTTTCATTTTTATCACATTGGTATTTGAAATTAATTATGAAAAAAAATTTTTTCCTAAAAAGTGGAACATTTTGGAAAAAAGTTTTCACGAAAATTAATTGTCACGCACAACGAGTCTGTGTGCAAAATGTCAGCTCGATTGGATCACGGGAAGTTGGTTAAAAAACGACTGAAAGATTTGCACGGTCGTAAGCGCGCAAGCAAGCAAGCAAGCGAACTTAATATAAAGGATTTAAAAAAGAGCTTCAGACTTCCTCGGATTCCTCCAGCAGCATAAATGATGTTGACAGGCCCCTCCACGCAGCGCAAATAGCTGTCTAATTATAATTCTTTCAGAATAGACGACGCCGTTACAGACGCCGTCACAGACGCCGTGAATCGAAACGACGCACTCTAGCGCAGTGCCAACAACTCTCTCTAGACGACGGCGCTGGGCTCTCAGGACAGAGGTCGCAACCGGGTACCCGATACCCGTACCCTACCCGATACCCGGCTACCCGTTTGCGACCCTGGTGCGGCCGGGTACGGGTAGACCGTGAGTCACTGGTGAGTAACCGTTTGTCACTCATTTCCCAACGTCTTGTCTCTTCTCACAATTCAAGTTCCTAGAATCAACCCACCCGCGCCTGCAACATGGCTTCATCCCAGAGGTCACAACCGGGTACCCGATACCCGTACCCTACCCGATACCCGGCTACCCGTACCCAGCCGGGTACGGGTACCCGTTTGCGACCCTGGTGCGGCCGGGTACGGTTAGGCCGTGAGTCACTGGTGAGTAACTGTTTGTCACTCATTTCCCAACGTCTTGTCTCTTCTCACAATTCAAGTTCCTAGAATCAACCCACCCGCGCCTGCAACGTGGCTTCATCTCAGAGGTCGCAATCAGGTACCCGATACCCGTACCCGACCCGTACCCGGTCGGGTACGGGGTAGGGTACGGGTACGGCCGGGTACAGGTACCCGTTTGCGACCCTGGTGCAGCCGGGTACGGGTACAGGTAAGGAATCAAAACCCGGTTGCGACCTCTGGCGCAGGAGTGCTTCGCTCAAACTCTGCTCCACCCTGTCCGATCTTGAGCTGTCAAGTTTACTTTGTTTAAGCAGGTGAGACCAGGAAGATCGTTCTCTTTCTTTTCACTTCAGCGGGGAAACCACGTTTCAAGTTCGCCCACTAACTGCCAGAATATGACGCATTTGCAGGCCGGTGATGCGTACTCCCTTGTTCCACGTAGGGATGGCTGCCACTGGGGCCCCCCTATGCTAAACTGCCACATGGCAATATCATTTATTGAGATGGAATGTGATGTAAGGCGCTTTGAGATGCTAAGTCATTTAAGCACATGTCCTAGAAATGCAAATCCTTATCCGTAATTCCTTTAAGTTGTCAAGCAACGTGTTATTTAATTCATTTACCCATTTGCCTCTTTCCTAACATCCTTCCTCCAAGAACTTCCGTCATCAAGCTTTCAGTTCTGAAAATGTATCCAGCCCACATCTGTAGCCTTTTTTAGATCATCATACACAGCATCATCACATGATTACAAGCTGCATCATTACACACACAGCAACATCAACAGAAATTCCTTCAGCAAGCTTCTTTCACCTCTGATCACGAGCCCAATCCACGTGTTTAGCCATTCTCCATTGTGCGCTTAAGCGCCAGGGTTGGTCACAGAGCAGCTGGGCTGTGGGCTGGGGGCTGGGAGCTGGGGGCTGGGGGCTGGGAGCTGGGGGCTGGGGTACCTGGATATCCTCCAGTGTGGTATGATAGTGCGGCAGCAGCGCCGAGTCCAGGGACTCGGAGAACTTCCAGAAGTCTTCTCGCTCGCCTTCGGGCAGATCCTGCGCCGGAGAGGATGACAAAATGGGATGCGGGGCCCACGGGGACAATGGGAGCACAGGACAGCCTGGACCAAACCCTCAATCAGGGGTGGGGGAAGCTAGTCCCGAGGGCCGAATGAGACTTTAAAATACCAATGGCGGGCAACCAGCCACTTCTGTCACTGCAAGATGTGACCGAGTGTGTTCATTAGAGTTTATCCAGGCCAAAATAATTTCCCTCTAGTACCCGATCAGTGCAGCCGAGATGCTTACAATGCTGCATAACATTTGGAAGTGGTAGGCGTCATGTGACTGTGGGCCGCATGAAATAAAGTCAAGGACGGTATCCCATACGGGATCATGACGGCCACGTGAGGCCTACCAATTCTATACGGCCCACAAGCGACATTTATCCGCCACTACAGGCGTCTTAGCCGAGAGCAGAGGTCGCAAACGGGTTTTGATTCCTTACCCGTACCCGGCCGCATCAGGGTCGCAAATGGGTACCCGTACTCGTACCCGGCTGGGTACGGTTACCCGTTCCCTACCCGTACCCGTACCCTACCCGAAATGAGTGACAAACGGTTACTCACCAGTGACTCACGGCCTACCGGTACTCGTACTCGGCCGCACCAGGGTCGCAAACGGGTACCCGTACCCGTACCTGGCCGGGTACGGGTAGCCGGGTATCGGGTACCCGTACCTGGCCGGGTACAGGTAGCCGGGTATCAGGTAGGGTACGGGTATCGGGTACCCGGTTGCGACCTCTGGCCGAGAGAGAAGGAGTGCCCTCCTTCCACCCCTCTCCCAGGCCTCTGCCACCCCGTCAGGAAGATACTCCCCACCTCTGCTGTAGGTCCGACCAATGGCAGAGCCAGGATTTTCAGATAGGGGGGGGCAACCCCTCCAGCAATGAAAAATGATAGAGGAGTTGTTAGCAAGTGAGGACTTGTCCCTTGCTTTCTATTCGACGCAGCCATCGATCGAGGGTCGAATTCGAACCGCGTTGTGAGATCGGTATCGCGCTCGCTGAAGGTGAATGCCTTCAGGGAAGTCATGGACTGTATACGCAACTGCGCACAATTCTGTGTGTCACTTATAACCGCTTTGCCGTTACTTATTGCCAATTATGGACTCAGCCTATCGTTCTATCATCTCATAGAGTCCCTGGCACGTAATAATATGCTACACAGTGGCAGTGGGGGTCGCAAAATGCCGATTTATTACTAATAAACCCCAATGATCCGATCGAAATCCCTAATTTCGATCGGTTCATTGGGGGGGGCACGTGCCACCCCACCCCCCCCCCCCACTGGCTCCGCCAATGGGTCCGACCATTTCCGTCCAGTGCTCGCTGAGTTGCATTGGCTTCTGGTTGCTGAACGAATACATTATAAGGTTGCACTCATTACACACAAAGTGTTTGCCTCAAATGAACTACAATACTTTGCTGATCTCATCAAGGAGCATAAATCATCACACGAACTCCGGTCATTCTGGCAGTGGATTTTGGATAGCCATTGAACAAAGACGGCCACTGCATTGCGCACTTTCAGATACGCTTCTGCGGCCGTCTGGAACGCTCTTCCTTCCGATATTCAGAAGCCACTGGAGCTTTGCACTTTTAAATGGACTACATTGAAAAATAATTTCCTTAAAATCGTTTTGCGTGTGTTTAGTTTGTTGCCCTTCCCCCGCACCTCCGATTAGCACAGTTGGCCACGTACGGTGCGAAAGAAGTTCAACATACATACACACGTAGGCCCACACCTTTGCGAGCATCGACGTGAGCTTGGCCCTCGTCACGGGCACGTATCGCTCCGTGTAGGTGCTGTGCGTGCCATCTCCCACCGCCTCCCTCCTCCTCCGCGTCCTCTTCGCCTCCTCCACCTTCTTGACCAGACTGGCGACGTCACCCACGACCTCCGAGGTATCTCTTGCCCCGGTGGAGACCTCGCTAAAGCTACGCGACCTGACCCCGGCGAAGGTCACGGCCGCCACCCTCCTGGCCACGACTCTGGACGCGACCTCTCGCAGGCGCAGCAAGGAGAGGCAGGCGCAGGGCATGGCGGCGATGGGGTGGAGAGGTCGGCGCTCCGAGTCTGCGGGGAAACGGGGATGGCAGAGGCGGGGTATTAGGTAGACTTGTATGCAGTGAGCGAAAAAAGTATTTGATCCCCTGCTGATTTTGTACGTTTGCCCACCGACAAAGAAATGATCAGTCTATAATTTTAATGGTAAGTTTATTTTAACAGTGAGAGACAGAATAACAACAACAAAATCCAGAAAAACGCATGTCAAAAATGTTATAAATTGATTTGCATTTTAATGAGGGAAATAAGTACTTGACCCCTCTGCAAAACATGACTTAGTACTTGGTGACAAAACCCATGTTGGCAATCACAGAGGTCAGACGTTTCTTGTAGTTGGCGTATTTCCCTCATTAAAATGCAAATCAATTTATAACATTTTTGACATGCGTTTTTCTGGATTTTGTTGTTGTCATTCTGTCTCTCACTGTTCAAATAAACCTACCATTTAAATTATAGACTGATCATTTCTTCGTCAGTGGGCAAACGTACAAAATCAGCAGGGGATCAAAAACTTTTTTGCCTCACTGTAGATGTGTCAAATATATCATTGATCGTTCTCGATGTCTGGGTGCGTAACGACTGACGTCTTTCCCCCAGGCGATTTGACGAACCGTCACGATTCAGGACAGCGGGTTCAAACAATTATTGATTCTTTCATCGTCTTGATTTTAGTTTTTTTACCTTTCATTTAAACAGTTTCGTTTGCTCCATTGGCCTAAACGTAACGCCAGAATATCTACTTCATACGTGCACAAATGGTACATATCAATTCTGGATTCAATGCATGTATCACGAAAGTAAACCCATATGAATCCATTAGTTTACTCATGATGATTTAACCGCTGAAGTGATGCAATGTTGTATTTCTAGCGCTGATATGCCGATACATGGACAATTCATATACCTGCTGGGGAAGCTTCTTACCTGCTTGTTTTAATGTAGCTGTCTAAATCCAGATGACGAAGGTTCTAGATTGTCGTAATGATCAGTATCCTTTACACGTGGCTTTTTTTATCTCTCCGCACTTGGTGGCACACTTGACTGCACACTCCACTCTGCGGCCAGCTGCTGTTGTCAAACCAACATAAATATGAACAAGAGGCACTGGGCCTTTGCACTTTAGCAAACAAACAAAATAAAAGCCCACGTGTTTTTAAACTTATGGATTTTTGGCCTATGATATTTTTTTGTCCGTTAAGATGGGTTTTGTCGCATCCTTGAGAGGGCTTTATATTCTCAAGAGTCTGAATTTGGCCACAGCGATTTAAACAATTTTATTTTATTTACAGCTTTTGTGTGCAGTTATTCGTGACCCGGCTGAGACATTCAATTAAAATACTTTGCGCGTGCTCGCAATTTATGATCATCCAGTAGGTGTAGGCCGCCGATGGGTTTCTTTATCTCTCTCCCTGTTGGTGCTCCGTGCCCTCTGTGACGGTTCCCGTTCCGCTGTAATGTCCACTGACGCCTACTTTATTGAGGGCTATAATTGGCACGTAAAATAAAGGTTGATTGTTTGAAACACGCCTGAGAAGTCAGCTTAACCGCTGGTGTCTGAAACCTGGGATCAAGGCCAGGTGTTGGCTAAGCGCTCTGACCTTTCGGCCTTCTTGGCCTCCCTTTCTGGAGTGGTCAAAGCTGTTGTTGGAGTGATACTGTGTCAACGCTTTGTCAAGAATGTTTGCCTCCTGCTAAACAAATGCACAGATTTGTGAACAAGTTTACGAGCCAATGTGACAAGTTCACGAACACTTTGGCACACCGGTTGAAGGTCGCATCAGCACAACATCATCACCACCTACGTGTTGACAATTCAACGTTGATTTTTTTCTTTCTTCAGGAGGTGCAAACCCCCACCATAGCAATGTGGAATTTCTATGACAGTCACCATTGGAACCTCATTTGCCAGTAAAAAATATAATTGGTTTTTTACCCTTCTATCTGGCAACAAAACTGACACCTTTTCTACAAGGAGTCATGTTTGTATAGACCACAATACCTGCAGCCATAATGCAAACAAAAAACACAACTCTGATAATGTATGCACTGTCCTTGAAGTTGATTGGTCCACACCCGAGACAGCTTTCCTTAGAGCCTAGTCTCACATGGGTTGGACCAGATGACGCCAAAAGGTGTCAGTTTTGTTGCCAGATAGAAGGGTAAAAAAACAATTATTCTATGACAGTCTTAGGGCCACCAGTGGGAGATGAGAACTGTCCAATGCTTGACTGAGTGGGGTGACTGAGTGGGGTGACTGAGTTTTGGTGATTTGTGATACGGGTGGCTGTAGGGACAGGGGGGAGAGAGAGATGCAAGCAGCTGCCACTGCCATCCATTAATTTGACCGCAGTGGGGACAAGCCAGCAATGAAAACAACAAGGGAGGTGACAGCAAGGGAGGTGACAGCAAGGGAGGTGACAGCAAGAGAGGTGACAGCAAGAGAGGTGACAGCAAGGGAGGTGACAGCAAGAGAGGTGACAGCAAGGCGAATCAGTAGCACGCAAGATACAGCTGGAACGAGATACAGCAGAATGCAAGCCACAGCCAGGGAGACAGCAGTAGGGACAGCAGAAATCCATGGCAAGATACCGCAAAATCATCAGAACCAGGCGCAGACAACAGCAGCAATAGCAACGACAGCAAATGCACATTGAAGCCTTATGCACAACGACTGCAACAGCAAAGGCAACGCCATATCAGCAATACGCATAGCTTGACAATAGCTACAGTACCGTATATACTACAGCGTATACAGTGCACCACGTGCAGTACTGTATGTACACACACACAGCACATGCTGTGTGTGTGTGTGTGTACACTCTGCTGTGTATGTATGTATGGTGTGTGCATACATACTACACACATCTGTGTGTATATACACACACACACAGCATGGATACATACACACAGTACACACATCACACCCCCCAGCTTTGAGAGTTCACACAGTACATGCAGTACTGCATACATCCAGCATATGCGGTGTGTGTACAGCACACACACACAGTGTTACACTGTGTGTGTGTGTACAGCACACACACACACACAGTGTTACACTGTGTGTGTGTGTGCTGTACACACACAGCATGCGGTACACACAGTCCACACAGCATCCATGTACAGCACACACAGAGTACGCAGCCTACACAGCGCAGCATAAACACACAGCACGTACAGTACACACACCACTATAGTACATACAGCACTCACAGTACATACGGCGCGTACAGTACACACCGCGCGTATAGTACATACGGCGCGTACAGTACACGCGCGGCGCGTACAGTACATACAGCACGTACAGTACACACAGGCACGTACAGTACATCCACATATAGTACACACGGCACGTACAGTACACACACCACGTACAGTACACATGTACAGTACACACGCGGCACGTACAGTATACACACACGGCACGTACAGTACATGCGTGCAGTACACACACGGCACGTACAGTACACACACGACACGTACAGTACACACACGGCACGTACAGTACACACACGGCACGTACAGTACACGCACGGCACGTACAGTACACACGGCACGTACAGTACACACACACGCGGGATACGCACCACGACTCCTTCCCTCCTCGTCTAAACCTCCTCAGCCTCCTCCTCCTCCACGTCCTCGGAGCAAAGCAGCTCGGAGACTGCACGGCCGCTACTGCTGTTGTTGTTGCTGCTGCTGTTGTTGTTGTTGCTGCTGCTTCTGCTGTTGTTGCTGCTGCTACTGTTGTTGTTGTTGCTGCTACTGTTGTTGTTGTTGCTGATGCTGCTGTTGTTGTTGCTGCTGCTGCTGCTACTGCTGTTGTTGTTGTTGCTGCTGCTTCTGCTGCTGTTGTTGCTGCTGCTGCTGTTGTTGTTGCTGCTGCTGCTACTGCTGTTGTTGCTGCTGCTTCTGCTGTTGTTGTTGTTGCTACTGCTGCTGCTGTTGTTGTTGCTGCTGCTACTGTTGTTGCTGCGGCTGCCGCTTCTGCTGTGAGTGCCGTAGTCAGCAGCAGGCAGACTCAGTTATACTGGAGCCATTAAAAATAGATCAGTCCAGATCCTCCACTCACTCAGTCACTCACACAGGGGAGTGACTGTCACACTCAGTCACTCACACTCCACTCAGAGGGGGCGGGGGGGTCACTCACACTCCACACAGAGGGGGGGGGGGTCACTCACACTCCACACACAGGGGGGGGGGGTCACTCACACTCCACACAGAGGGGGGGGTCACTCACACTCCACACAGAGGGGGGGGGGTCACTCACACTCCACACAGAGGGGGGGGGGGGGTCACTCACACTCCACACAGAGGGGGGGGGGGGTCACTCACACTCCACACAGAGGGGGGGGGGTCACTCACACTCCACACAGAGGGGGGATGTCACTCACACTCCACACAGAGGGGGGGGGGGTCACTCACACTCCACACAGAGGGGGGGGGGGGTCACTCACACTCCACACAGAGGGGGGGGGGGTCACTCACACTCCACTCAGAGAGGGGATGTCACTCACACTCCACACAGAGGGGGGGGGTCACTCACACTCCACACAGAGGGGGGGGGTCACTCACACTCCACTCAGAGGGGTGACTGTCACACTCAGCCACTCACCCTCCACACAGAGGGGGGGGGGTCACTCAGTCACTCACACTCCACACAGAGGGGGGGGGGTCACTCACACTCCACTCAGAGGGGGGGGGGGTCACTCAGTCACTCACACTCCACTCAGAGGGGGGGGGGGGGTCACTCAGTCACTCACACTCCACACAGAGGGGGGGGGGTCACTCACACTCCACTCAGAGAGGGGGGGGTCACTCACACTCCACTCAGAGGGGGGGGGTCACTCACACTCCACTCAGAGGGGGGGGGGGGGGTCACTCAGTCACTCACACTCCACACAGAGGGGGGGGTCACTCAGTCACTCGCACAGGGGGGTGACTGTCACACTCAGTCACTCACACTCCACACAGAGAGGGGGGGGTCACTCACACTCCACACAGAGGGGGGGGTGGGTCACTCACACTCCACACAGAGGGGGGGGGGGTCACTCACACTCCACTCAGAGAGGGGGGGGTCACTCACACTCCACACGGGGGGGGGGGTCACTCACACTCCACACAGAGGGGGGGGGTCACTCACACTCCACTCAGAGGAGTGACTGTCACACTCAGTCACTCACACTCCACTCAAGAGGGGTGACTGTCACACTCAGCCACTCACCCTCCACACAGAGGGGGGTGACGTCACTCAGTCACTCACACTCCACTCAGAGGGGTGACTGTCACACTCAGTCACTCACACTCCACACAGAGGGGGGGTGACGTCACTCAGTCACTCAAACTCCACACAGAGGGGTGACTGTCACACTCAGTCACTCACACTCCACTCAAGAGGGGTGACTGTCACACTCAGTCACTCACACTCCACACAGAGGGGGGTGACGTCACTCAGTCACTCACACTCCACTCAGAGGGGTGACTGTCACACTCAGTCACTCACACTCCACACAGAGGGGGGGTGACGTCACTCAGTCACTCAAACTCCACACAGAGGGGTGACTGTCACACTCAAGTCACTCACACTCCACACAGAGGGGTGACTGTCACACTCAGTCACTCACACTCCACACAGAGGGGTGACTGTCACACTCAAGTCACTCACACTCCACTCAGGGGGGTGACTGTCACACTCAGTCACTCACACTCCACACAGAGGGGTGACTGTCACACTCAGTCACTCACACTCCACACAGAGGGGTGACTGTCACACTCAGTCACTCACACTCCACACAGAGGGGTGACTGTCACACTCAGTCACTCACACTCCACACAGAGGGGTGACTGTCACACTCAAGTCACTCACACTCCACTCAGGGGGGTGACTGTCACACTCAGTCACTCACACTCCACACAGAGGGGTGACTGTCACACTCAATCACTCACACTCCACACAGAGGGGGGGGTGACGTCACTCAGTCACTCACACTCCACACAGAGGGGTGACTGTCACACTCAATCACTCACACTCCACACAGAGGGGGGGGTGACGTCACTCAGTCACTCACACTCCACACAGAGGGGTCACTGTCACACTCAGTCACTCACACTCCACACAGAGGGGGGGGGTCACTCACACTCCACACAGAGGGGTGACTGTCACACTCAGTCACTCACACTCCACACAGAGGGGTGACTGTCACACTCAGTCACTCACACTCCACACAGAGGGGGGGGTGACGTCACTCAGTCACTCACACTCCACACAGAGGGGTCACTTTCACACTCAGTCACTCACACTCCACACAGAGGGGGGGGTCACTCACACTCCACACAGAGGGGTGACTGTCACACTCAGTCACTCACACTCCACACAGAGGGGTGACTGTCACACTCAGTCACTCACACTCCACACAGAGGAGTGACTGTCACACTCAGTCACTCACCCTCTCACACTGCTGAGCGATGTCTCCGCTTGCGCAGGCGTTCCCTTCCAAATCGATTCCTTGCCCGCGGCAACCCCATAAATCTGTTATGTTTCGATTCCATCCGTCCTGTTTGTTTATCGCGTTGCGTTTTCATTATGAAACCGGTGGTTCTTCACCTTGGCTGCAGCCACGCACCGCGATGGCTCTCAGAGAGAATCTCGCACTCCCAGATGAAGAACCACTGGCTTGTCCAGCACACACGTGACAATACAGACTAAGGGGCCGTCCATAAATGACGTCACCCACCTGGGGGGGGGGGGGTGTCAGACATTTGTGACGATGTGTGACGAGGGGGGCGGGGGGGGGTTTAGAATTGTGACGTCACATCAGAATGTGCAACTTTAAATAAATATAGACAACACGTTCTACTTAATTAAGTTTTAAATACATATTTGAAGCATGTTTTATTTTTTGGGTGGGGGGGGGGCAGAGCTTTGTGACGTCATATTTGAGGTGGGGGGGTTTGACTTTTTGTGACGCCGTGTGACGAGGGGGGGGGTCAAAAATCGTCCGAAATCGCGTGACGTCATTTATGGACGGCCCCTAACCCCGCAGTACAGCACTCACCAAAAATTACAAACGAAATGGGCAGTACAGATTCAGGCGAGACAAATTCCGTTCGGACACGCTGTACAGAACGGGCAGTACATATTGCAGGAGATTGAAGGGCACAAAGTGAAGACAGTTTAACACGCCAGACAACAACATCATCATCATTACCTACGTCGTAATAATCGTGAAGCCGATTCCGGATCGAGTTTTGGGCTGGGGTAAATGTTACATAACTGCTACGATTGAAACGGAGCGGTTGGGCAATGTCAGTCATCTGAACACTCAAACCCAAACCCCTATCGCTAAACAGCTACCCCCCCCTTCCCCCCCATAGCCTTAGGGGCCGTCCATAAATGACGTCACGCGATTTTGAACGATTTTTGACCCCCCCCCCCCCTCGTCACACACCGTCACAAAAAGTCAGACCCCCCTTTAAATATGACGTCACAAAGCTCAAATAAAACATGCTTCAAATCGCTTTAAACTATTGTCATTGTAGTGCGTATTTAATGTGGCGCTGCACTCTGATGTTGCAGGAGAAAACATTTATTAAAAAGTCTATTTAATTAAGTAGAACGTGTTGTGTCTATATTTATTTAATGTTGCGCATTTTGATGTGACGTCACATTTCTCACCCCCCCCCCCTCGTCACACATCGTTACACATGTCTGACCCCCCCCCCAGGCGTGACGTCATTTATGGACGTCCCCCGAGCCACGAGAAATGAGCCCTTTTGGGTATGAAAAGCCACAGACGAACCTTTACGTGTTCAAGTTCAAGTATTAGGTATAGCCCTGTGAGCCATTCGGCTCTTGAATCGGGTGCAACCGCAACAAACAAAAAACAAAAACATGAACAAAACACATCTTAAAGTGAATATGTGACTGAGTGCAAACAGAAAATCCAAGAAAAGACAGCAAAATATTGCAGAAAAAACACCGTACACCAACGCTGTGTGCAGAAATACCAGTGCGATGCAAGTACTTACAATTAGTTTTCATAAATATTCAAATAAACAATATTATAACTAGACAGTACTGCACCTCGAAAAATCATAACACTCGGCGCCCGAAACGTCACCTATTTATCGTTATTTTCCTTTTAAGGACAGTTTTTAAATCTCCCTACGATTGCGTTTAGTAAAAAAAAGAAATTGGTGATTTAAAGCTTTCGTGACTGCAGGGATTCATATTCTTGGTTCTTTCGGTAAAGTCACGTAGAAGGGAAATAATAAAAATATAAATATAAAACAAAACAAAAATTACATTTTTTATATTTATATTATTTTATTAAAACAATAAAAAATGTTTTTTATATTTATATTATTGTATTAAAACAATAAAGCATTTTACATTTTTTTTATATTTATTTCATTTCATTATTTCCCTTCTACGTGACTTTACCGAAAGAACCAAGAATATAAAGAAATTGTTGTTATTTTTCCACGCGGTGTTGGGGCTGGCCGGGTCGTGCCGGGCCGGGGGAATCCCCTCTCACCGCCCACGAGGGAACCCCCGGAAGTGCGTCACTCGGCACGTCCGTTACAACCGGAAACAGCTGACTGCCCGGGCACAGGCGCAGGACCACGTGAAACGCAGTTGGGGAAGTCGCCGTCTCTTCCCTCTCTGGCAACTCCACGTTCGCATGGCGAGCAACGAGTTTCTCTCGTGACTCGTGCAGAGGTTTGGCGCGTGGCCACACGTCAGGACGTTCGTCGACTACGCCCGGCTTGGTGAGGGCCGAGACGCGCAGACGGTGAGGGTTGTGTTTGGGGGGTGGGGTGTTTAGTTTGTTATCCGCACCTCCGATGAGCACGCTGGGCTACGTACGGTGCGAAAGAAGTTGAACGCACATATTTTTTTACGCCTCTAGCTAACTTGCAAGCCACACACTCGCGCTAACCTCCAACCCAAACAACTCTTAACTCTTATACCCCTCTTGATTTGAAGCTTTCGTAAAGTCACGTAGGTAGAAAAATTAAACAAAACAAAAAATTATCTATCACGACGTTTCGATCGCAACACAAGCGGTCGTCCTCAGGTAGGAAAAAAAAATAATAATCCAGCAGCGTCCCTGCTGAACCAGCGAGAGAGCTGTTACAACAACAAGAACAAGAGGTTATTTACGTGGCGATGGGCAATCACACCCCTGCCAGACACACACTCCGAGCCCTCTCTTGATTCCGAACGACTCGCCACTGATGTTCGCGCTCGGCAATCCGACTCGAAGTCGCCGGGCTCACATCGCAGTCGGCAAACCGCTGCTCCTCCACCGGCTCCAGATCATAGCGAGCGAGCGAGCTTGTTTCGATCTTGGCGCCTGGGGTTTGTTTTGACCATACTTCACCACGCTGGGTCAGTGCAGGTTGGCGAGGGCGGAGAGCGGGGTTGGGGGGAGGGGAACGGCGATGGCGTGCGGTGGCTACAGGCCCCTTCGTACGGACGGTGATGTCCACTGGGATGAACAGAGAGGGATGTTTAAATTGGCCTCCGTACGGGCGGTGATACCCGCTAGGATTATGAGCCTCACCTTTACATATGAATAAAAAGTGTGCTGTACTTGGCCCTTCCCCCCTCTCCAACCATTATATAAACGGAGTGGTAGCTCCTGAAATCTCTCATTTACTTGATACAGCTGTCGTGGCTGTGACGGTTCCACCTGAAGACGGAAGCTTGTGTTGCCTCCGAAACGTCGTGAATTTTATTTTATTTTACTTTTATTAATTTTAATGTTTTACCTACGTGACTTTACCGAAGACACCTAAGAATATGAATCCTTGCAGTCACGAAAGCTTCAAATCTAGAATTAAGGGATGTTTAAATTGACCTTCGTACGGACGATGATGCCCGCTGGGATGAGCAGAGAGGGACGTGGAAATCGGCCTTCGCACGGGCGGTGATACCCGCTGGGATTATGAAGAGAGGGATGTTGAAATTTGGGGAGGTGGGTGGGTGGGTAGGAGGAGCGGCGCTATGGAAACGGCGTGGTTCGCGACGAGTCGTGGCGCGGCGTTGACGCGGGCGAGGGGGGCAGCAGCAGCAGCGAGCGAGTTAAACGACTCTGGGCTCTCCGCCACGGCGTGTGAACACCGCGACCTCAGGAGGTAAACGAGATATTTGGGGGGGCGATTCGACGACATCGAACCAAGTGGGGGGCACCCCAGCCATGGTAACGCCGTACAGAGGTCGAGTGTCAGAGGTCGCAATCGGGTACCCGATACCCGTACCCTACCCGATACCCGGCTACCCGTACCAGGCTGGGTACGGGTACCCGTTTGCGACCCTGGTGCGGCCGGGTACGGGTAGGCCGTGAGTCACTGGTGAGTAACCGTTTGTCACTCATTTCGGATAGGGTACGGGTAGGGAACGGGTACGGGTAGCCGTTTGCGACCCTGGTGCGGCCGGGTACGGGTACGGGTAGGTCGTGAGTCACTGGTGAGTAACCGTTTGTCAATCATTTCGGGTAGGGTACGGGTAGGGAACGGGTACCCGTACCCGGCCGGGTACGAGTACGGGTACCCATTTGCGACCCTGGTGCGGCCGGGTACGGATACGGGTAAGGAATCAAAACCCGTTTGCGACCTCTGTCGAGTGTACGGTGCCCGCAGTGTTCCTCCGACCAACGTGGCCAAGTGCGGTCGAACGACAGCCCACGTGACTCGGAACGGCGTGGGGGAGGCCCTCATAGAGCAGTGATTCGACACGAGGGCTGTACACCTCGTTAGGATTGTAACAGTGTACCGCAACCTTGCCTGGGGTTTTTCCTATCTCGTTGGCATTGTTTTTTTTTCGATTTGAAGCTTTCGTGACTGCAAGGATTCATATTCTTAGGTTTTTTCGGTAAAGTCACGTAGGTAAAAAAATTAAAATTAATGAAAGTAAAATAAAAAATCACAATTGATTTTTATTTAATTTTTATTTTATTTAATCCAAATCACAAATGATTTTTATTTTATTTCTATTTTACTTTTATTAATTTTAATTTTTTACCTACGTGACTTTACCGAAAAAAACCTAAGAATATTGTTTTTTTTGTTTCGCAACGACATACCTGTCCACCCATATGGTTTACCCCGGATTCTTGTACAGGGAAATTTAATTTTCAGGTCCATACGGCATACGGCCGTTTTAATGCGGGCAAACAAATGATTTGTCAATTTGATTGTGTTTCTCTCCTTGTCATGGGACTTTGTAGGATGAACGTTGAGATGAATAAGGGCACGGGGTGACCAATAAGGTCTAAGTTGGTCTGTAATAAGGTAGGGCGCTGGTAAGGGATTGACGGGTATGCAATGATGTTGTTAGGGATGCACAGGTAGCAGCTACCTGGCGGGCGTGTGGGCGACGCAGCGGCGGTGGTGGTGGACAATCAGGCCGGGCGTCCAACAGAGAGGAGAGAGAGTGAGAGGAGAGAGTGAGGGGAGAGAGAGTGAGGGGAGAGTGAGGGGAGTGAAAGAGGAGAGAGAGAGGAGAGAGAAAAGAAAGTGAAAGAGGAGAGTGAGTGAGAGGAGAGAGACAGTAAGGGGAGAGAGAGTAAGGGGAGAGAGAGAGTGAGAGAGCGTGAGAGAGAGAGAGTAAGGGGAGTGAGAGAGTAAGGGGAGTGAAAGAGGAGAGTGAGTGAGAGGAGTGAGAGAGAGTGAGAGAGAGAGTAAGGGGAGTGAAAGAGGAGAGTGAGTGAGAGGAGAGAGAGAGAGTAAGGGGAGTGAAAGAGGAGAGTGACTGAGAGGAGAGAGAGAGAGTAAGGGGAGTGAGAGAGTAAGGGGAGTGAAAGAGGAGAGTGAGTGAGAGGAGAGAGAGTCAGAGAGTAAGGGGAGAGAGAGTGAGTGAGAGGAGAGGGAGAGACGTGAGCGACAACGACAACAACGACAACGGCGACGATGGACGCCCTGCGGCGCCTCTACGTGGCGCTGTGCACCGAGGGGCGCCAGGAGCCGCTAGACTGCGTGCTGAGGCAGATGCGGGAGGACGGTGCGAGCCAAGGCGGCGGCGGTGACTCGGACGGAGCTCGCCTCGACCTGGCCGGGCAAGGCGTCCCGGCCGACTCCTGCGCCGTGCTGGGACGAGTGCTCGCCGACGACTCCCTGTTCGCGGAGCTGTCGCTCGCCGACTGCATGCTCAGCGAGGAGGGTGGGTGCGGGCGACGCGGCGGGCTTTGCCCCTCTCATGTCATGGGTTCGTTCCCGATCCTGACGCCTGCTGTACATTTGGAGTTTGAGTGTCTCTCTCATCATCATCACGGTGGCTAGGAGATGTTAACTACCTCGCCTGGTATACAGGAGGTCGTGGGTTCGATCCCGACCCTGACGCCTGCTGCTGTATATTTGTAGTTTGCGTGTCTCTCTCATCATCATCATCACGGTGGCTCGAAGATGTTAACTACCTCGCTTGGTATACAGGAGGTCGTGGGTTCGATCCCGACCCTGACGCCTGCTGTATATTTGGATTTTGAGTGTCTCTCTCATCATCATCACGGTGGCTAGGAGATGTTAACTACCTCGCCTGGTATACAGGAGGTCGTGGGTTCGATCCCGACCCTGACGCCTGCTGCTGTATATTTGTAGTTTGCGTGTCTCTCTCATCATCATCATCACGGTGGCTCGAAGATGTTAACTACCTCGCTTGGTATACAGGAGGTCGTGGGTTCGATCCCGACCCTGACGCCTGCTGTATATTTGGATTTTGAGTGTCTCTCTCATCATCATCACGGTGGCTAGGAGATGTTAACTACCTCGCCTGGTATACAGGAGGTCGTGGGTTCGATCCCGACCCTGACGCCTGCTGTATATTTGGAGGGCTGCATGTCTCTCTCCATTTCCCCGTGGTCGCGTGGATTTTTCTCCGGGTCTTCCGGTTTTTCCCTCCACATTTAGAATCAACAACGTGCGTTTCGAGTGTTTGGCTGCTATAAATTCCCACGTGATGATAAGCCACTTCGTTGAGCTATCATTTGTGGCCAGGTCGCTTCTGGGAAAGAGCTACGCAACTCAGTGGACCTTGCCTGGTAAACATTGTTATAGTTTTGTATGTATGTTGAACTTCTTTCGCACCACCATTGGAACCTCATTTGCCAGTAAAAAAAATACGACAATCGTTTTTTTTACCCTTCTTTCTGGCAACAAAACTGATACCTTTTTTTACAAGGAGTCATGTTTGCATAGACCACAATACCTGCAGCCATAATGCAATTTTTTTACTGGCAAATGAGGTTCCAATGGTGTAAATGCTTACCCCGAGCTCTCATACTCTGATGGTGCATTGTCTTTGAGTTGGCGTCATCTGGTCCAACCCATGTGACACTAGGCTCTAAGGAAAGCTGTCTCGGGTGTGGACCAATCAACTTCAAGGACAGTGCATATATTATCAGAGTTGTGTTTTTTGTTTGCATTATGGCTGCAGGTATTGTGGTCTATGCAAACATGACTCCTTGTAAAAAAGGTGTCAGTTTTGTTGCCAGATAGAAGGGTAAAAAAAAAACAATTATCATATTCTTTTGCACCATACGTAGTTAGCCGTGCTCATCGGAGGTGCGGCGAAGGACAACAAACTAAACACCCTGGGCTACAGCGTCGCTCGATTACGGGACACCAGATTACCCATGTATCAATAGTTATATATTTTACGTGCAATTTTATTGAGGGACTGCGTGCTGTCTTGGTGTGGTCTGGGACTGTTTGCTATTTTTCTGCCTTGCCCAAGCTTGGGATTTGGTGTACTTATGAAATTTGAACTTACGTACTTTTTATTTATATTTTTTGCGATTTGCTTACCTTTCCTATACTTTTGCACTGCTATCGTTTTTGACATTGTTTGTTGCAACTTTATTACCCACCCCTACTGGACTTCTGTGAAAAAGAGCTTCATGTGTCATCGGATTTCTCCAAGATTAATACAGATTCTGATACGAATAATAATAATAGTGACACTGAGTTACTGCTTTATGCAGCAAAGCCACACGGAGTCCTCGGAGCCTCCTGAAGGTAAAAACGCACGCGGGTGCGTAACGAGGAATCATGAGCGGCCGTCGCGAGATGCCATCGATCGTGCGTTGATAGCGCCTCGCTGCTACTCGTGGATGGAAGGAACAATTGATCGATGGGCGGTGCGGTTCTTGCGTGCGTGCAGGAGCGGCGGCGTTGGTCCAGGGCCTCTGCTCCAACGTGAGGGTGCGAGTGCTGGACCTGAAGGTGACAGCCACTCTCATCTCGTTACCACCACCACCACCATCATCACCACCACCACCACCACCACCATCATCATCATCATCACCACCACCACCACCATCATCATCATCACCACCACCATCATCATCATCACCACCACCACCACCATCATCATCACCACCACCACCACCACCATCATCATCATCACCACCACCACCACCATCATCATCACCACCACCACCACCATCATCATCATCATCACCACCACCACCACCACCACCATCATCATCATCATCATCACCACCATCACCACCATCATCACCATCGTCATCAGTCCACTCGCGAAACCCGCTTCCAGGCTGACCCGTGTCTCGCGCGTGCCGCTGCGTCACACAGGGGAACAACCTCCGAGCCAGGGGAGCCGAGGCCTTGGCCAAGCTCCTGCGACAGAACGGCAGCATCCAGCGGTGAGGGATGCACACGAACGTCCGTCTGGAACGCTCTTGCTTCCAGCATTAGGAAGCCACCGCAGCTATGCACTTTTTAATCGAGATTCAAAACTAATTTCTTGACAACTGCTTTTGATTTTCGATTTAAAGCTTTCGTGACTGCAGGGATTCGTCTTCTTGGTTCTTTCGGTAAAGTCACGTAGAAGGGAAGTAATAAAATAATAATAATATAATATATTATGTTTTATTTTTATTATTTTATTACTTCCTTTCTACGTGACTTTACCGAAAGAACCAAGAAGATGAACTGCTTTTGATGTTTAGTTTGTTGTCCTTGCCCCGCACCTCTTGATTAGCACGGTTGGCTACGTAGGGTGCGAAAGAAGTTCACCCATGCTGTTGTAACGCGCGCGTTCGCACGCTCTCAGGCTGATCCTCGAGTGGAACTCGCTGGGCGTGTCAGACGCGAGCTTCTCGCTGCTCGCCGAGTCCCTCGGGGTCAACTCCTCGCTCGCGCAGCTCGACCTCCGCAACAACCAGATCGACGCTCGTGGCGCCGGCGACATCGCCACGGCCCTGCGGCGAAACGGGACCCTGCAGGAGCTCGGTGAGGCCCCGCCACCACTATCACAACCGTCACCAACACCACCGTCATCACCACCATCTCCACCATCGCCACTATCACCACCACCATCGCCACCATTGCCACTACCATTGTCACCACCACCATCGTCACCATCGCTCCCACCACCATCACCACCATAACTACCACCATCACCACCATCACCACCATCATCACCACCACCATCGCCACCACCATCGCCACCATCACCGCCATCATAGCCACCACCATCGTCACCATCGCCACTACCATCGCCACCATCGCTCCCACCACCATCGCCACCATCGCCACTACCACGTCACTACCATCGCCACTACCATCTTCACCACCACCATTGTCACCATCACTCCCACCACCATCGCCACTACCATCGCCACTACCATCGCCACCATCGCCACTACCATCGTCACCATCGTCACTACCATCGTCACCACCACCATCGTCACCATCGCTCCCACCACCATCACCACCACCATCGCCACCACCGCCGCCACCATGGCCCGACACACGGGTTTGTGTGTGTCGGCCGTGAACCCCCAGACCTGCGCTGGAACAACCTGGGGCTGCTGGGAGGCCGCGCGCTGCTCGAGGGCCTCCTGCAGAACCGCGCGCTCGTGCGGCTCGAAGCGGCCGGCAACAACATCCCCAGCGACGTCATCAAGGCCATGGGTACCGAGCGGCGCCACCGCCACTGCTGCCCCCTGCACCGATACTGCCGCTTGCACCGATACTGCCGCTTGCACCGATATTGCCGCTTGCACTGATACTGCCTCTTGCACTGATACTGCCCCTTGCAACGATACTGCCCCTTGCACCGATACTGCCCCCTGCACCGATACTGCCCCCTGCACCGATACTGCCCCTTGCACCGATACTGCCCCTTGCACCGATACTGCCCCTTGCACCGATGCTGCCGCTTGCACCGATACTGCCCCTTGCACCGATACTGCCCCTTGCACCGATGCTGCCGCTTGCACCGATACTGCCCCTTGCAACGATACTGCCCCTTGCACCGATACTGCCCCTTGCAACGATACTGCCCCTTGCAACGATACTGCCCCTTGCACCGATACTGCCCCTTGCAACGATACTGCCCCTTGCACCGATACTGCCCCCTGCATCGAGACTGCCCCTTGCACCGATACTGCCCCTTGCAACGATACTGCCCCCTGCACCGATACTGCCCCTTGCAACGATACTGCCCCCTGCACCGATACTGCCCCTTGCACCGATACTGCCCCTTGCAACGATACTGCCCCCTGCACCGATACTGCCCCTTGCAACGATACTGCCCCCTGCACCGATACTGCCCCTTGCAACGATACTGCCCCCTGCACCGATACTGCCCCCTGCACCGATACTGCCCCCTGCACCGATACTGCCCCTTGCACCGATACTGCCCCCTGCACCGATACTGCCCCTTGCAACGATACTGCCCCCTGCACCGATACTGCCCCTTGCACCGATACTGCCGCTTGCACCGATATTGCCGCTTGCACTGATACTGCCTCCTGCACCGATACTGCCCCTTGCACCAATACTGCCCCTTGCACTGATACTGCCTCCTGCACTGATACTGCCCCTTGCAACGATACTGCCCCTTGCACCGATACTGCCCCTTGCAACGATACTGCCCCTTGCACCGATACTGCCCCTTGCAACGATACTGCCCCTTGCACCGATACTGCCCCCTGCATCGAGACTGCCCCTTGCACCGATACTGCCCCTTGCAACGATACTGCCCCTTGCAACGATACTGCCCCCTGCACCGATACTGCCCCTTGCAACGATACTGCCCCCTGCACTGATACTGCCCCTTGCACCGATACTGCCCCTTGCACCACCACTTCCTACCTCAATTGCACCGTGGGCCATTCTCAATTTTCCATCCCTGTAGAAACAACGTTACCCAGCCTCGCTTGTTCCGTTGACCCCCCCCCCCCCCCCCGGTCAAGACCGCCGGTGCCCCTCACCCCCCCCGCCCTCGTGCTAAACCACATTGTAATGGTACCCTCCTGTCGTGTGCGATGACGTCGTGTGGCGGTGCAGAGCAGGCGGTGTGCCGCACGGCGGAGCGCAACGCCAGCGCGCGCGAGGCCCAGGGACGCACGCAGGTGCTGACGCGCGAGATCGGCCACCTGCAGCACGAGCACAAGAAGCAGGTGCTGCTCCGGCCTGCTGCCGCCGCTACTGTCCACGCTTGCTGATGATGTTGCTGATGCTGATGATGTTGCTGATGCTGATGATGTTGCTGATGCTGCCGCCGCTACTGTCCACGCTTGCTGATGATGTTGCTGATGCTGATGATGTTGCTGATGCTGCCGCCGCTACTGTCCACGCTTGCTGATGATGTTGCTGATGCTGATGATGTTGCTGATGCTGATGATGTTGCTGATGCTGCCGCCGCTACTGTCCACGCTTGCTGATGATGTTGCTGATGCTGATGATGTTGCTGATGCTGCCGCCGCTACTGTCCACGCTTGCTGATGATGTTGCTGATGCTGATGTTGTTGCTGCTGCTGCTGCCGCTACTGTCCACGCTTGCTGATGATGTTGCTGATGCCGATGTTGTTGTTGCTGCTGCTGCTGCCGCTACTGTCCACGCTTGCTGATGATGTTGCTGATGCCGCTACTGTCCACGCTTGCTGATGCTGATGCTGCTGCCGCTACTGTCCACGCTTGCTGATGATGCTGATGCTGCTGCCGCTACTGTCCACGCTTGCTGATATTGTTGCTGATGCTGCTGACACTACTGCTGCTCGTGTGACTGATGTTTGCCTGCCGCGCGAAATTTAAAATATTTAACAATTTTGTCGTATTGCTATCGCCATCGTAAGATCGAAATATCGAATGTCGGACCATTGTAACTCGGGGACTATCTGTATATATTTAAACGATTGTGAAATTAACTACATTCTTTTTTCAGTTCCTGGACCTGATGGACACCATTGAGAGGCAGAAGGAAGAGATGGCTCGTTCTAACAGGTGAGCGAGCGTGCAACTGTGTGCGTGTGATCGCTAACAGCACTGGCTCCGACACTCTTTTTAGGGCTATACGGGGGATCTTTGCCTTTGATCGAGACCCGCAGTGACACGTAACCAGTCTCGATCAGAGCCCCTCGGTGTAGTCGTGACCATCATCACCATCGTCAGCCACGACCAATCCACTGCTGGATGAGGTCTTCACCAAGCCTGGGCCATGTCTCACGGTCCTGGCGGCAGTCCTCTCTGCAGCGTTCCCTCCGCGTGCTGCGTCCTGCCCAACGCCGCTCACGCTGCCTGCCTGTTGGCATGGTGACCACGTGTCGAACCTGTGTGTTCACCTCCCTCGTGTGTTCATCTCTCTGTTCACCTCCCACGTGTTCATCTCTCTGTTCACCTCCCGAGTGTTCACCTCCCGTGTGTTCACCTGCCGTGTGTTCACCTCCCTCTTGTAACTCCACGCGTGTTCACCGCCGTAGCCTCTCCCCTGCGCTTCTTTGCGCACTTTTCAGCCTTCGTTTTTTTTCCGCGCAAAAAATCCACAAACGACAGGAGAACGTGGGTGGATTTGAGTGCAGCGCGTTTTGTGCGAGCCTGTTGATATCCCACGGAGCACGAGACACATAACCCGTGACCGCTCACAACTTTGCAATGGTTTGTTTCGGATAGAGCGCCCTGCCTTGCGCCCGTTGCGTCTATACGTGAGCGAGGTGACTTACACATCTCAAACGTTTAAACTCGGACTAAACTATTTTTTATTTTACCAGCTAAGGGCCACTGAGCTATCTAGCTCTTTTTAAGAAGCGACCTGGCCACGAATTATAGCTCAATGAAGTGACTTATCGCGTGGAAATTGATAGCAGCCAAATACTCTGAACGCACGTTGATTCTAAACGCGGAGGGAAAAACCGGAGGACCCTGATAAAAATCCACGCGACCACGGGGAGAAACACATATGTAGACTCCAAATATACAGGCGGCAGGGCTGGGATCGAACCCACGGCCTCCTGAATACCAGTAGAGATAGTTACCATCTCGCCCTCGCGGTTTGAAAGGGCACCCCCAGTGCCAGCTGCCCCTGTGCGGCAACAAGGTAACTTGGCACCTGGCCTGCAACCGGGCTGCACGGCTCGGCTTCTGCAGTGGAAAAGCAACCTTGAGTGTCCTGACCTGTGCCGGGCTGGCTCGGTTGCCCAGTGGAAATGAGGTTAAGGGAGAAGCGGTGAATATGTCTCGGTGATCCTCACCCCTCCCCCCATCATCTCCCGCGATCAGGACTTCCGTGTCTCGCCTCGGTCAGCTCCACAGCGCCTTGGACGAGAGAAAGTCCGCTGTCGACGCGCTTACGGCCAGGCGAGTGTGTATCGCTCTCCTACGCTCTCCTACGCTCTCTCTCCGTCTTCCTCTCCCTTTCCCTGTTTCGTGGACAGATCCCGACACTCCTGCCGAGATTACAACTTCTTTTGAAGACTTTTCCACTCCCAACTAAGATCGAGCACGTTATTGCATGAAGTCCGTCCGTCCTTCCGTTGGCCCGCCCACTCGCTTACTCACTTGCTCGCTCACTCACTTGCTCGCTCACTCACTTGCTCGCTCACTCACTTGCTCGCTCACTCACTTGCTCGCTCACTCACTTGCTCGCTCACTCACTTGCTCGCTCACTCACTTGCTCGCTCACTCACTCATTCACTCACTCACCCATCCGATCGCTCGCTCGCTTACCCGACCACCCACTCACTCGCTCGCTCACTTGTTCGCTCTCCTGCTTACCCACCCGCCCGATCGCTCACTTGCTGACTGGGCCGCCTGCTCGCTTGCCTGCTCACTTGTTCACTCCCTCGCTCAACCACCCACTTCGCTCGCTCGCTCACTCGCCCACCCGCCCGCTCGCTCACCACAGGCTGCAGACGTCGGAAGCCAACGCGAAGCTCGGGGAGCATCGTGTGCGCGAGCTCAGCGAGCTGCTGCGACGCACCGACGACGAGAGGGTGACGGCGAAGAAGACGTACGCGCACACGCTGGCGCGGGAACGCCAGGTGAGGGCAGCGCTGGCGAGGGCAGCGCTGGCGAGGGCAGTGCTGGTGAGGGCAGTGCTGGTGAGGGCAGCGCTGGTGAGGGCAGCGCTGGTGAGGGCAGCGCTGGTGAGGGCAGCGCTGGCGAGGGCAGCGCTGGTGAGGGCAGTGCTGGTGAGGGCAGTGCTGGTGAGGGCAGCGCTGGCGAGGGCGGCAACGGCCGTGGCACCGCTGCCGCCGAATCTGGTGCCGTCCATAAGCGGGGTGGGGGGGGGGCACAATGAGTCTCATCCAGATGATGCAGTATGAACAAATTCTAGATTTGAAGCTTTCGTGACTGCAAGGATTCATGCTCTTAGTTTTTTCGGTAAAGTAATACTTTTATTAATTTTAATTTCATTTTTTACCTACGTGACTTTACCGAAAAAACTAACAGTATAGTATGAACAAAGCTTGGTGTAAAGTTGCGTTGTTTGGGACGGACCCCACTGAAAACTGGGCACATTCATCAGAGCTCTGCTCAAAACACTCGGAAGCGAAGGGGGGGGGGAGGAAACATTTTGCGATGCGCTAAAGGTGCTTTCGGCCCCGCAGGAATGGAGCCACAGGGAAGGAAAGCTGCAAGCGGAGCTGAGCACAGCGCGGGAGAACAACATCGAGCTCCAGCACAAGGTGAGTGGCACACCGATCACCGGGCCCCAGAGCAACCCCCCCCCCAACCCCCAATAAACACAACAACAACATATTCTCCGAAACGTCGTGATTTTTATTTTATTTTTATTTTACTTTTATGAATTTTAATTTTTTACCTACGTGACTTTACCGAAAAAACCTAACAACAACATATTCTTAGGTTTTTTCGGTAAAGTCACGTAGGTGAAAAATTAAAATTCATAAAAGTAAAATAAAAATAAAATAAAAATCACGACGTTTCGGAGGCAACACAAGAATATGAATACTTGCAGTCACGAAAGCTTAAAATCTACAACAACAACAACCATGATGATAATTGTTTTTTTACCCTTCTATCTGGCAACAAAACTGACACCTTTTTTACAAGGAGTCATGTTTGCATAGACCACAATACCTGCAGTCATAATGCAAACAAAAAACATAACTCTGATAATCTAGTCCAACACCATGTGAGACTAGGCTCTAAGGGAAGCTGTCTCGGGTGTGGACCAATCAACTTCAAGGACAGTGCATACATTATCAGAGTTATGTTTTTTGTTTGCATTATGACTGCAGGTATTGTGGTCTATGCAAACATGACTCCTTGTAAAAAAGGTGTCAGTTTTGTTGCCAGATAGAAGGGTAAAAAAACAATGATCATATTTTTTACTGGCAAATGAGGTTCCAATGGTGTAAATGCTTACCCCGAGCTCTCATACTCTGATGGTGCATTGTCTTTGAGTTGTACGCCTTTTGGCGTCATCTGGTCCAACACCATGTGAGACTAGGCTCTAAGGAAAGCTGTCTCGGGTGTGGACCAATCAACTTCAAGGACAGTGCATACATTATCAGTTATGTTTTTTGTTTGCATTATGACTGCAGGTATTGTGGTCTATGCAAACATGACTCCTTGTAAAAAAAAGGTGTCAGTTTTGTTGCCAGATAAAAGGGTAAAAAAACAATTATCATATTTTTTACTGGCAAATGAGGTTCCAATGGAACAACCATGATGGTTCGTACCGATTGTCTCACACGTTCACAACAACGATCGTCTCGTAGCGCCATGCGTGAGGATGATCAAAGGAAACGGAAGAAGCAGCCGGGTGGTAGATTAAAGGTCAGAGAGCAATGGTAAACGATGAGAAGAAAGCTGCTCTGTCATAAAGACGTGTTTTTAGTCGAGACTTAAAGATAACAATATTCTCGGAAAGCCACACAACCGGGGAGCCACCAAAGTAAACCCCTGATCACCCGAAGGATGTACTCCACTCACTCCACTATTCCACCACTCTACCACTCCACTCACTACTCCACTCACTACTCCACTCCACTCACTCCACTCACTACACCACTCTACCACTCCACTCACTCCACCACACCACTCACCCCACTCACTCCACTCGCACCACTCACTCCATTCACTCACTCCACTCACTCCACTCACTCTACTACACTACTCCACTCACACCACTCACTCCACTCACACCACTCACTCCACTCACTCCACTCACTCCACTACTCGACCCTCGCACGCGGCTGGAGCCCTCCCCGCGTGGCCGTCTCCCTTTGCGCCGCAGGCAGCCGAGCTGGAGCGCAGGTGCCACGTGCAGCAGGAGCAGATCTTCCAGCTGAAGCAGGACCTGACTCACAGCGCTGCCGACCTGCGCCTCCGCGTCACGCAGGCCGAGGGTGAGCCACCGCACCCCGCTCCGCCTCCGCCCCACTGACCACCTGCGCCCGGGCAGGCGGCCGTGTGCATCGCGCCCGCGTCATTCAACCGAAACACAACGTTTCAACGTCTCTGCTGTTGAGGATTTAAGAGGAACACGTGATTGAATGTCATCGGTGGCCCAGGCTGAGACCATCGGGTTCACTCACATTTAAGAAGTACGCTTTAGATCACAGGCGGCTGCCCGGATTCGAACTCAGGGTTCCAACGTTTTCAAGCCTCCCCCTGCTGGGATTTAAGCGGAACACGTCATTGAATGTCATCGGTGGCCCAGGCTGAGACCACCGGGTTCACTCACATTTAAGAAGTACGCTTTAGATCACGGTTGGCTGCCCGGATTCGAACTCGGGGTTTCAGCTCGACGCTGACCCATGCCCACCGTCCACCTTGATGAGTGATGGTTTCGTGAGGCCAGTGAAGCGCGGCTGGTAAGCGATTTAGTTGCTTCGTCTGAGAGTTGGTGAATTGCAGATATACCCACTCTACCCACTCAAACAAAGGCAAAGATCCCCCGTATAGCCTTAACAGACTGTTGGGGCAAGTGCTGTTAGCAAGCATCTATAAAAGCCGGCACGGCACACGAGGGGATGGGTGGCCAGCACCACGCCCGACCGCCTTTGTCTCCCCAGTAGTGATGTTTCCACACCACACCAGGTAATCATTTGAGGCTGACTCGAACTAGGGGAGGCCCAACACCGGTTCAGATAATCGTCACCGGTGTTGGCCGTGAGCGGGAATTGAACTCTGGTCGCCGGGTTAGTAGCGCAGCGCTAACCGCTACACCACCCACTCGTCACCCACTCACTCACCCACCCACCGACTTCAAATAAATATTTGGGGCAGCGCAAGGTCACGTGGTCAACGGTTTGGAGTTTGTAGCGGCAGTCGCACACACAGAGAGAGAGGGGTCTTTGAATCTCCCCTTTGTGCGTCGGGTATCCACGTCACCCGTGGATTCCGTGGACCCGGCAGTGTTTAGTGGTTGTGGCCGACGGGCCGATGGGCCGTTGCCCGGGGAACGTAAACTGAGCGGCGTCGCGCCGCGTGTTACAGAGCGCGTCGAGGAGGAGAAGAAGCGATTCAAGCAGAGCCTTGAAGACGCCGAAAGCCTTCGTCAAAAAGAGGTGATGGCACAACGTTCTCTTTGCTTTTGCGTTCAAAAGAATGCAAATCACGTATCTTCCCGCGATTCTATCGGCCGTCGCTTAACGACACAGTGCCACGGACAGGTGTTCATTATGTGAGAGTCAGATTTTTTTTCTATTTGTACAGCACGGAAATTTAGCCAAATTGGGAAACCCGAGTTAGCAGTGATGGCTGTATTTTTCGATTTAAAGCTTTCGTGACTGCAGGGATTCATCTTCTTGGTTCTTTCGGTAAAGTCACGTAGAAGGGAAGTAATAAAATAATAAAAATAAAACATAATAAAAATAAAACATAATAAATATATTATTTTATTATGTTTTATTTTTATTACTTCTCTTCTACGTGACTTTACCGAAAGAACCAAGAAAGCGATGGCTGTGTTCTTTGGGCACACAACCTGTACGTACGTTGAACTACTTGAGCACCGTACGTGCTAATCGGAGGTGCGGGGAAATCGGAGGTGCGTTGGCAGTGGTGCACAAACGCAGTGAACAACAGCAACAACACTCAACACATTCGTCCGTAATACCGCGTGGGAACTTAAAAAGAAAAGTATACCATGGCCGACGTTTCGGGCAGTGGCCCTTCTTCACAGCACACGGGCCGCACTACCTCTCTGGCCTCTCTTCGTGCTGTTGTCGGTTTATGGACGAATGTGTCTGTATGTACGTCGCACCACACGTAGCCAACCGTGATAATCTGGAGGGGCGACCTAGCCCTGTTGCGGCTTCCCTGCTAGTCCTGTTGCAGCTTCCCTCCTAGCCCTGTTGCAGCTTCCCTCCTAGCCCTGTTGCAGCTTCCTTCCTAGCCCTGTTGCAGCTTCCCTCATAGCCCTGTTGCAGCTTCCCTCCTAGCCCTGTTGCAGCTTCCTTCCTAGCCCTGCTGCAGCTTCCCTCCTAGCCCTGTTGCAGCTTCCTTCCTAGCCCTGTTGCAGCTTCCCTCCTAGCCCTGTTGCAGCTTCCCTCCTAGTCCTGTTGCAGCTTCCCTCCTGTGGCGATCTGTGCCCCAACGTCACTACAGGCGTGTCACACGCCTGCAGTGACCGTGTCGTCCGTAGTGACCGTGTCGTGCGTAGTTAGGGTGCCGTCCGTCCTGTCCGTGTCGTCCGTAGCGACTGTCTCGTCCGTAGCGACCGTGTCGTCCCTAGTGACGACCGTGTCCTCCGTGCCGCCCGCGCGGCACGCACCCACCCTCGGCCCTCAGGTGGAGCACATGAGCCGCCACCTGTCCGAGTCGGAGCGGTGTCTGCAGGAGCGCGTCCAGAGGCTGGAGAACACCCGCTTGGCACTGGAGGAGGTCCGGGTCGTTCCGTGAGCGTTTGGGTTTCCGGCGGTGTCAGTTGAACGCGATCCGTTCCGACATCGGATTGCGTAATGCCATACAATGTCAAGTCTCGCGATGCGATATCAAATTTTATCGACGTAATCCGACACGCGATAACTTTTCACAGCGTTGTTATCGCAACATCAGTTTGCTATATCTCTGTAATTTTGCAGTTTGCCGTACTCCCAGCATGGATAAAGTTATTCTACTGAAGTTTTCTCAGCATGAAGCTGCCGTTACATGAACTACGATAATGCTGTCACTTAAACACCACGTCATCAATTCCTCCGGAAGTCGTTTGCAAAGCACCGATTGAATGGATAACAGCTATTGCGAACTGCTTTTGTTATTTCTATAAACATTGTCCGGGGAAAAAAAGATTGTGAAGTATTTTATACGAGCAACGATAATTGCCTGAAACAAAACGGACGATTCGCACGTGCCAGATATTTCGATTTGAAGCTTTCGTGACTGCAGGCATTCATCTTCTTGGTTCTTTCGGTAAAGTCACGTAGAAGGGAAATAATAAAATAATAAAAACAAACATAATAAAATACAATTCTCACGACGTTTCGGCCACAACGCAAGCAGGACGGCTATTGTATTTTATTATGTTTTATTTTTATTATTTCATTATTTCCCTTCTACGTGACTTTACCGAAAGAACCAAGAAGGTGCCAGATATTGTTATAAAGTACGACGTGTCGCAGCATCGACGCATTACAGCATCATTGCATCGACGCATTGCCGCATCGTAACATCGCCGCATCATAACATCGCCGCATCGTAAACATCGCCGCATCGTGGCGACCCTGCCTCTAACGCCGAGCGACCTCGTGGGTGTGCCGACGACGCAGGACCTGTGCCAGGCCCGGGCGGCGCTCGTGACGGAGCGAGCGCGGGCCGAGGAGGAGCTCGCGAAGGCGCGGAGCCAGGCGCGTCACGAGGAGGTGAGAGGAGAGCGCCGAGGTGTCGTGGGATCGCTCGGCGTAGGGGGGGGCGGGGGCCCGGCGTTGGCACCGCGAGCGGAGGACGCCGTTTCGCGAGGCCCTCTCCGCCGATGAACCTCCTCGGTTGTTCGTACAGGACTTGGAAGCGTCGCCCCATTGAAGCGTCGCTTTGGCGATGCATTGCTTGCGCAGACGGTCTGCTGCTTCTGCTCCGCTGGCCTGAACTACCTGGTGGGATTTTTCGATGTAAAGCTTTCGTGACTGCAGGGATTCATCTTCTTGGTTCTTTCGGTAACGTCACGTAGAATGGAAATAATAAAATAATAAACAGACCTGTTCTCCACCTGAGGACGGCTGCTTGCGTTGTGGCCGAAATGTCGTGAGAATTATATTATGATGTTTTATTTGTATTATTTTATTATTTCCATTCTACGTGACTTTACCGAAAGAACCAAGAAGATGAATGCCTGGTGGGAGGTGAGGGGGAGTTGGTGGTGGGGGGGGGGGGCGAGCTCGATTCTCTGCGTCGGTGTTCTGGCCCCCTTCTCGCGAATGATCTGCGGTGGAGTTCAAAAAGCTTGTGAGGCTGCGATGACGCAATAACAAATATGTTTATTTAGCCTCCACTCGGCAGCCGGCCGCGTCGCTGTCCTCTCTCCGCAGTCAGGCCAGCACTGCAGGTGGTGAGCGTGGCCCTGGCTTGCATTGCCTTGTGGGGCGGAGCTACGAGACAGGGGGGTGGGGCCATATGAAAGAGGAGTGGAGCTCCATGACAGGGAGCGGAGCTACAGGAAAGAGGGGTGATGTTACAGGAAAGAGCTGTGGAGTTACAGGGGGCGGGGCTACATGACGGGGGGCGGGGCTACATGACGGGGGGTGGAGCTACACGACGGGGCGGAGCTACATGACGGGGGGCGGAGCTACATGACGGGGGGCGGCGCTACATGACAGGGGGCGGGGTACATGACAGGGTGGGCAGGGCTAAACGGTGGAGGTTGATCATGCGAATAGATTCTCACGCCTGAGTGAACAACTCATCCAGGCTGTGCGACACACTCGCTTCTTCCTCTTCTTTCGTACGGCTGATGTAGAAGCAGAGCGACGACTACAATTTCACATTCAGGTGGTCAAGCGAGACAACCGCGTCAGGAGCAGCGGAGTCGTGTATCGCCGTGATGTCTCCTTCGTATTTGTGGATCGCCGTTGCGTCGTTACACGTTGTCACGGTCCGCTCTGGACAACCACAGTCGCACACTCGCCACACTCGGTGAACAACGTTGGAACCCCTTTGGTACCTCATTTTCCAGTAAAAAAAAATTATAATTGCTTTTTTACCCTTTTATCTGGCAACAAAACTGACACCTTTTTTTACAAGGAGTCATGTTTGCATAGACCACAATACCTGCAGTCATAATGCAAACAAAAAACACAACTCTGATAATGTGCGCCTTTTGGCGTCATCTGGTCCAACACCATGTGAGACTAGGCTCTAAGGGAAGCTGTCTCGGGTGTGGACCAATCAACTTCAAGGACAGTGCATACATTATCAGAGTTATGTTTTTTGTTTGTATTATGACTGCAGGTATTGTGGTCTATGCAAACACGACTCCTCGTAAAAAAGGTGTCAGTTTTGTTGCCAGATAAAAGGGTAAAAAAACAATTATCAACGTTGGAACCGTTACTGTGATGAAGCGCCGTCTCCCCTGGCTGACGTACGGACGGACGGACGCTTGTGCCGCGGTGACAGCGCCAGCGCACGTCCCAGCTGGAGGAGCGGTGCCGGCTGCTGGGCCTGGCTCGTGACGAGGCGGAAGCTCGCGCAGCCCAGCACGCTCAGGCGGCCGCCGACGCCGGCGCCAAGAACGCTCGGCTCCTGCTCGACGCGGAGGCGCTGAAGCGACGTGCCGAGGAGCTCAGCCATGTGAGGCTCGCGTGTCCGGTGACGGGGCGGGGGGGGGGGGCGCGGTATCTGGACTGCAATCGAAATTGCGCTCAATTTATAAATCGCGCGCAATTTATAAATCGCATGTGCGATTTCGGCACCGTGCAGTCACGTCGCAATTGTAACTTGCACTTCAAGTCTGAATTGCGCACCTCGAAGTAGTTGCTCATTTGTACGTGGGTTACACAAGGCACGGTGAATTGGTCATTTGCATCTACAGTACGTCACCACGGTAACTTGTGACTTCAATGTATTTTGCTAAAACTGTGGCGCCGGAGAGAGCCGAAAGGCGACCGGGTGGGTAGGAGGATTCACAACGGCCGTGTCGGAGACACTCACCTAGCCCTGCCTGCTGTGAGGCCTGGGTTTGAGCCCTGGGCCTGGGTTTTTATCTCTCTTCCCGTCTCACGAGGTTCACAATGGCCTGTAACCGAGCCGTTCGCCCGCCCGTGCGCAGACTTAAATCCGCGATGAGGCTGCATCGTTTCTGACCGCGAATGGGGGGGGGGGGACGGGTGGCGTCGTGCTCGGTTGTGCAGGAGCTGTCCGGGAAGCGGGAGGAGGTGGCGGGGGAGGTGCAACGCGTCCGGCTCGAGATGCAGGAGAAGATCGGACACCTGGAGGCGGAGAGGACGCACCAGGAGGGCCTGCGCGAGAAGATCGCCGCTCTGGAGCGACAGCTCAAAGGCAACGAAACGCTCGGCTCGTGGCGGTGCAACCGGTTCGGCGCGGGTCGGGCCGGGAAACTGGCGGCAGGGAATCTGAGGCGCACGTGCCGGATCTGGCCCCACAACTTCACGTCGTACAGCCCGCGGCCCAACGAGGCCGATCGCTTGTAAACAGCCCGCAAACGACGCTGACCCACCCGTCGCTGCGAGCATCCTCGCCGCACCCCTCGGTTACTCCGGGGGGGGGGGTGATTATTTTTTCCCAGTCAACAACGCGTGCCGCGTCGCGTTTCCAATCAATGTCTGCGTGCGCTCAGTTGCTTCTCAGTTTAACACGTAGGCTTTCGCGACCAATATTATTCATAATCAACGTTTTTGGGTTTAGATCGCGTTATTTATAAATGTGTCGTAACCCTCCACCACCCGACACGGCCAGTTGCTTCTCTCACCGCGGATGGGGGCCGCCCCCCTTGCGCGGTGACAGAAGCGGTGGAGGTGTGCGAGCGATATGGGTGGGTGGGGGAGGGCGCGTATTATGTTGCGGAACATCTTAACATCCGGAGGACACGGCAATAATAATAATAATGATTTCGATTTAAAGCTTTCGTGACTGCAGGGATTCATCTTCTTGGTTCTTTCGGTAAAGTCACGTAGGATGGAAATAATAAAATAATACAAATAAATATTATACATTAAAAAAGAATGTTTTATTTTTATTATTTTATTATTTCCATTCTACGTGACTTTACCGTAGAATGGAAATAATAAAATAATAAAAATAAATATTAAACATAATAAAATAAATGTTTTTTATTTTCTATTTTATCATTTCCATTCTGCGTGACTTTACCGAAAGAACCAAGAAGAATAATAATAACGACAACTGCGTCGCCTTCTCTCCCCCGCCCCGCCCCACCCAGGCCAGGCGAGCAGCCACAGGGAGAGCTTGCGGGACCGCGACTCTGAGATCGCGTCGCTGCGTGAGAGCGTGCGTGCTCGCGAGGCGGAGGCGACGCGCGCCAGGGAGGAGGAGGCCCAGCGGGCACGCGGGCTGCAGGCCGCCGTGCTCACCTACCTGCACGGCACGCCGGCGCTGTCGCCCCTCGCCGCCAGTGCTCACGCGCGCACCTGAGCGCACCTGTGCCAAATTTGCCGGGGGCGCCCGTGGCGAAAGGCGGTTGGCGTGGCAGCGTGTGGTTAGCATTGTGCCCTAGTGTCAGCGAATTCAGAATCATCGTAATCTTTGACTTAGGCCGGAGGAATCCGATGAGCTGTGGAGCTCTTTTTCACAGATGTACAGTGTGGGCAGGTGAGCAAGTTCCAACAGCAAACGATACAAAAAGAATGATGGGAATTAAATAGTTGACCACCCCCTCCCCTACCCCACTCCTATGTAATAATAATGATAATTACTTATTTATCCAGGTAAGCCACACCAAGTCGTACGACTCTTTTTGAGGAGGGTCCTGCATTGGGTGTTTATTGAAGACGTTTTCCGCCAATTATCTACGAGTTGTGTTTATACGCGGGGAGACTGGAGCGCCCGGAAAAAACCCATGCGAGGGGGCAACACTCGATCCCCGTGCAGATGGACAGACGGCGATAAAGTCCACCTGCTGTACTGCCTTCTCCTGGCATGCCAGGGTTCGGCAACCTCCTCGACGCCGCACGGGAAGGGAGTTTCACAAACTTTCGTGCGGCGATCCACCATCCTTCACTGCTGCCTCCTCCACAGTGCCTCTTCGTAGCCCAGCGCCTGCCCCCCCTTACTTCAGGCCCGTGGGTCTCTGTGCAGTTGCACCGCCTGCGCACTGGCCCCGCCCACTCTTACAGGCAGAGCCGTCCCCAGGGTACGGCGAATCGGGGCGACCTCCCCCACCCCGCACCTCGACATCACGGCGTCAAGACGTAGTACTACCGGCGTAGGGGCCCCGGGCCCCGCTACCCCCACTTCCCCTTAGACGGCCCTGCTTATGGGCATGGTTGTGTAGGCAGATGTAGCCAGGACCTGGTGGACGCTGGCAGGAGACCGCTATCGGAAATGGTCTGTGGGTGTTGCCAGGCCACGCGGCAATCGTTTCTTCTTTGGCAAACAGACCCACTGTTTGCTCGTTGTTTTTACGTCCTCTTATCAAATCACCATGGCGACGACCTCTTATCAAATCACCAGGGCGACCGGGTTCTGCGGTCTGGAAATTGAGTCACTGCATGAACTGGCGCACGACGCAATCTCAACTTCAATCAGCCGCCAAATTATTTCGGCTCAACCGAGTGCACACGAGGCGTTCCCGACTCCAGGGATGGATCTCGGGGCAAATTCCTGCCTGTTTTTGTTGCCCAGTCTAACCCCGACTATCACCAGCTTAATAAGTCGGGCTACCGAATGTATTGGCTTGGCCGACACGGTCCCGGTGGTGTCAGAACGTCATTTCTCAGTGTCCACTTGAAACATTTGCAAACATCTTGGTTTCGTTGCCGGTTTCTAAATGTTCTGGCCTCATGCTGAACGATGCGGGCAGAAGGCGGGGCTACCTTGTTAGTAGGCGTGGCTACCTGGGTAGTAGGTGGGGCCTACGAGCAGTAGGTAGGGCCAACATCTAAAAGAGTCTAATAGGCCGCTCAACTGTTGAAGGGGCTAGTGGTTGAGTGGGCGTGGTCATGATAAAGTGGGCGGGCCAGCTCACCACGAGTCCTGGTTGAACCTCTCAGACAAATTGTAGCCTCAGTTGATCAAATCGTGCCTCGGTCGTCTGCACTCAGCACTGCTGTGTAAATGGACAAGAGTTGGTCGATACCAGGGTAAATGAAATTGGGTTCGCTCGATTAAACATCTTGATCGATTTATCAAGATGTTGAATGAGATCGCTGTTGACCAGCATGGCTGAGTGAATGTGCCGGTGGTGATGTCACTCCTCCAATGCTTAAGTGTTATAATTAACTATCGATTACTCGTGGGCAGATTCACCCTGCTTGCAAAAAAAGGGCTTTACATGGGCATGCTGGGTTTGGAATCGGTCGCCGTTCCTCACTTGTTCGAGGGTTGGTGACTCAGCGGCCACGTGAACAGAAAGACGATGGCAAGTAGATACAGTATTCAAAGAAGCAATAAAAAAGCAGTTGGATGTTCTACACTGGTAAACAACACGTACACAACTAATACATCGCGCTCAACAACACGCAGTACCTTAAACCGAACACATCGCAGAACTATGCCAACACTAGAACCGGCGAGAATCCACGCATTCGCTAATTTTGTCGCCAAATTTACACGTGTTGCATTATCCGCGTTTACCATTTCTCAGGGCCCACCAACATTACCCCGGGGATACCTCTGGGGTTCGACTGCACTCACAAATAAAGCCACCAGCCTCTGCTTGGCAACGCAATAATGAGAAGTTTGTCTGTGCTGGGCCAGACCTTGCCATCACTGCGAGGGGGTTAAAGTTCACAAAAACATGGCCAATGGTGTTTTGCTGTCAACGCGGACAAGTTTTTTTTGTACGGATTTCAGTGGGTTTTTTATCTCCAGGATTGGGGGGCATGTAATTGTTTTTATTCGAGGACTTATTTTGTACATTGAATCAAAAGGTAATTGTCAAAAAAATTTATTTGGATGATATTTTTGTCTTAAATGTGTTTGAATGAATGGCTTGGTAAACAATGGTGATGAGTTTTGTTTTCCCTCTGACAAGAACATCTTTTTCAATTAAATTTAACGTTACTTTTCCAAAAAAATTATCGCAGCGTTTTATGAAATTGTGAGGAAGTGTTTGTCAAGATCCGATTAAACCTGCCAATTATTTCGAAACGGTAGAACAGGGACTAACAGAATTGACCCAATGTCCACATACTTAGATCTCCGTTAACGAAATAAGCTCAACACATTTGTCAACACTGTGGTGTTAAAGCGAAATAATGTGACGTTTCAGGCAATTGCCCCCATTCATAGGACCTACAATTATTTATTGACTTGTGTTGAGTTTTTGTTTTGCCACCCGGAATGTTCGGTTTTTCTCTTGCGCCATAATCGCTTTCATTACTCTTAACTCTTCTTCCCGCCCCATGTCCTGCTGATCACAACTTCCTCTATCTGGCTACACATCCCAAACTACTTTGGTTACTGGTAGGAACCACTTGGTTCCACCAGCCCACAGGGGATTATTGTGTCCGTCCGTCTGCTGGGTGGAGAGGGCAGGGGTTGGGTGGAGAGGGGAGGGGTGGGGTTGGGTGGGGAGGGTGGGGGTGGGTGGGGAGGGGCTGGGTGGGGAGGGGCTGGTCACCCCGTGGGGCCCTTATAAAACTCAACATTTAACCTACTCACGCCGGCTTGTGCCCGCCCTCACAGTTGGGCATATTTGCGGAATACACCACGCCGCCGTTGACCCTGGCCATTGACCGAGCAACCCAACGTTCCTACCAGCTCCCTCCGCAGGAATGTTTTATTTTACCTATGTAAGGCCCACTGAGCTATATAGCTCTTTTTGTCGGAAGCGACCTGGCCACAAATGACAGTTCAACGAAGTGGCTTATCACGTAGACGTTTAAAGCAGTCAATTAGCTCCAAACGCAGGTGTCTAAATGTGGAGGGAAAACCTGGAGAAAAACCCACGCGACCACGGGGAGAGAGACACGCAAACTCCAAATACACAGCAGGCGTCAGGGTCAGGATCTAACCCACGACCTCCTGTATACCAGGCGAGGTAGTTAACATCTCGTAGCCACCGCGATGATGAGAGACGCAAACTCCATATATACAGCAGCAGGGGTCAGGATCTAACCCACGACCTCCTGTATACCAGGCGAGGTAGTTAACATCTAGCCACCGTGATGATGATGAGAGACGCAAACTCCAAATATACAGCAGCAGGCGTCAGGGTCAGGATCTAACCCACGACCTCCTGTATACCAGGCGAGGTAGTTAACATCTAGCCACCGTGATGATGATGAGAGACGCAAACTCCAAATATACAGCAGCAGGCGTCAGGGTCAGGATCTAACCCACGACCTCCTGTAGACCAGGCGAGGTAGTTAACATCTCCTAGCCACCGTGATGATGATGAGAGGGTCAGGATCTAACCCACGACCTCCTGTATACCAGGCGAGGTAGTTAACATTTTATTACCGTGGCGGTGCCCATCCCCAGCCCTGCCTCGTCAGGTGCTAATTTCGAACAGCCAACATTCACCAACTTGCGTTGAGATGATTTGGCTCCTTTAAATTCCCACATGATAAGCCACTTCGTTGAGCTATTACCATCTGTGGCCAGGTCGCTTATGAAAAAAGAAGAGCTGCGTGGCTCAGTGGGTCTTAGCTGATAATAAAAACAGTAATTTAAATGTTTGCCCTGATTTTTTAAATTCGATTTTATTATTTGTTTTAATTATTCTCACAAAATAATACTGAAAGACTTAACAGTGCAAAAAAACAAGGTTGCAAACCTCCAAAAAAAATTATATGCAAAATAGACTGCTCAACCAATTAAACAAAGCACGCTAATTACAATTAAACATCTTTAAACTCGGTGTTTAAAAAACCCCATCGTGGTTTAACGCGACCAATAACGCCAACGGCTTCCGCAAGCGCGAGTAACAATTCCTACAATTGATAAGCAGCGCTCGATCGGACTTCCCCCCCCCCACATCCCGCCTTATCTGCACTGGGAAACACAAACGGCGAAAAGTGGGTGACGTAATCACCTTACGGAAAAAGCCGAACGTGTCCGAAGACGCGGCCCGCCGCGCCTTCGGGTTCTTCGCTCTTGGCCCCGCCCCCAGCCCCACGCCCCGCCCACAACCCCACGCCCCGCCCCTACCCCACCGCGAACAGGCTGCCGCTGCCTTCTTCCTCTCCCATTGGACACGTGGGCTGGTGGGTCCAATGGGAGAGGAAGAAGGCAGCGGCAGCTTGTTCGGGGTGGGGGTGTGTGTGGGGTGGGGGGTGTTGACGTCATCACAACGCGAGGTCAACTTAGCCGGCCATCTTACCACGGGGAAACGAGAGCGAACGCCCGTCGACCCCAATAGAGAGGGTTGTGTTTTTGTTGCGTTTTAAGTTGGATCGTGTCAATATACATCGTTTCGTTAAACCCGCCGCCACCCGATATGCAGCCAATGTAAGTAAGGTTTGTCACGTCAACAATTGCGTGCCAATTCGTTGCTAGTACAAGCAAACAACATTTAGATTTGGGAGTACGAAGTTTCGCTAATAATTACAACAACCAGCATCATCAGGTGACAGCCAGAGTTGTATAAATGTTGTAGTGGGCTTACTCTGCAACACACCGGTTTGTTGGAGAGTAAACCCACCGCAACATTTACAATTCGAGTACGAAGTTTCGCTAGTAATTACAACAACCAGCATCATCAGGTGACCGCCAGAGTTGTGTAAATGTTGTAGTGGGCTTACTCTCTAATACACCGGTGTTGCTGTACTAGTAACGAATTGGCACGTTCTGTTTACGTGACAAACCTTACTAATTGGCTGTGTCGGGTGGTGGCGGGTTTAACGACACATTTATATTTACGCGATCTAACTCAAAAACCTCTTATGGATATTGGTCGCGAAAGCATACGAAGGTGTTAAACCACCTCATCTCATCGTCTTATAGATTTATAAAGCGCCCTAATCCAAGGCGTTCATACGAGAGATGCGCCCCGAGGAGATGGAGCGATGAAATTCATGGAGCTTGCGTGTGGATTTGATTCATCCACCAGTGGATCGATCATGGATGATACATGGCCAGGTTTCAACGTTGAGTGTCTCATCAGCAGCAGAGTCAGGCCCGATGGGCCACCAATTCCTGCGAACTACCCAGATCTTTATACGCATGGCCAGGTTTCAACATTGAGTGTCTCATCAGCAGTCAGGCCCGATGGGCCACCAATTCCTGCGAACTACCCAGATCTTTATACGCATGGCCAGGTTTCAACATTGAGTGTCTCATCAGCAGTCAGGCCCGATGGGCCACCAATTCCTGCGAACTACCCAGATCTTTATAAGCATGGCCAGGTTTCAACATTGAATGTCTCATCAACAGCAGAATCAGGCCCGATGGGCCACCAATTCCTGCGAGCTACCCAGATCTTTATAAGCAAGGCCAGGTTTCAACATTGAATGTTTCATCAACAGCAGAATCAGGCCCGATGGGCCACCAATTCCTGCGAACTACCCAGATCTTTATAAGCATGGCCAGGTTTCAACATTGAGTATCTCATCAATAGCAGAGTCAGGCCCCGATGGGCTACCAATTCCTGCGAACTACCCAGATCTTTATAAGCATGGCCAGGTTTCAACATTGAGTGTCTCATCATCAGCAGACTCAGGCCCGATGGGCCACCAATTCCTGCGAACTACCCAGATCTTTATAAGCACGGCCAGGTTTCAACATTGAGTGTCTCATCATCAGCAGAGTCAGGCCCGATGGGCCACCAATTCCTGCGAACTACCCAGATCTTTATAAGCAAGGCCAGGTTTCAACATTGAATGTCTCATCAACAGCAGAATCAGGCCCGATGGGCCACCAATTCCTGCGAGCTACCCAGATCTTTATAAGCAAGGCCAGGTTTCAACATTGAATGTTTCATCAACAGCAGAATCAGGCCCGATGGGCCACCAATGACTTTGACAGGCAAAAGGAGCGACTTGCCCCCCCTCCTACAATCATCCTCAAGTTCCCTGAGCAGGATGGCCGCGGCGTTTCCTCCACCGGTTGAATTGAGCGAATCCATTCCGCCCACGCCACAACCAACCAACCCATAGCCACTGCCACCCCTCCTCCTCCTCTCTTCCCCCTCCTCCTCCTCCAGCCCAGCCCAAGCCGGGCCAACAGGAGGAAGTGAACACACATCTCCGCCTCGAGTCATCAATACGCGGGGTGGGTTGGGTGGTGGCTGGTTTCAGCTGTGTGCCCTGTTTGCGGTAAAAGCCCTCATTATAGCGTCTCGTAGCGCCAAGTGTGCCCGTCTCTCTCTCTCTGTCTCTCTGTGTCTCTCTCTCTTCAACCAAATCAGCCGTCTTTACGTCTCTCGTCCTGCGCTCTCCGTCGCCCCGTGAAATGCAAGCGATTAAGTGCGTGGTGGTCGGCGATGGGTGAGTTTTTGCGCGCTGCTTGGCGTACCCCCCCCCCAACACGACCACCCCTCTCTCTCTCTCACACAGTCACGCTCCACACAGGCTCCACTGGGACCCTGATCCCAATAACCCTATTGGAACTATAACCCCAAACCACACCCACCCACCCCATAGCTCAAATCCGTGGGTCCTGGGGTTTTGGAACCCCAGATTTTGGGGTGGTTGGCGGGGGCCACATTTGTCTTAGACGCCGGCCGGCAGGGCCTGGGTGGGCTGGGTCGGGATGGGTTTTTGGCGAGCTGCCACTGACATTCCTACTGGAAACCTCAAATACTATGATGTTACGTCACTCCACATGGATGTTACGATGGTGTCCCATCTGCTCGTCGTCGGTGAACCAAGTAGTTTTGCCACGGCCGGTGTGAGGCTCAAGGCCCGTGGAAGGCGGATTTCAGAACCGTCATCACTGGAGGAATCCGATGAGCTATAAAGCTCTTTTTAGCCCCACACAGATGTCCAGTAGGGGCACGGGGTAGGAACGTTACAGCAACAAACAGTACACAAATACTATATATTTGTTTGTGTTTTACGGGACGACATGTTGGCAGCAGGTCGTTCAGAGGGACACTTGGCATCTGGGTGGTGGTTGTTGTTGGTGGTGGTGGTTGTTGTTGGCGGTGATGGTGTTGACGATGGTATTCGTGTTGAGAATTTGGTGGTGGTGGTGGGTGATGTTCACGTTGGTTGCGATGGTTGTCGTGTTGTGGTGTTGGTGAGAGCATTGCAAGTGTGGTGTATTTGGTAGTGATGGTTGTGGTGTTGGTGATTGTTGTTGGTGCTGCTTGTAGTGGTAATTTTGGTGCCGGTGGTGCTTGTTGGTGTTGTTGGTGTTGTTGGTGTTGTTGGTGGTGATCACAGTGGGTACCAGAGGTGTGGACTCGAGTCATGTGACTTGGACTCGAGTCAGACTCGAGTCATGAATTTGATGACTTGCGACTCGACTTGGACTTGCATAACAATGACTTTGTCCCACCTCTGGTGGGTACATAGGAATGGCCATATTCTAATACTCTCCTAATCTTCTCGTTCTGGCTCGAGAATTGTTACGAGTTTAAAATCCAAATCGGGGGTGGAGGACGAACCCAGCGTAACATTTCATTCCGGGTCGATTAAACGAGGAGCAAGACGTGGTGGGAAGTCAATGGCTATAATGTCACGACTCATTCCCGCCAGAGTAATTTTAGAATTTTCACCACCGCATCTCAGGCTGTTGACATATTTCTGTTTCACATTCTGGGCTGATGTCTTATTTTAGCCGCCGCACGTTCATTGATAATGCCACGGACTGCGAAAGTTCACGCATTCAACTTTAAACTAAAACCGTTAAGGGGAAGTTACGTGGCAATGGGTAGCAAAACTTGTCATTTCTAGAGAAGATACAATGTCCGATGGCCAAGGGTAATGACGGAGTGGCAGTAAAGGAATGGACAAGTAGACCAAATAGCCTCGAGGAATGTCCGTGAGTCAAGCAGTTGCAGGTCTGCGCCTTCGAATTTTCATGGGAGTAGCAGGTAATCGCCTCGGCACTTCCACGCACGAGATGGTGAATCACCCGGGTGTGTGTGGCTGGGCCCGGTTTGGAGAAGTTTCATCCGTCGCATTTTTTTTGTTGCGCCAAAACGTTATCACTTCGCAGGCAGGAAGTTCTGCAAAATCTGTCGGTTGCAGGCGGCGAGAGAGAGAGGGTGGCGTGCGTGTGTGTTGTGTGGGTTTTGTCTTGCAGTGTATTTTGCCAGCGTGAACACGGCGAGATGTGTCCGTGGCACAGACTTGCACACTCACATACACACATTCACAAACTCAAAGTACCATCATCTCCAAATCAGACACCACCCAGGAAAGCTGCGCTGAGTTTCATGACACTTCAGGAGGGTACTGCCAAGGTTGATGTGTATTCAATTTGAGTAATTTGCCATGTAATTTTTGTTTAAAAAATCGGGCAAATTTGGACCACGTAGCCTGTAGCAAATTTGGCCTACTCTGCGATGCAGATGGCTGTAGCAATGTTACGGTAAATAAACACCACAGTATTAATCGGGGCGACCTGTTGGATTCAAACCGTGAACCTCTAGAATAAGCGGCGAAGTCGCTACTGTTAGGCCACATCACTATCGAATAATTTAAACCAATTCAACTTTGGCTGCTGTAAATGTCCACGTGATAAGCCACTCCCTTGAGCAATCGTTTTGTTGACCAGGTTGCGTCTGAAAAAAATAATTCTCTAGCTCAGTGGGACTTACTTGGTAAAATCTAAATAAGTAACAAAACAGATGCTTAGTTTAATACATACAGACGTGCTAACATACACACCAATAAACAAGAAAACACATTGCCAATCTCTCAAATCACACAAGCTCGCAAGACACAAATATACGCGATCTAACCCAAAACAACCTCTATCATGGATGATATTGGTCGCAAAAGCTTGCAAGTTAAACTGAAATATCCCCAGCAGAGCCTTTAACAGACTGTTGGGGTAAGTTCTGTTAGCAAGCACCTATGAAGGCTGGCAGGGCACACACAAAGAAGTGGTGGCCAACACCACGCCTGGCCACCTTTATTTCCCCAGTGCTAATGTTGACATGCCACACGAGGTACTAAGTTAAGGCTGAGTCGACCAGGGCGAGGCCTTGGACCAGTTCATATATTAGTCACTGGTTTTAGCCGTGAGCGGGAATCGACATCGGGTTGCCGGATTAGCCGTGCGGTGTGACACCCGCTGCACTACACACCAACTTGCACACACATACAACACCAACTTGCACACGTGTACAACACCCACATGCACCAACGCACACAACAACAACAACCGCCATTCGCCACTAAGTGGCGGTGACGTCACCACGACGATTGTGCCAGGCCAAGTGCACCTTGAGGCCACGTGACGTGTCGAACGCCCGCTGGCAGGAGGTCACGGGGCAGACCCAGGTGCCACGGGTCGACTGACCGAGATGACCAACGCGCACACACATCTACTCGCATGCACACCAACTCAATCGCACGCACATCCTCAACACGCACGCATCAAAACACTTCATGACGTTGCATGCACGCAATCCGACAATCGAACTCGGAGAGATTTAAAACAAAAACCCGCCACTCTTAATGTCATACAACGTCATCAACTCTGACACGCACGTCACCAACACATTGCACACATCTTCATCGAACTGACAACTGAGAACGCGCACACACGCACACACAAGCTCCACCTCACGTCGTCGTCTTTGTTTCTCGTTTCTCTCCCAACAGTGCCGTGGGTAAGACATGTCTTCTCATCAGCTACACCACAAACGCCTTTCCCGGAGAATACATTCCGACCGTGTAAGTGTCCACGCGGTCACTTCCGTTGCTGCCACTGTCCCCCATGGCCCTCAGCCTGAACTGCCTTCCTTCTCACTCCGCTGTGTGCTATATATAAGTGGGGCCGTTACAATGTAAAGGGAAAAAATGCCGTGATAAAATTAAAAAAACGACATTCACACACCGATTGAGTTTCTATCTAGCCGCCTGTGATTAACACCAGGATATATGCACGCCGAATGTTTAATGTGACTTGGATCGGATACGTCACTTGGAGGAATGTTGGTGCTGGTGGAGTGTTACATCACGGAGACTCTCATAAAAGGGCCGGTGGTTTCATTCAGCAGTGGATTGTTCATGTCCGGTGGTGGTGGTGATGATGATGGTGATGTGTCACGAGGTTACGTCACGCGTAATGATGTCGTGGTGAGGCGAGACGTGGACACTGTCTTTGAAATTGCGGTGAATTCATCCATTTAGAGCTGGAATTTGCTGTCAACTTTAGAGCAACTCTTTGACTAATTCTAGATTTGAAGCTTTCGTGACTGCAAGGATTCATACTCTTAGGTTTTTTCGGTAAAGTCACGTAGGTAAAAAAAAAATTGGCCGGCATTCTGTCGGGTTAGTCCCTCGCCGCGGCATCGTAACTTTACGCGCAGATTTCCATCTCATCGGATCATCTTTCCGAGGGTTTATCATACGCCCGGTGCAGGCAGACCAAGAGGCAGACGGTCAAACAGAACTAATGAATGTACATACACAGCACACGCAGAACTCTTGTGTTGCCTCCGAAACGTCGTGATTTTTATTTTATTTTTTATTTTACTTTTATTAATTTAGATTTTTTTTACCTACGTGACTTTACCGAAAAAACCTAAGAATACGCAGAACTCTGTTCTGGTAGTCTACAGTATTTGCTAGGCCTGCAGTATTCAATAAGGACTCGGTACTCTCGTTCTCAGCAATTGTTGATGTTTCTGTCTCGGTTTTGTTGTTGTTGTTGCTGTGCTCACGGCCTCCACGGATCTCCCGTGTAAAATAGCGGGGAAACTGGCCAGACGGGATCAACAGTGAAATAAATTAAATCAAATCTTGATTTGAAGCTTTCGTGACTGCAGGAATCCATAACTGCTGAAGTAAGCCAACTTCAGCAGTTATTTCTTTGCTGTGGTTGTCCCACCTGATGACGATTGCTTGTGTTGCGATCGAAACGTCGCGATCTGTTATTTTTCTACCTACGTGGCTTTACCGAAATAACTAAATAAAATAAACTTAAACTGTATCTCCGCGTGAACAAGATTGCGTTCGTAGTCTTTCGCCCCCCTTTGACTTTCCACGCCAGAATTAGTTTGAAGCAAGAAACCTCTGAACCGGCTGGTTGGTCTGGAAACTCAACAGGTCGATAGGCTCATTCTTTAAAAAAAAAAATCTATACTTGGAGATAAACAATGGAGTTCGGATTTACATTTGCTGTCGTGCCACATTGCTCAACACTGAGTTTTGCACCGTGTTAACACGTTCAGTCTCGGTTGGAACGCGTTAAAAAATGCGGTTGATCCTGCCCGTAGGCTAATGTTGTTGTGCTGCCCCGTGTAGCGGGTGGAGCTGGAGTATCAGCCCCCCACTCTCCCCCCTCTTGCCCCCACCCTCCCCCCTCTTGCCCCCCGCCCTCCCCCCTCTTGCCCCCCACCCTCCCCCTCTTGCCCCCCACCCTCCCCCCTCTTGCCCCCACCCTCCCCCTCTTTCCCCCACCCTCCCCCCTCTTGCCCCCCACCCTCCCCCCTCTTGCCCCCCACCCTCCCCCCTTACCTCCTCCCCCTCTTGCCCCCCACCCCTCTTGCCCTCTCTCCTCAGGCCCTCTCTCCCCTGTAAACACTGACACCACGCCCAGGCTGGCTATAGGGCACACACAACCACTCCCTCCCTCCCTCCTCCTCGGGGAAACGCGATAAGGCCAACGCGGAAATGGCTCGAGCTCTAACGACCCCTGGGCTGCAGTCCGTGGCGCGCCCTGCTAAACACTTCGGGCAAAGGGGACGCGTTCTTTTCCCTGCTCCCAGGGTGCATTTTTTTCTTACCGAGTTGAGTTAGGCCTGTGCAGGACACGTCGCTTGAAAGAGATGATGGCAGACGATCACAGTTTGTCGTCCTTTCCCCCCCCCCTCCTCACCTTCGATTAGCATGGTTGGCTACGTACGGTGCGAAAGAAGTTCAACAATACATACGTACATATGAACGGGGCGGTTAGCAAACGAACGGAACGTGTCCGAGAGAGGACGTCTTTCCCAGGAGATGGAGCGATGAAATGAGCTCGTGCGCAATTGCTGGGTGGATTATTACATCACAATGATCGTGAGAGATGGTGTCGGGTTGGGGAGGCCTTCATCCAGCAGTGGATTGACCATGACTTTATGATGATGACCAAATATGTTTCCTTACATGATTCTTTTCAATTTCCCATTCAAGACAAATCCCCAAAATGATGACATTCCAGGCCCTCCCCCCCAGAGTGCATTTCTGGCCCGGTGGCTGTGAACACGGAAGTTCGGAGGAGTTGTGCATGCGTGTGGTTTTCTTGTCACAGTGAGGAAGTCTTGTTGGGACATGCAAGGATGGGTTTCCGCGTTGGTTGACTATGTGTGTGTGGTTTAAGGCTGCTTCTGCTTACAGTATATTCTATTAGAGTGGACTACAGATGAATTATTATGACCAAATCCTCCGGCGAGGCCTCAACTCATCACAACTCAAAAGCCGAGCAACGGTTGAGCCTGCATAGCGCTTGGATTGGTGAGCACCATTTATATATATACAACGGGTATTGTAGGCTGTTGTGGGAAGCAACATCAATTGTTGTGCTCTACTTCTATGCTCCCCACGGCTGTGGCTCTCCCCCACCTTCAAAATCTTTTGATAATCAGAATCTTTTGACGTAAAACTTTGGTGACTGCAGCAATTCATGTTCTTGGTTCTTGCGGTGAAGTCACGTAGATAGAAAATAAAATAACAGTTAATAAAATAAAATTAAATACAAAATAAAAATAATAAATTTAAAATAATAAAAGCAAAAAAAACCACGACGTTTCGATCGCAACACAAGTGGTCTTTGTCGTTTTATTTTATATCTACGTGACTTTACCGAAAAAACCAAGAATATGATAACCAGAATCTTTATTTATAATGGAGGAATCTGATGAGCTATGAAGCTCTTTTCCAAACATGTCCTTCACCGACCCACAAATTGACCAGCACGATATAGTATGGTCCATACAACCGCAACCCACCTGAGCGCAAGGTGTGGGGGTAGGCATTCATCCTGCTGTGTCGGTTGACATAGGGCTGGAAGTTTATTTCTTATTTATTTAAATAATTGAATAACTTGCATTCCTCTGCTCGATGAAGACCTCCGTCCCATGCTGTTGTCTTGGGGGGAGGGGGGGCGAGGAGGGGGGGGGGCCGGTGGGGTTGTTTGACCATACTACTCCATGCAGCCCGGTATGGGCTGCTCCAGGGTAGAAGGTCGAGGAGCGATTCAGATAGCGCTCGTCGCTAACGTTTGCCTTGGCGGCGACTCAAACGCAGTCTCCCCCTGGGTTCATAGTGCACCGCGCAAAACCATCGCATGCCCTGGCCCAAGGCCACCGACGATTCTTGACCGTCAATACGACGACGACGACAACCTGCGCTCTTTCTCTACCCCTTGTTCATGTTTTTGTTTGTTGCGGTTGCACCCGATTCAAGAGCCGAATGGCTCACAGGGCTACACCTAATAAATGAACTTTGAACCCCGCCGCATCTCAATGCAATTCCAAAGCACGCGATGCTCCGTCATTCTTCGCGCACCTTTCAACTATTAATCGCCGGGCGGAACCACAGTTTACAACGGTGGGGGATGTTACCGGGGCCTTTGGTGGCCGGGCTGGTATTTCGCGCCATTGATTAAAAATCAGTAATATTTTTATTAAAAACTTTTTTTAAAACACGCTTTTAAGAGATGTACTAGTAATGGCAGAACTCCACGACTCCAGGAAGTGGCCCCGAAGCTTGCCATAACGTAATATACAGCCAACGTCAGTTGAGCGTGGACAATTAGACCCAAGCCGAAACATAACATATAAAAAATAATGTTTAAAAATATATATTGTTTTATTTCATGATAGAATATAGTGTTGTCATCAGTATGACATAAGTACACCAAGTTTGCGGTCGATACCACATTGGGAAGTGGGTTAAAATTGAGTTACAAAATTTGAGGTTACAAGATTTGAGGATACAACAACAACGACAACAACAACAACATACAAAGTGAGTTAAAAGAAAGCGTTTAACAATAACAAAAACGTGCAGAAAGGAGCGCCGTGTTGTTAAGCAGTCGTGGGTCCCTCGTAATCTTGTGCTGTTATAATGAACCCTTGGACTGTTTGCAGTCCAAATATGATCCGTATGTAGTATACTCACACCCACACCTAGCGGTGTCAGTCATCCGGTGTCAGTCATCCGCTGGGTTTGTTTGACTGAGCGGCTTCAAACCGGTTAATGTTTGATCGGAGGTTAATTTCAGCCGGCTCTGTACAGAGGATACGTATCTACCCCACACAATGTATCCATGCCAACTCGATACAATAGTACACATTCCATATCAAGTATATCATTGTGTGATCACACCCTTTCTGGTCAATACAATTTCTTGCTCTAATTCGTAGCGAGGTGGTACTCATTTCCCGTTTACAGCCCTGAACTCGTGGTAGAAATTCCACATTCCTGTGGCGGGGGCGAATCTCTCTTTATGACAATCGCCTGTTAATGTCCGCAAAAAGTGCTGTTTATTTTATCGACCCCAGAGGGATGATGGGCTGAGATCGCCACCACAACCAGGATTCGAAATCGCAACTTTCCCATTGTGAGCAGTGCGTGGTACTCCCCCCTCTGTGAAGACGTGTACTGGCCACCGTGGAAGAGTAGGCCAATGCTCTCTTAGAGGGGGCTCTCTAAAGCTTCCTCTTGTCGAGGCCCTTCCGCCGACTGCGGTGTGAGCAAGCAATTGCAGGGCTGCACCTATACCACCACCACCACCACCCTTTAATAATGCTCTCCAATTGGTCCCGGCCACCTTGTGTGCCCGTCTTGGCCTTCAGGAAACGCTCGTTAACCGCGCTTCCCCCGACCAGCGCGGTGCCCTTACGCCACAGCGCTCGTCGCTAGCCGCTTAGCCGGCTGGAGACGGAAGGGAAAATGTCAAGGGGGGGTGGCAGGCAGAGGTTGCAACCGGATACCCGATACCCGTACCCTACCCGATACCCGGCTACCCGTACCCGGCCGGGTACGGGTACCCGTTTGCGACCCTGGTGCGGCCGGGTACGGGTAGGCCGTGAGTCACTGGTGAGTAACCGTTTGTCACTCATTTCCCAACGTCTTGTCTCTTCTCACAATTCAAGTTCCTAGAATCAACCCACCCGCGCCTGCAACATGGCTTCATTCCAGAGGTCGCAATCGGGTACCTGATACACGTACCCTACCCGTACCCGGCCGGGTACGGGTACGGCCGGGTACGGGTACTCGTTTGCGACCCTGGTGCGGCCGGGTACGGGTAAGAAATCAAAACCCGTTTGCGACCTCTGGTGGCAGGTGTAGCCGACGCAAAGACATGTTGCGACTTTCTCGTGCCAGCGTGAGATTTGAATAGTGGGAGGGTGGTGGTGGTGTTACACTGCAGACCGCATGACTTGATAAGTTAATGGGTACGCTGCTGCCGATTCGTCATATGTTGTTGAATTCTAAATCGTCCAGAATGCCACTGATCCCAGAAGATAAGCAGGACTGAGCCTGGATAGTAACATGGAACAGAGACTGCCTCAAAAACACGAAGTGCTGTTGTAGGCCTGGGTTTTCGGTTAGCTAGAAGATGGCATCACAGTTGTCTTGTGGTTGTTGTTGTTGTTGTTTGACTTGCATCCCACTGGGATTTTTGCACACAGCGTTGGTGTACGGTGCTTTTTTCTGGAATTTTTGCTGGTTTTTTTCTTCTGGATTTTCAGTTTGCACTCAGTCACATAGTCACTTGCAGATGTTTTCTTGTTCATCTTTTTCCTTTTTTGTTTGTTGCGGTTGCACCCGATTCAAGAGCCAAATGGCTCACAGGGCTAGTACCTAATAAATGAACTTCAACTTGGATTCTTGAGTCCTATCGGTGTGGAGCCTGGAGCTTTATTCCCTGGTACACGTGGGTTTCCTCCGAGCACTCGGGTTTCTCACCGCCCGGAGTGAATGTAATTGACCCAAGCACAGCGCAGTGTAGCAGCACCCTCTTGACAAAGAGTCCCAGAGACTCGGTGGTGTTTTTTAAAATCCTTTATATTAAGTTCACTTGCTCGCTTGCTTGCGCGCTTACGACCGTGCAAATCTTTCGGTCGTTTTTTAACCCACTTCCCGTGATCCAATCGAGCTGACATTTTGCACACAGACTCGTTGTGCGTGACAATTTATTTTCGTGAAAATGTTTTTCCAAAATGTTACACTTTTTAGGAAAAAAAAATTATATTTAATTACCAATTGCTTAATGGTGGCAGGCAATCATCTGACCCATAGGTGGCAGCCATCTCAAGCCAGAGGACGAGAGGACTCTAGCCGCCACGCATATAAAGGATTTAGAGTGAAAAACTTAGTTTTTACGGGTTAATTTTTATGCAATATTTTGCTTTCTTTTCTTGGATTTTCTGTTTGCACTCAGTCAAATATTCACTTTAAGATATTTTTTTGTTCATGTTTTTGTTTTTTTGTTTGTTGCGGTTGCACCCGATTCAAGAGCCGAATGGCTCACAGGGCTATACCTAATAAATGAACTTGAACTTGTTCGGTGAGCAATTAGGAGGCGTTACGATTCGTTTTCACGGAGATGCTTCCGCGCTGTAATAGTCGAGCACGGTTTGATCTCCCGGCGTGGCAGCAGACACAATGGGCACGTTTCTTGCCTCCGTCCGCCCAGCATTGTGAGCGGTCGCACCACACACAGTCAGTCGATCAGCTGGTCTTGTGTGGTGGGGTCAAGTGTGGGTACTCGCACCTCTCCCAAGGCATCGGTGTGAAAGAGTGGGCGGAAAAATGTCCTCTAGAACAGGCCCACTCGAGATCTCCCGTCTCGTGGAGGCCCTACTGCCAAGCAGTGGCTTGCTCAAGCAATTGCAGGGGCTGCACCTCTAGCCGGCGTTTGACTGCTACCTGTGCGTGATTCACTGACACCGTGCAAGCAGCCGTCTTTGTCGACCCCCCCCCCCCCTCCGAACAAACCTCGGGCGTGCTCCGGGCCCCTGCGTGTGCCAGCCTGTCCCGTGCACGAGTCGTTAAGCTCCGTTAATTATAATAAGAGGGAGTTCAAAGTGACGGCGCGTCATTCCACCGCGGCCGCCCTCGCCACGTCGTAGCCGCCTTTGGAGACGTTTCGCGGCCCCCCCCCCCCCCTTTTTTTGTTTGTTGTCAATCCACTGCTGGATGAAGGCCGCCTAACGCCGTACGGGTCGGGGGGGGGGGCTGTTTGACCACACTTCACCGTGCCGGTCAGTGCGGGTTGGCTCGGGCGGGGAGCATAGACACCGGATCATAGAAGTACAGTACAACAATGGCTTTTACTGCACTGCCCTCTGCTGCCTGCCGCGTGTCCACGAAGCGGCCTATGGCAACCTGTTTGTGCGTTGATGGGTGACCACTGCGTTGTCACGGTGACGTCACTTAATGTTGCAACGATGGCTTGACGGTAACTTAAGTGTTAGTTTATTTATTTCATGAACGACGCGTAAAGTAGCCCGGGACACACAGCCTAGGTGCTATAACTACAGGGCGTTGGCAATGTCCTCTTACCGTGGGCACAGCCACGCGTTTGGAAGTTGAAGGTGTCCCAACAGCGAATGGTTCCCGGTGGTCATTGAGTGACAATTTTTTTAACCAAAACACATTTTTATTTTATTTTACCACGAATGGTAGCTCAACGAAGTGGCTTATCGCGTGGAAATTTATAGAAGCCAAATACTCGGGAACGCACGTTGATTCTAAATGTGGAGGGAAAAACCGGGAGGACCCAGAGAAAAATCCACGCGACCACGGGGAAATGGAGAGAGACATGCAGCCCTCCAAATGTACAGCAGCAGGCGTCAGGGTCGGGATTGAACCCACGACCTCCTGTATACCAAGCGAGGTAGTTAACATCTCCGAGCCACCGTGATTATGATGAGAGAGACATTCAAACTCCAAATGTACAGCAGCAGGCGTCAGGGTCGGGAACGAACCCACGAACTCCTGTATACCAAGCGAGGTAGTTAACATCTCCTAGCCACCGTGATGATGATGAGAGAGACACTCAAACTCCAAATATACAGCAGGCGTCAGGGTCGGGAACGAACCCACGAACTCCTGTATACCAAGCGAGGTAGTTAACATCTCCGAGCCACCGTGATGATGATGAGAGAGACACTCAAACTCCAAATATACAGCAGGTGTCAGGGTCAGGATCAAACCCACGACCTCATGTATACCAGGCGAGGTAGTTAACATCTCGCCGTCTTGTCTTGGTGTGGTCCGGAACTGTGTTTGCTGTTGTTTTGCTGCCTTGGCCAAGCTTCGGAATTGGTGTACTTATGTATTAGAATTTATATACTGTTTTGATTTAAAGCTTTCGTGACTGCAAGGATTCATATTCTTGGTTCTTTCGGTAAAGTCACGTATCACCTGATGATGATTGCTTGTGTTGCAGTCGAAACGGCGTGATAATTTTATTGTTTAATGTTTTTATTACTTTATTATTTCCTTTCTACGTGACTTTACCGAAAGAACCAAGAATATTTATCTCTGTTATTTATATTTAGTGATTTGTTTACCTTTCCTATTCTTTGCACTCCTATCGTGTTTTTGTATTGTTTGTTGTTGTAACTCTCGGACCCGCCCCTACTGGACATCTGTGAAAAAGAGCTTAATACCGAATATAGTTTTTCTCCAGGATAAATAAAGATTCTGATTCTGAAATTTCAGACAGTTGTCCCCTGCTCCCCGCAGTTCTTCATGGATAAGACGAGTCCCACCGCACTACGATGATATTAATATCGTAAAAAATGCCTTCATAGAAAATAGAAACACACACATACATCGTGACGGTTGTACCCACACATCCTCATGCTTCCGTGCTCCCCTCTGCACCTCCTGCGATGGCTTCTGGACCCCAGGTTCGACAACTACTCGGCGAACGTGATGGTGGACGGCAAGCCGGTGAACCTGGGACTGTGGGACACAGCCGGGCAGGAGGACTACGACCGACTGAGACCGCTCTCCTACCCGCAGACGGTGAGCCCCGGCTCCTGCACCATACCACCGCCGCCGCCCCTCCCCACCAACTTTCACCGTCATCACCTTTGTCATCATTGTCATTATTGTCATCGTCATCACCTTCGTCGTCATCATCACCTTTATCACTTTCAGCATCATCACCATCATCAACACCTTAATCGTTATCATCATCATCACCATCATCATCATTGTCATCACGATCACCGTCAGTCGTGGTAGAATTAACAGCACGCGGAGATCATCGACGGGGTGGCCGCCGTGCGCCGTCGCCTGCTCCTGTACGTGAACTTTGGTTGGGATGGCTGGAAAAAAGAAAAAAAAACGCAGCACAGTTGACAAGCAGAGCCGACGCAATGACGTTGAGCCACACCTGGTGGTCTCACCTGGCACGGAGTTTGGCAACGCCCCCCGTTTCAAGGCCCTGGCACATGCTACCATCCGTACAGTGCGTGTTCATTTGCCTGTCGCTTTGCCGTGTGGGTCCCAGACTCATGGTTGGTATGTTGAACGTTTTTATTTGACTGCAGGGATTCATTTTCTTGGTTCTTTCGGTAAGAATTTTATTGTTTGATATTTTTATTATTTTATTATTTCTATTCTACGTGACTTTACCGAAAGAACCAAGAATATGTAATACGTTGTTAAACGTCCTCATTCTAGTACATGGTGCAGTGCTCCCTCGTTATTCACGAACTTGCTGTCCTCGATTTTGGATATCCGCGAATCGCACCTGGAACTCTACGCATCTGCATCGAGAGAGAGAGAGAGAGAAGAAAGTGGTGAGAGATAAAGCGATGAGATCCTTTAAAATCCATTTATAATAGGGCAACACACTTCTTGCCAGTATCTTGGATACTTTGATACTGGCAGGGAAGGTCGCATGATGATCTATTTATAATATTTAATATTTATTTCCCAAAAAGTTACGTTATGATTATTTTCACACATTTAGTAGCTTATTTGCTTGCGTATTCATTCAAGGATTTCGTAGGCCAATGTCATTGCCCGTGAAATGTGCCATTCACGAGCATCTCCGCAGCGTATCCCTCTTGAATAGCGAGGGAACGCCGGTGCGTGTACGGCCCCGCATCTCGGGGTTAAGGTGACCGCACGTCACCCATGCGGGTCAGCCGAGCGCGGCTTGGTGAAGGTCGGGGAGCGTACTACACCACATGGAATCGTCGAGGTAGAGCACAACGATGGGATTTTTTCCGCACTGCTCACCGCTGGCCACCATGCAGACCCGCAGCCCTTTGTCCGATGACAACCTTGTTTGTCCATAGCGGTCACCCATTCAAACCCAGAAGCAAGAAAACCCAATCGCGTAATTTTTGGCCACATTCCAGCTTTGAGAGGATCGTTGGTTTGACTGCCGTGTGTCGAACATTACGGGAAGTCCTCGCTTGGCGCGTGTTCATGCAAAGGGCGTTTTCCCTACCCACGCGGTTCTTCGATTAGGAAACACTTTTTTGACGGAATGCGGAACGCACGCCGTTATAATGCGGAGCGGTCAACGAGGAGCTACTTTCTTGAGCTGCACGGCTGAGCGGTGCGATACAGTACGCGGAATGATACATTAACGTGGTGGCGTTGCGCTATCGTCTCAGTTTGTCCCATTATGGGATGACTGCAGGCTAATTCTATATGTGAAGCTTTCGTGACTGCAAGGATTCATACTCTTAGTTCTTTCGGTAAAGTCACGTAGGTAAAAAATGAAATTAAAATTAATAAAAATAAAATAAAAATCACGACGTTTCGGAGGCAACACAAGTCTCCGTCATCAGGTGGGACCGTCACAGCCAGATTTGCTGTATCAAGTGGTTGCAGCAAATCTGGCTGTGACGGTCCCACCCATCAAGTGATGCAGCAAATCTGGCTGTGACGGTCCCACCTGATGACGGAGACTTGTGTTGCCTCCGAAACGTCGTGATTTTTATTTTATTTTTATTAATTTAAATTTCATTTTTTACCTACGTGACTTTACCGAAAGAACTAAGAGTATGACTGCAGGCTGATGATTTTAAAAGCGCAAATGTGATTCGGTGAACGGCAATACCCCGCTCAGCGCGGCACTTTTCAGGAACTCGCCTGCCACGTTAAACGAGAACTCACTGCGATTCTCGCATGGCAGGATGGGTGATAAAAGTGGCGGCCTCTGGGGCGCGTGCCAGATTGTCACCTCCAAGGCACCCCTGTGGCATCCGCTTTGCGCGGGGGGGGGGGCGTTCCCGAGTGCGCAGGGTCGCGCCGCCGTGCGAGCGATCCGAGCGGATGCCGCGTCCCGTGACGCGACGCTGAAAGCACAATCGGGATCGGTGGTCAAGGTGCAGCCCTGCAGTCGCTGGCTCGCACCGCTGCTTGAGGGCATTCTGATCCACGGTTCGCCGCACGTCTTATAAGAGGTGGCAGTACCCACACTTTACCCCACCACGTGTTACCTGCCGATTAACTGGATGTGTAGTGCCCATTACACTGCTGGGTTGATAGGTGGGGCGGAGGGTGGAGGTGGGCGAAAGGGGTATATGAGATTTCCTCACTGTTCAAGTTCATGTATTAGTTATAGACCTGTGAGCCATTCGGCTCTTGAATCGGGTGCATGCCGCAACGAACAAAAACATGAACACAAAACATCTTAAAGTGAATATGTGACCAAGTTTTATTTTTAATTTTACCACGGAAAGCCCACAGAGCTATGTAGCTCTTTGTCAGAAGCGATCTGGCCACAAATGATAGCTGAACCAAACAGCTTATCACGTGGAAATGTATAGCAACAGCCAGACACTCTAAACGCGTGTTTTTAAATGTGGAGGGAAAAACCAGAGGACCTGGAGAAAAATCCACGCAACCACGGAGAGAGAGAGAGAACATGCAAATTCCAAATATACAACAGGCCTCAGGGACGGGATCGAACCCACGATCTCCTGTATACCCGGCGAGGTAGCTAACATCTCGCGACCGCGGCGCCCGGGAGATCGAATCCAACCGGCCCCCTCACAAATCCGACGTGCTAACCGTTACCCCCGCTGCGGCAGCATCCCCGCGATAATAACGAGGCGGGGGGGAGGGGGAGAAAAACAACCTACCCTTAAATAAAAACAAACAAATCTGGTGACGTAGAAGGGAAATAATAAAATAATGAAAATAAAACAATAAAATAATATTCATTCTTTTATTATATTATTTTATATAATTTTATATTATATTATAAATAAATATATTATTCTATTATGTAGAATTTTATTTTTATTATTTTATTATTTCCCTTCTACGTGACTTTACCGAAAGAACCAAGAAGATGAATCCCTGCTGCAGTCACGGAAGCTTTAAATCGAAATATCTGGTGACGCCAACTCCCTGCCGCTCTCGGCTCTGCCGCTGCACACCGCGCGAGCTGAGCGCCGGAGGACCGGCGTCTCGGCGCGGCGGCGAGCTCGGCGGGCGCGGGATCTGCTTGGGCGGCACTCGGAGCCCGCTGTCGGTTTGGCTCGCCACTTGAGCCACCGCGGAACCCAGCAAGCGAGATCCCCGCCGTCACGGCGAAGCGGTCTCGCGGGTAGTGAAGGCGAGGAGGACCTTCACTACATGTGGAGGGAAAAACCAGAGCACCTGGAGAAAAATCCACGTAACCACGGAGAGAGAGAGAGAGAGAACATGCAAACTCCAAATATGCAACAGGCGTCAGGGACGGGATCGAACCCACGATCTCCTCGCGGTTGTTAAGCCCGTGCGGATCTCGCCGACGTGTTCACGGGTTGCGCCGCTCGTTGTCCGGCGCGACTCCCGGCGTTCCCGCTTCTCGGGGAAGTGAGGAAGCTCCCCGGCACGTGGGCGCGAATCGTCGGACATCCGACAAAAAAAACAAAAACCCACGTCAGTTTCACCGCTGCGTCAACGTGTTAATTTAGTCAGCAGTCTAGGCTTAGGCTAGTCGGCGACAACCTGTGGAACTGCAGGGAAATCTTCTTGTGGGTTTCTTTCATTTATTCATTGCTGGCTGCGTTAACAATGGACACGGTGCTCATTCATCGCCCTGAATGAAGATTCGCACCTGGCCTCGTCGGATCTCGGAAGCTAAGCAGGACTGAGCCTGGATAGTACTGGGATTGGAGGCTGCCTGGGAACACCACGTGTTCTACACTCGGGCTGTGATATGACCAGGAGATGGCAGCATGGCAACGGATTTTTGAATCTATCTGTGCGGAGCTTTGAGTGTTAACCCCCCCCACCCGTCCCACCACATATGCATGGTGGGTTTCCTGCGAGTTCTACGGTTTCCTTCCAGACAAAATCAAGCACTCATTTTGTGGATTTTACCAAACTTCCCGATGCAGGACCCTCCTTAAAGGGAGCCCCGAGACTCTGCGAGGATTTTCCGCGCTAATCCAGGACACTCGTGCACATTGCAGGGTCGTCACAGATGTCTGTGGCTTTGGGAGGCGCTTTATACATCAGCGGAGTGACCATGGCAGACGATGAACGAATGGTGGTTCATCTAAGGCCAGGAGAACAGAGCTTATTACAGAGCTGCGGATGGTACATTTAGCGAAACTCTGCTGCTAGAAATCGCCCTTTCGAACCACTGTACGAGCAGAGCAGAGGCATATCAAAATCGCAGATAAAACGGTCGTAAAAAATGTCGCAGTAAAAATTTCCATTTAGCGACCGTGAAATTTACGAGTTAATCAATGCACGGTTCGCGCCCGTGGGGGGCGGGGGGGTGTTGGCGGGGGGTGGGGTGCGTGCATGCGAGCCGATGACAGGGTCACTGCTGCCCCGAGTGTGCTCAGAACCTCTTTAAAATCGATCCAGCGGCTGGGGGGGGGGGGAAGGCAGGTCGGAGAAGAGAGAGAATCTGAGTTGCGTTGCCATGGCCCCCGATTGGGTCGGTCGATTGCTGGTGACGATTGACCACTGGACACTGTTTAATGCCGCAGGGAACGGACCGACTGTGTAAACCCCCGGCTCGCTCGGCCGCTTGTGGTTGAATTTTTGTCGGCCATGGGTATTTTAGCTCGGCGTGTGTAATAACGCAACGTTTTCTCGGTGAATTCTTGTTTTTTGGGCTCGTTTTTTTACCTTCTCATTTATATTGTTTCTCGGTTCTTTTTGTTATTCTCTCATTCCTCAAGAGAAGTTTCAAGAACGCCGACCATCGTCACGTGATGACGGCGAAAGGCTACGGCGGTTTGATCTTTACGCTTGAGTGCGCGTTTTTGTGTGTTTTCGCAGGACGTCTTTCTCATCTGCTTCTCGCTCGTGAGCCCAGCGTCGTTTGAGAACGTCCGTGCCAAGGTGAGGGTGTGGCGTGGCCGTCGAGTGTGCAGGCGGTGCAGCTGCACCAGGGCCCAAAGTTGTGTCGCTGTTAGGGACTTGCCAGAGTGAAATCCGCCCAGGTTTATCAAAGACTTCCCCCAAACCAGGGGCAAAAAGGACCATTTGCAAATTCGCAAACCCATTTTGCTCTGGCAGCTGCTTCCCATCGGCTTCCGAACTGCAAGTTAAATTCTTAGGCAGACAGAACGCGTGTTGGGAAGCGTTAGAGAATCCACGCGCGTGCGCGACTTTCCCCTATTTTGTTTTCTCTTTTAACGAGGCGTTGAACTTGAGATACGGCCTGGTTCTGCAGATACAAAAGAGAAGAGATTGTTTTTTTTTATTAAACTAATTCTGTCGGTGCTGCTGCCACTGCGTTTGCCAGTGGTGCACGAGCCCAATTTACACAAACATCGGTGACGAATTTTATCTGAACCGCTCCTGGGCCTCCCCTAGGTCGACTCAGCCTGAGTACCTGGTGCGGTGTGCAAACCATCAGCACTGGGGAGACAAAGGCAGCGGCCGTGCCGGCCTTCGCAAGGGTGCTACTTGCCAACAGCACTTGCCCTCGCTGTCTGTTGAAGGCTACACAGGCGATCTTTGCCCGTGTGCCGGCGTTGCGCGGTGACGCCGTGGAATAAGGAAGCGAGAGGCTCACGTGGTGGCTCGTTATCGTGGCGTGCGAGCGTGCGTGCGCTGGCGAGGGGCTCCGTACACCGGCAGAGATAAGCGACCGCGGTCACGTTCCGTCGCTGCACGCCGCTCGTTTTGCAGCACGCGAGATCGGCGCGAGCCTTGCCGGGGCTGCCGCTTGGCAGGCACTTGGTGGTGTCGCACTTTCGTCACGTGGAGAATTAATTTACGGCCCTTTTGTCAGCCCGCCCGCTAGATGAAGGCCTCTCCCGAAGCCGGTTGGTATATATCGTCGGCAAACATCGTCAACGTCAATTGGACCAATCAATTTCACGGACAGTGCATACATTATCAGAGTTGTGTTTTTTCTTTGCATTCCGACTGCAGGTATTGTGGTCAATGCAAACATGACTCCTTGTAAACAAAAAAGGTGTCAGTTTTGTTGCCAGATAAAGGGGTAAAAAACCGATTATCATACATTGAACTTATTTCGCACCGTACGTAGTGTGTGGCGGGCGGCTACAGGGCTCCTGCTCCTGGCTGGCTCTCTGCTTCCCGCGCTGCCCAACTTCTCCTTTCTCCCCCACCCCCTCTCCTTCCCCCACCCCCAACCAGCGACGCTGCGGCATGAAAATCGGCAACGTTTTAGTTTGACGTCCGCACGCAAGCCTTTCGCTGTGAACCTTTCGTAGGCGACCTCGCGTGTGTCGCAAGACGTCACGTGGTTCTGTTCTGCTCTCGCGCCCGATTGCAGCAGCAGTGTGTGGTTCAAGTTGCTCGATGCCAATGCCGAGGTTCTGCTGCTGTCCACGATGAGAGGGCTTCGGGAGGGAGAGGGAGAGTTCGTGTCATTTTGCTTTTTCTCCTCCGTTGAATGAACGCAGAGAGCACAGTGGGTTTACTGCACGGCCCATGGCTGAGGTTGCAAGGCCACAGTCACAGCATTGCCGCTCGTGTCTTTAATTTTACATTCCTGGAGGAGGCTGGTGTGCGTTGGCCTGCTGGTGTTCTGATGCCGTTGAAGGTTACACCAGCGTCTTCGAGGAATGTCAAACTCAGGAGGTGCGATGTTTGGGTCCCGAGTGAGAGATGTTTATTATTCTGGATGTCCGCGCTGTGTTTACCAGCGTTCTTTCGGATCTGTGTGAGCGTCTGGGATGGCGACTAGAAGCAGTAGCGCAGCGGCAGCTTCATCTCAGAAGGTATGGGATCAGGACTTGAAACGACGGCGGGGTTCACTGTCGAGATCTTGGTTGACAGGAGGTCATTGCCGTTGTCGAGAAAACGCATGCACTTCCTCTGCAGCTTGCTCAGTGTCTCTGTGGATACTTGGTGTCCGATGGTTCGCCACAGCAGAGGGCCAGGGGGGGTGGGATCGGCGTGGTTTCGCAGGATGACATCGCACGTGGTTACGTTGTCGGGAGGGTGGCAGGCGCACGTGCCTCGACCGCCAGGGTGAATACTTTCAGCAATGGGTTTTGTCTCTGGAATATCTGGCAACCCTTTGATCAATTTGGCCGGTTTTCTCCGGGGTACATCTCAACGAGCAACGCAAGGTTTTTACGAAAGTTTCATTCGTATTGGATCATCTTCATGAAAGGTAGCGTGCCTCCCCGCGTTACACCCGACGGGACAGACAAAGCTAATGCGGTCGCGCTCTCAACTTTAGTTGGAAAGTGTTCGAAGCCATATGCAGCGAGCTGCCGCTCCCACGGCACAATGGCACTTGCGATGTGTGTGCACTTGCGGGGAGAAGATGCGTTTTTGGCTTGGCCCACTCCACGCTTTATCTAAAAGAATCCTTGAAATGATTCCACGGCCAACATCATCATCGTCATCATCGTCATCATTATCATCACCACCATCGCGGACGCGCCCATCGCCCTTCTCTCGTTTCCACCAACATTTGATTCAGACTTCGTGATATCTGTCAAAAAAGGGTAACGAGCCATTTCCTGGAAGTGGCGCGTATTTTTAACCCGTCCAAAAACCCCAGCAAAACCGCACGGTTCCTGTCAAAACCGGTCGCGGCGGCAGAAAAACTCGCGCGCAAAATTTGTGCGCGCCTCTGGAGCCGTTTGGCAGATTAACGTTTTGAGTGGGGAGGGGCGGGCGGGCGGGCGGGAGAGCGGGCGGCCACAGAGCGGTGGCTGTTGTGCTCGGGCCCGCGGGACGCATAGCTGCTGCGACGACGTCGATGCAAGTTCCGGCAGGCGAACCTCCACGTCTCCGTGTGTCCATGCCCACGGGCGGGGGAGGGGGGGCTTGGGGTAGCAGGAGGTGGCCGTGGGTGTCCCGAGCACTCGCGGACCGTTTAGATGAGTTCGAGAGAGACACCCCACAGCGTTTTTGTTCACGGCTAGGAGACACCCACAACATTAAATTTCGATTTAAAGCTTTCGTGACTGCAGGGATTCATCTTCTTGGCTCTTTCGGTAAAGTCACGTAGAAGGGAAATAATAAATGAATAAAAAGAAAACCTAATAAAATCATTCTCACGACGTTTCGGCCACAACGCAAGCAGCCGTCCTCAGGTGAAGAACAGGTCTGTCGGAAAGACAGTGTCTGAATGAAACACCACCAGACACTGTCTTTCCGACAGACCTGTTCTTCACCTGAGGACGACTGCTTGCGTTGTGGCTGAAACGTCGTGAGAATTATTTGATTATGTTTTATTTTTATTATTTTATTATTTCCCTTTTACGTGACTTTACCGAAAGAACCAAGAAGACCCACAACATTATAAGATACACGACTATGTCGGCATGTCACAACTATAGGTCAGGAGCTTCTGTTTGATATGGCCCTTAGATGTTTGTAGGTGATGTGTGGACAAAGAACACAGGGATTCAGGTCTAGAGATTAGATCTGACCGAATATTCAAGTGTCTTCGCGCGGGCGACCCATGAAAGGGGGTGTTTGAAACCTCTATTGATATTCCGCTAAACACCAGGACCTACAGTAAAAGTAATAATAATACATTTCAACCCTTTGTCCATTCATGAAGGCCTCGGCCTGCATGTGGGCATTCTGCTGCATTTAGAGGGCAACATTGATCCTTGTTTATTCCAAATAAGTAATTAGCGAGGAAGAGCTCATTGATTATCGGAGCCTTGTTTAAGAGTGTTTGCGCCCGTGTGTGTGCATATAGTGGTACGGGGAGCGGCGGTGTAGTGGTTAGCGCACTGCCCTATGAACCTGGCAACCTGAGTTCGATACCTGCTCACGCCCAACATCGGTGACGAATATCGGTGCCTGTCCCGGTGCAGTGCGTCTAGAACAGCACTGCAGCACTGTGGAGACGTGCTGCTGGCCATCCCATACCCCCCTGGGTCCGTTTTTCCAGCCCCGGTCGGCTGTTTGTCTACCAGCACAAGCCCCCACAGCCCGCCATAAGGCCCGTGTGTCTTTGTGCAGTGGTACCCGGAGGTGCGACACCACTGCCCCAACACCCCCATCATCCTGGTGGGCACCAAGCTGGACCTGCGGGACGACAAGGACACCACGGAGCGACTCAAGGACAAGAAGCTGTCCCCCATCTCCTACCCTCAGGGGCTCGCCATGGCCAAAGACATCGGTATGTCACTGCCTCAACCACTATCCTGGGCCGGGCCCTGAGGCGGGACGAGCGTTTTGTCATCGTCGATGTCAAAGGGCGCCACAGTGGCGGGATGTTAACCACCTCGCCTGGTATGCAGGAGGTCGTGGGTTCGATCCCGACCCTGACGCCTGCTGCTGTATATTTGGAGTTTGCGTGTCTCTCTCTCATCATCATCATCATCACGGTGGCTAGGAGATGTTAACCACCTCGCCTGGTATGCAGGAGGTCGTGGGTTCGATCCCGACCCTGACGCCTGCTGTATATTTGGAGTTTGCGTGTTTCTCTCTCATCATCATCATCATCACGGTGGCTAGGAGATGTTAACCACCTCGCCTGGTATGCAGGAGGTCGTGGGTTCGATCCCGACCTTGACGCCTGCTGTATATTTGGAGTTTGCGTGTTCTCTCTCATCATCATCATCATCATCACGGTGGCTAGGAGATGTTAACCACCTCGCCTGGGATACGGAAGGTCGTGCGTTCGATCCCGACCCTGACGCCTGCTGCTGTATATTTGGAGTTTGCGTGTCTCTCTCATTATCATCATCATCACGGTGGCTAGGAGATGTTAACCACCTCGCCTGGTATGCAGAAGGTCGTGGGTTCGATCCCGACCCTGACGCCTGCTGTATATTTGGAGTTTGCGTGTTTCTCTCTCATCATTATCATCATCATGGTGGCTAGGAGATGTTAACCACCTCGCCTGGTATACGGAAGGTCGTGCGTTCGATCCCGACCCTGACGCCTGCTGCTGTATATTTGGAGTTTGCGTGTCTCTCTCTCCCCGTGGTCGTGTGTATTTTTCTCCGGGTCCTCCGGTTTTTCTGTCCACATTTAGAAACGTGTGTTTAGAGTGTTTGGCTTCTCTAAATTTCCACGTGATAAGCCATTTTGTTGAGCTATCATTTGCGGCCAGGTCGCTTCTGAAAAAGAGCTATGAATATATATAGCTCAGTTCGCCTTACCCGGTAAAACGAACAAAATAGTTTAAAATAGTTTATGCCACCGTCCGCCGTTTCGTTGTCCACAACACGCTGGCGATCCCCCGCCAGGACGTGGCACGGTGGGCGTACTACGTGCCCACTCCCGGCCACCTCGCTTCCCCCAGCCGCCTCCTCGCCGCAATCCTCGCAACGCTCGAGCTGCTCACCGAGGAGTGGACAGAATGTGTCGTTAAATCGCGCACGTGCCCGCGCGCGATTCAACAAAACAACGATCTGCCTCCGTCGCCGTATCGGCGGTGTTGACGCTGCGCCGCGTGTCCCCTTCAGAGGTGCCGTCCCGAGGTCGCCGGTTCTATTCGGTGCAAGTTTTTTTAATCCCCTTACCGCCAACACCTCCATCCACCCGGCAGAGTCGATCGCCAGGTCCGTGTGTGGTGCCGTAAAGTGTGGGTACTCTCACCTTCGTCCCGAGACGTCTGGCTAGCGTGGAAGACTAGGCCGAGCAACCACCGCGACACGAACCCGGCGAGCCGAGTTTCGACTCCCGCTCGCCGGCAACGTCGGTTACGAATATTTCCGAACCGTTCCTGGGAGCCCTTCCCCTAGGTCAAATCAGCCTTAAATGAGTGACCGGTGTGTGTGTGCGTATGAACATCAGCACTGGGGTTGACGATGGTGGACCGGTTGTGTGGTGCTGGCCACCCACCGCCCCGTGTGCCTCGCCGGGCCTCAACTGGAGTTCGCCAACGCCGCCCAACAGTTTGTTAAACGGCTATCCGGGGTCGCGGTGGGGGGGCACCTTTGTCTTTGTGCGCGTGAGCAGGCAGCGTGAAGTACCTGGAGTGCTCGGCGCTGACCCAGCGGGGACTGAAGACGGTGTTTGACGAGGCGATCCGTGCCGTGCTCTGCCCCCCGCCAGTCAGGAGCTCCTCCAAGAAGTGCAAGCTGCTGTAGTGGCGTGCTCGGGGGAGGGGTGGGAGGGAAGGCCACGCGCGGCGCACGCCCCAACTCTCCGGCTCTCTTCGTCTCTCTCTCTCTCTACGTGTCCATGCGTGGGGGGGGGGGACTCTACACACACACACGCGCGCGCCTACACGCGCACACACACACGTTGCCACTCGCCGCACAGTCTCGCATGCGCACGCACATTCACTGACACGTCGTCGTTGCGTGCGCCGACGCACGCGCGCTCTCGTGCACGCACACGCAGTCCCGTACGCTCGCACCGCACCGCACCACACGCTCGAATGTACTGACGCATGTGCGTGTGCACGCACGTGCACGCTCACGCTCACGCATGCGCTCAAATCTCATTCCTGACCATTCGGTGCCCAATGCTGTAAAAGGAACGCACTCCGTGCCATCCCAGCGCAAGAACGCAGAGACGGCGCCACTCTGGCCAAGTTGGAAGTAAAGACACCGCCGGAAGCAGCGGCTGCCACGGTGGGAAGGGGTTCAGTTGAAACTGCAGTTATCGGAGCGAAAGAATATTCTGCTAATTTTGCGGTCAGAGCAGACCCACGTAGTTTTTGTTACATACGACGTTTTAAAAATGTAACTTTAACCGGCTGCCACCTTTCCGTATTTTTGCCGTGGGTTATTTGTTATTTTTACGTCTTTCGTCCTGCTCTTTGCTTTGGGCTGTATCTAAAGAAGGGGAGGTGGGGGAAGGGATCGTCCGCTTGTGGAAGATTACGTGGGGACTACGAGAGATTCGGTGTGACACGGTGTGATGCAGCACACAGACACGTGCACACACACACAGACACTGGCGGTAGTGTAAACCCTCTCCTTCACCTGCTGGGAAAACACCTTTTAACGTTTTCCATTGCAACGTAATGATCCGGACGCGGCGGGGGTGGAGAGGTTAATTTAGACGGATTTCTTTGCTTGTGGAGCATCCAGCTAATGTGGTGTTTTAATTAATTAAATTCTACAAAGGGTAAAGGAGCAACCCGCCTGCAAGAGGTTCCACCAGATGGAGCTCTAGAGAGAGCGAGCGAGTATCCGGAGAATAATTGGGTCGACTGTTGCATGCTGGTCATACACGTATGTATGTATGTATGTTGAGATTCTTTCGCGCCATACGTAGCTAACGGGAGGTGCAGGGGAAAGGACAACAAACTAAACACAAAAAGCAGTTCATTTCGGGGGCGGGGGGGGCAGGCACTGGCGGGGGTGGGTTGGGTTAGGGGCGCATTTAATTCCTTGCACCAGGGCCCACGCCAACCGCGCTACGACAGTCGCTAGGGAAGACCGGTGATGAGGTGGGCACAAGGATTAATTTGCTTTGGGGGGGGGGGGGAGAGGGAGGCATCGGTTAAGAGTGGAGAGCGCAGGAACGATGACCCATCTGAGAATTGAGACCGAGTTCGGGCGAAACCTTGCCAGAGCGTTTGGGTTCCGGTATCCCGTCCAGCGACGCGAACCGCGTTTATTTTTTTACGTTCGGTCTGTTGCCTGCCAAGCCCCGTGAGCGTTCCAGCTCGAGTCGCCACCTGCCACGGTTACCCCGGCGTCGCCAGCCCTCTCGTTGACGAGGTAGCCGCCGTTCTCGGGGAACCTTCCGCCAGGACGTTTTGTCAGTTTGCCAAATAAATGCACCGCGCAGGACCGGCGATGCATTCGCCGCATCGTCTCGCCCCCCTCACTGCGTCCGCTATCGAGAGGCGGCCTTGTTCCGGTGCTTTGTACGCCGGAGGTGTGCGACCCTAACCACGGCGCTAACTCGTGGCATTCCACCGGAGGTGTCGGCCGATTTATTTGAAAAGGGGCCCATCTAGAAACCTTGTTACCGCCGCCTGTCCGTCCCCCTTCGCCGGAGTCACACGGGGACGGTGCGGCCTCAATTCTCTCGCCCGTCCCCTCGAATGTGCAGCGCCCCTCGCGAAAACGTGGCCTCCGGCGTTCGTTGGTCCACGTTCAGTGCCACGACGGGCAGGCCGACGTTAGGAGCCTTTGAATTAAACCTCCAAATGGAAGCTGCGTATTTAGAGGTCCGCCGCGTTAGTGCTTGTGAGGGCTCCACAAGCCTAACGCGATCCACGACTGCGATTTTCGCGGCGATCCTTAGCCGGCCAGCGTCGTTAAACCGCGAGCGACTTTGCCAAATTGCTGGCCGACGGAATGCAGTGACGGTCATCAAACCATGATGCAGTCCATCATTGCCGGTCACTCGGTTTACGGCGGTGTATTGCAATGTAAGCCTTGCTTAATGGAGACGCTATGAATCAGGAGGGCGGCTTTCCCTTTCATCCGTCAACATCGGACTCGAAGCGGTGCTCTCAAGCGAAGACGACGCGACGTCATGCAGTCACGTCCTGCCGCCTCCGACCTGTGCCGCCTCTCGTTCGATCGGAAGTTGCCGTCTCGGTTTCCCACGGCGGTGGAGGGAGGCGGCGATTTCGATTTGTTCAGATTTTGGGACGGCAACATTTTTGTTCCAACGGGAAAGCCGCCCGCCACCTGTCTGCAATCGCTGGGGACGATTTCCGTAACCGTTGCACCCGCGGAATCGAGCGTGGCCTTGATGCTAGCCCCGGGCTCGGGAGTCGGTCCGAACTATTTCTGTCGGCGCTAGCGCAGCGTTGGGTTCGTAGCACGGCAGCAGTCCAACTCACTTGAATAGTTTTTTTGTCGCAAGGATCGCGAGCGACATTTTTTTTTAAAGGTCGTTCCGTTTGGCCGTGAGAACAAATGCATGAGTGGTGATGCGTGTGCGGTGGTGGTGGCGGTGATCGTGTAGGTGGTCGTGGTCGCGGCCGTGGTCGTTGAGGTGATGGGGGAGGTGGTCGTGGAGGTGGTCGTGACAAATGTCGTGGTTTTCGCGATCGTTTTTAATCGCCTCTGTCTGGGAGGGGTAGCGCGTTTTTGTGCAACGGTGAGCGTCGGTTCCTGGTTCCTGACACAGATCCAAAACTCCAGGTTTCGTGAGCCCCCCCCCCCGCTCACTACCTACCCCTACCTAATGTTGTAATCAATGTCTTAGAATTTTTTCCAGGGTGCTATCTAGGAACAAATTCTAAAAGTAACTAAAATGTGTTTTTTGTTATTTTACCAGGTAAAGCCCACTGCTTTACCTGGTAAAGTAGCCACCAAATAATCTAAATGCACGTTGATTCTAAATGTGGAGCGGTGGTAGGGGGGGGGGGGCAAAACTGGAGGGACCTGGAGGAGAATATCCACACTCCGACCACCGTGGGGGGAGAGAGAGAGAGAACACGCGGATTCCAACTAAACAACAACAGGCATCGCCAGGGTCCGGGATGGAACCCACGCCGTTGCCCACGGGGCGAGGGAGATGTGCGAAAGGTGTGCTGGGTGCTGCGGTGTGCCAGGTGCCCCAAGATATTGTCGTACTCAGCAGAAATGAAGCCATTGGTCACAACCGCACTTTTTATTTTCTATCCTTGAAATAACCTTTTGGTACAAATAATTTTCACCGTTATTTGTTTCCAGCCTGCGCCTCGTAATTCTGTTCCGATGAGTTCCTCGTAATTTTCAGGAAGTGGCCGAGTCGGTTCGAGCGGTCGAGCACCTTTGCCTGCGTGCGAGAACCGCGTGGCGGCTAGCGCTTTCACGTCAGCTGGCTCTGCCTCGGGTGACGATCTGGCACCCCACACACATCCAGCAATACCGCTCGCCGTGGCCACGAGCCCAACGTACCACCGACTCCCGATACGTCGGCGGCTCGGAAAACATTTCTGCAAGCAAGCCGGCACACCGCATCCAGTATACAACCTCTTGCTGTGTCCGAGGCGGCTAACTAGTCACGGGGCAACCCACGCGAACGAGTCTTCCAGAGACCCGGAAAAAAATAAAACCGCCCGTAAAATATTGCCTGCGAGCCGGCACCCCGCCTCGAGTATTCCTCCTCTCCCTTTGGCTACGACCGGTCACGAGCCGCCTGCTCCAGTCGAGTCTGCGAGCGACCCACAAAAATATTCGGCGGAGAAGGGGAGAGAGCGCGGCACGGCTCGGGGCTTGACGGCTCTCTGCTCGCGACGCGATTTGTCCGCGTGCGTGAGGAGGCAGGGGGCTGTTGGTGGTGCCGGGATGCGTGCGTAGTCGGTCCCGACTCCTTTGCTGCCCTTTAGTCGAGTCAAGAGTTATTTCTGTGGGCACGCGTGTGTCTGTGTGCGCGTGTCTGTGTGCGCGTGTCTGTGTGCGCATGTCTGTGCGTGTCTGTGTGCGCGTGTCTGTGCGTGTCTGTGTGCGCGTGTCTGTGTGCGCGTGTCTGTGTGCGCGTACCGTCGTCGTATGTGCTAACAGTTGCCATTGTTAATGACAATTCGTCGCCAATTATTTTTGTTATTTTTTTAATATGGGTTTGCAATATAATACAGCACTGTAATCACGTTTGTCCCGTATCTCTTTGTGGAACTTTAATCGGCGCCGGTTATTAACTTGTATCCCCAGGGGCCATTTGAGCGTTGTATATTAAACGCCGCGTGGAAAACATTCGGCTCTACGACGATGGCAATGCTTAGTTTATATATACACGGGGTTCGAATTAGATTGAGTCGTAGCAGCTTGCACCAAGAGAACAATCGAACTTTTGCATGTTTTTATTTTATTTTAGCCATTTCATTTAGAGAGCCATACGTGTGACCTTAATAATGTGACACGCGCCAAGTTCGAATGTTCGGGAGCGTCCCACTACTCTCGCTCTCCCGATGTGTTTGTCCGGTCGTGCCGCGCACGAGTTCGACGTGAGGTCCGACGTTTCGGCCCGCGTGCTCGGATCTCCTTCGGTAGCACGTGGAGCGAAAGGTCAGGCATTGTGCCGAACGACGCGCGGGCTAACCACGAAAACACGTCGGAGCCGCAAAGCACAACCAGGAAAACCTAGGCAGTACTATTTTACTCTATATTGATTGAAATATTGATTGTATATAATACTAACGTTTGGCAACAAGCATTGACTCCATTGGCAGTGACGTGTTGAGCAATCGAGTGCTTGAACCTCCCTTTGGGTCACCAAATTCACAATTCTATTCAAGAGTTCAACCGATCAATTTAGTTAAGACTCAGGCCAGAGCCTTTCGATTCCTCTTCTTTTTCCACCGCACAACTGAGCCGTGCCGAGCCAGTCATGTGCCACTGGGGGGAACGCTCCCAAAGAGTTTCCCCCACCCCCACTACAGAAACCGAGCCGTGCCCCTGACGGTTGCGTGAAGTTGCGATTGCCCCCGTGACCACCCTGTGTCTTACGTTGCGTGTGCCGACAATTCAGCGCACGTGGTTATCCCTGGCCCTGATCGGGCCCTCGAGCCAGATTCAAACGTCTTCTCGCGAGGCCAGCGCGTATATATGGCGGTTTGGTTCTGGTTCAGCACAGCAAATAGCCAGGTGGGGAAAAAAAACACCCGTACCACGAGGGCCTCGCGCTGGCTCGGCTCGGATGTGCAGGTGGAAAACAGGTATTTCATATCTTAATTTTTTTTTTCCATAGACTACAGCTGGGTGTTCATACAAGTCAATGGGCCGTGAATTTTTTTTGTAACGTTGGAAATAATTTCACATTTTTATTTTGGACTTGTGGCGTTGATTGTACTGGCGGCAAACAAGGAAACGGCCCTTGCACCTGAGCGTACGGGGACCGCTGCAACCTTGTAGGAGGTTGACGAGGGGCCCGTTGTTGAATCGCATTTCTCTCGAATCGTGCCCAGGTGTGTTAACAAAGGTGTCGGGCCAATTCTCGGCGCCTGAAACATCCGCTGCGTGATGCTCTTGAGCAGCGAAGTCGCAAGCTCACGAACAATCGGCAAGCGAGAAACCAGACGACGCATTTGAGATTTCCATTTTTCAAAAGAGCTCAATTACACACGCGCAAGTTATTGCTAAACTACTGTTCTAACGTGTCAGTTGCCGGTTTTCAGGTGTTGTTAACAAAAAATGTAATGTGGCTGCAAGGAAAATGTTTCATTTTTTTACAGTATATTAAAATGGTTTTGATTTACGAACGTTCCCTGTCCCCTCGTTCCTTCATTCAGCACTGCCCGTGAGATTCACCCACGTGTGACTTCACTCACCCGCGATGCGTCGGAATCTCAGCCGACCTCGGCAACGTTAACCACATCATTCGCTTGCTGTGTACGTATGCCGAACTTCTTTCGCGCCCTACGTAGCCGACCGTGCTGATGGGAGGTGCGTTGGCAGTGGTGCCACAAGCACAGTGGAACAACAACAACTCACTCAACACATTCGTCCATTACACTGTGTGCGACCTCAAAAAGAAAAGTATACCATGGTTCGAGAGACACGTGCGGGAAGGAAACGTTCCAGTCTGCCCATGTATTTGTAGTTCTCCCAATTCCGACGACGACGACCCTCCGGATCGCTGCACAGCTTGGGACCTGCGACGAGTTCCCCCAGGGGGCGCTGCGCGCCGTGTTTGGAGGCTTCCCTTCGACTCGCTCGGCTGTGGACCGCGCGCGCACACAGAGCCCCAAGCAGTGCCGGATGATCCCAGCGGCACAAGTAGCTACTACATATGTAGCAGTAGCTACTACATATGTAGCAGCTACTACATATGTAGGTAGCAGCTACGGACCCCGCACTTTCAAGGGCCTCGCGCTAAATGCTTTCGAGCTATCAATTTCGGTTCAGTGATTCTGCACTTGCTCTATTACTATAGTACTGTACCGCCTTCAACTTTTATGAGCGACTGGGTGTTTAAGGTTAGCGATTTGTCGTATTATCTGGCTGTAGAGCAAATGAAAACATACAATTACTTTACTGTGCAAGTTAAACATTGTGTTTTAATATTTGTGTGTTTTTTTTAATTAGGGCCCCATTTTATAACATATGCTACAGGCCCCGCACTAGCATCATCCGGTACTGAGCCCAAGTCTAAAAAAGTGTGGTGAGTTGTGGTGCGGGCTCGCACGTCTGCCACTTGTTGCAAGGTGGTTCGCGGATTAGGAACCTGCGGGTCGCCCCGGTTCACACTGCGGGTGCCTAACGCGTGTCATGCTGCGGGGCCGTCTGTTTCGCGGCGGGCGTTGAAAATCCCGTGATGTCATTCAAGGAAGAGGTCAGCGTGTGCCTGCGTCGCGGTCCAAATTCATCACATTTTAAAGGTTTCTTGCACGTCAATTAATTGGGAAACAACAATCGTCCCTCTTCTTGGTTCTTTCGGTAAAGTCACGTAGAAGGGAAGTAATAAAATAATAAAAATAAAACATAATAAAATAATTATCACGACGTTTCGGCCACAACGCAAGCAGCCGTCCTCGGGTGAAGACCAGGTCTGTCGGGGAGACAGCGTCTGAATGAATTATTATGTTTTATTTTTATTATTTTATTACTTCCCTTCTACGTGACTTTACCAAAAGAACCAAGAAGATGAATCATTGCAGTCACGAAAGCTTTAAATCGAAACAATCGTCCCATTATCCACTTTTGTCAAACGAGTGGCAAATCCTTCCATGACCCAGCACGCTGGGCGAAACGTCGGACAACACTCTAAACAGCACGCAGTGCAGCCCGAACACACGTGGGAGAGTTATTACACTATACACATTATACACTTTGTTTTTAACCAGGTAAGGCCCACTGAGCTATGTCGCTCTTTTTCAGAAGCGACCTGGCCACAAATGATCTCTCAACGAAGTGGGCTTATCATCATGTGGACATTACTAGCAGCCAAACACTTTATTTGGCACAACCACGATGTTGTATCACCTCCTCGGCAGCTTGTAGCAGCAGATTAGGTGCACTTTGCGTGCGAAGTGCACTGTGCGGACGCAAATACACAACGCACTGCGGCCGTATGAAAGCTTGACACGTGAGTCAAAATGTCAACCAAGCCCGCACACGCGGGTGCTTTGTGGTTGGCGTTTCCACCTGTCCTGGTGTAACCCTGACAGTCTGGGAAACGGGGCCTGTGTTTGGGTGGAATGGAACTGATTCGTATCGAGATCTTGGGTCGGTTGTGCGCGCGTGTGCGTGTGTGTGTGTGTGTGACCTTTATTCCGCTGCACGGCACCTGGCGCAGCTTTGAAAAACCTGGGCATGACGCGAGGTCATTTTAGGTCTCGAAAGTAAGTCCAGGTCACAATTCTTGGTCTCCTCCTCCTCCTCTTCATAGCCATCGCTCTGCGGTCAGCTTGCACTCCGCTGGCACTGTCGTGTGTGCCTAAAGCAACGTGGGATGGATGTACCAGGTCCTGCATTTAATGGGAGGGGTATTGAGGGGGCCCATAAAATAACAAAAAAGTTGAAAGATAAAATGTTGAAACTCGCTTGCGTCTCCACGTCACGTGCTCGTGCTGCTCCGATTTAGCCCGGCACGTTGCAGTTTTTTTCCACTGCCTTTGTGTCGGACCGTCCGCTCCGGGATTGACTCTTGATTTTGACGGACCCAAGTACGTTTTATTTTTGGTATGTTTTAATTTGATTTTGCATTGACGCTCTCAAACAACTTAGGTTATTCTTTGGTTCTTTCGGTTAAGTCACGTCTAAAGATAAAATAATAAATTAAATAATATCTTTAGACGTGACTTAACCGAAAGAACCAAAGAATAATTCCTGCAGTCACGAAAGCTCCAAAATTAAGATACAACTTAGGTTGGTTGGTAAACGTGAAAGCATTCGCCCTGCCCGTCTGTCTGTAGCTTGGACTCAATGTAACTCGTAAAGAGATGCATTTGTACTTGGGTGCTATTTCGTTCTTTTTGTCCTCTGACAAATCGCAGGTCTCTGGCTCCAACTCCGTCCTGTCCGACCTTGAGCTGAGAAGCATCCCGAAGCATCCAGCAGAATCCCAATGCCCGGTGCGATGATGACGCTACGCAGAGGCAGCCGCGTGACCGCTTATTCCGACTCGCGCATTATGTAACAAACAAAAATGTGTTCCCGAATACATTCATCGCGTTATATCCAATTCGCGTTATGAAAAACACGCGTCCTAGGAGAAACAGACCGTACTTTTCAAATTGTTTTGTGACGTTTATTTGAAATACCTACTTGGGCCCTCGCTTAGGGGGGGAACAAGTATAACCCGTAAAAACAAAGTTTTTCACTATAAATCTTTTATATGCGTGGCGGCTAGAGTCCTCTCGTCCTCTGGCTTGAGATGGCTGCCACCTATGGGCCAGATGATTGCATGGCAACATTAAGCAATTGGTAATTAAATATAATATTTTTGTCCTAAAAAGTGTAAAATTTTGGGAAAAAAATTTCCACGAACATTAATTGTCACGCACAACGAGTCTGTGTGGAAAATGTCAGCTCGATTGGATCACGGGAAGTGGGTTAAAAAACGACCGAAAGATTTGCACGGTCCTAAGCAAGCAAGCAAGTGAACTTAATATAAAGGATTTAAAAAGCTCCCCCATCCACCCACCCACCCCACTCCGCCTTGCTCTGGCCATTGAGCTGCAGTGAGTTGACGCCCATGCACGGCGGGTAAATGTTTAACGGTGGAGGAAGGAAGTTCCCGAGTTGTTTACCCTGAGCGATGTGCGGTATTGGGGGGGGGGAGCAGCCAGACCGGCTGGTCTGGAAGTGGACGGGGGGGGGGTGCTTCTCCATCATCGGAAAAGTCGTAGCAACTTTAATGGAGGTGGGGGGTGGGTAGCGGTAGCGCAGTGGAAGCGCAATGGTCGTGTTATGGGCGTGCTCGCGCCCGTCACAGTAGCGTGGAATTTCCACCACTGGCCCAGGGCTGAAAAACGGGAGGCGCGCAGCGATGCCTCGTTTGCTCATTTGTGCAGAAACTCCCCCCCCCCCACCCACTTTTGACATTTTGGTTCTGACCTTAATCTCCAGTGATTTGTAATTTCAATGTACTTTGCTATTCTCTGCTGAGTCGAAGTCCACGTGTTATACACAATGCCCCCTTCACTCAGGGACTTGCAGCTTAAACAGAGAGCGCCGCAACATTTCCGCCCTACCCCCCGGTTGTCAAATGCGCGAGCGTGCGGTGCAGAGTTATCCACCAGCCAGTCTCGCCAGGAATGTCCTCTTGTGTGAACGATCCTTTTTGCTGAGCGAGCCGAGGACGAGGGAGGGAGGGGGCGCAGAAAGGATGACGAAGAGAGAAGCAGCGGAGGAAAGGGGCTCACACGGGAGTCTCAAGACCTTGTCGGAGTTTCTCACGCTCCCAGCTCAGCACCACCCCGGCCACTTCTGTCCCTCCACCCCGGCGACTTTTGTGCCGGTCTTTAAGATCTCTCAAATTGTCTTGTTTTTTTTCGACTTAAAGCTTTCGTGACTGCAGGGATTCATCTTCTTGGTTCTTTCGGTAAAGTCACGTAGAATGAATGGAAATAATAAAATAATAAAAATAAAACATAATGGCCGAAACGTCGTAAGAATTATTTTATTATGTTTTATTTTTATTATTTTATTACTTCCCTTCTACGTGACTTTACCGAAAGAACCAAGAAGATGTTTTGTTTTTATTAAGCTCGTTTAGCCTGGAAAGTCTCGCTGGGGTCTCAGGACTCCTTTTCAGGAGGGCCCTGCCACGTTTTCGCGGTAGGGTGGCGATGGTTCGCTATCTAGAATTAATTTTGGAAAATTAGCGGTGTCCTTTAGCTTTCGTTTTTTTTCAGATAAAACCAAAACATTTGTTTCCTCGTTCTCACGCGTGATCCCAAAGAACTGGTCTTGTCAGCGAATTCCTGCTTTCCAAAAGCTCTCCCCCCATCCCCGCCCTATCTCTCTATGTCAGCGCTGCGAACATCAATACCGAAAACGTGAATTGCAAGTGACAAGGCTGTATAGACACAAAGTGCTTCGCCGCAAATAAATCACAATAGCTTGTTGATCTCGCCAAGGCGCAAAAACCATCGCGCGAACTCCCCGTCATCCTCGCAGCGGCTTCTGGCAAACCATCAAACAAAGACGGTCACCACAACGCGCGCTTTCGGGTGCTGTTCTACAGCCGTCTGGAACGCTCTTCCGATGTCGGGAAGCCACTGGAGGAGCTATGCACTTTTAAAATCTCGTTTGAAAACTCATTTATTTCGTTTGTTGTCCTTCCCCCGCACCTCCGATTAGCACAGTCGATTAGGTACAGTGCGAAAGAAGTTCAACAGGAACAGCTGTCAGGTCGTGGCCCAGATTAGCCAATCAAAATCTAGCCCGAACCTTTGCAGCATCGGTTCAAGCAAGCATGACGTTGCTGATAAGACACTAAATGCCAAACCAGTCCTTATCTATAAACAGCTGACAGTTCTCCAAACAGCTGATAGTTCACCAGAAAAGGTTCAAGTAAGGCTGACTCTGCTGACGAGACACTGATTGTCAAAACCAATCCTAGGTTTCATCTTCTTGGTTCTTTCGGTAAAGTCACGTAGAATGGAAATAATAAAATAATAAAAATAAACATAATAAAATAATTCTCACGACGTTTCGGCCACAACGCAAGTAGCCGTCCTCAGGTGGAGAACAGGTCTGTCGAGGAGACAGAGTCTATGTTTAATTTTTATTATTTTATTATTTCCATTCTACGTGACTTCACCGAAAGAACCAAGAAGATGAATCCCTGCAGTCACGAAAGCTTTAAATCGAAATTCAATCCTAGGTTTGCTTGCATTGATCCAGTGCTGCTGAAATTATGCTCTCCCAGAAGGAAAACCGCGTGGCCGATGAAATGTGTACACAAATGCCCATTTTCGAACCTAAATGGATTAGCCAATAAAACTTTACCCACTCACCCTAACAAGCTCGCCAATAACACTTGAGTTGTCGAGGGCAAGGCGAAGGCTGCGGCGTGGATACCGTGCAGGACGAACGCCGAATGGTGCACGGGACAACGCTCAGGAACCACGTAGTGACGCAACTCACCGATACACAACCATAAACGCGTGCCTTACCAACACACACGACTAATACACACGAAGCGAACGCGTGACTAACACACGCGTAAAACGAATGCCGAACACTTACATACCACTGCTGTAGCCCTTAGCACCGAGCCAACTCGGCAACGAAACTCTAGGCGACCCCTGACCCTGACAGACTGAGCGAATTACAAGCCCGTATGGTCAGACTTTGTGTGGGTTGGTCAGCAGAGGGCTGCGGTGACCTCAGCCAACCCTATCCAGGCTCAAAAGCTGCTTAGCATTCGAGACAAGAAGGCGAGATACACTTTTTCAAATATATAAACTTTTTTTTATTTTACCAGGTAAGGCGCACTGAGCTGCACTGCTCTTTAAAAAAAAACGACCTGTCCACAAATTATATCTCAACGAAGTGGCTTATCATGTGGAAATGTATAGCAGCCAAATACATGTCTAAATGTAGGCAGGAAAACCCGGAGAACCCGGGAGAAAATTCCACACGACCACGGGGGAGAGAGAGAGAGAGACACGCAACCTCCAAATATACAGCAGCAGGCGTCAAGAGTCGGGATCGAACCAGCGACCTCCTGTATACCAGGCGAGGTAGTCAACATCTCCTAGCCACCGTGATGATGATGAGAGAGAGACGCAAACTCCAAATATACAGCAGCAGGCGTCAGGGTCGGCATCGAACCCACGACCTCCTGTATACCAGGCGAGGTAGTTAACATCTAGCCACCGTGATGATGATGAGAGAGAGACGCAAACTCCAAATATACAGCAGCAGGCGTCAGGGTCGGCATCGAACCCACGACCTCCTGTATACCAGGCGAGGTAGTCAACATCTCCTAGCCACCGTGATGATGATGAGAGAGAGACGCAAACTCCAAATATACAGCAGCAGGCGTCAGGGTCGGCATCGAACCCACGACCTCCTGTATACCAGGCGAGGTAGTCAACATCTCCTAGCCACCGTGATGATGATGAGAGAGAGACGCAAACTCCAAATATACAGCAGAAGGCGTCAGGGTCGGCATCGAACCCACGACCTCCTGTATACCAGGCGAGGTAGTCAACATCTCCTAGCCACCGTGATGATGATGAGAGAGAGACGCAAACTCCAAATATACAGCAGCAGGCGTCAGGGTCGGCATCGAACCCACGACCTCCTCTATACCAGGCGAGGTAGTCAACATCTCCTAGCCACCGTGATGATGATGAGAGAGAGACGCAAACTCCAAATATACAGCAGCAGGCGTCAGGGTCGGGATCGAACCAGCGACCTCCTGCACACCAGGCGAGGTAGTCAACATCTCCTAGCCACCGTTGAGAAACGGGAACATTCCGGTCAGCCCCGTCATTAAAAGCGCAATGGTCACGAACTCGTAAACACGAGCGTGCCTCCCTTGTCACGGCACAAACGCTCGGGTGAAACATTAACCGGGTCGTGTGAAGTTTAGGGGGGTGGGGGGGGAATGGATGAGAGTGGTGGTTGTGATGTGGGGGGGTCGGTTCAGTCCATCGTTCGCTGTAGGGTGGATACAATGGGGCGTCACGGTGGCTTGGAGATGTTAACTACCTCGCCTGGTATACAGGAGATCGTGGGTTCGATCCCGACCCTGACGCCTGCTGCTGTATATTTGGAGTTTGCGTCTCTCTCTCTCATCATCACGGTGGCTAGGAGATGTTAACTACCTCGCCTGGTATACAGGAGATCGTGGGTTCGATCCCGACCCTGACGCCTGCTGTGTATTTGGAGTTTGCGTCTCTCTCTCATCATCATCACGGTGGCTAGGAGATGTTAACTACCTCGCCTGGTATACAGGAGATTGTGGGTTCGATCCCGACCCTGACGCCTGCTGTGTATTTGGAGTTTGTGTGTCTCTGCTTACCCTCCCCGTCCCTCCACATTTAGAATCAACATCACACCGTTTAGATTATGTGGTTGCTGTAATATTCCACACGATAAGTCCACTTCGTTTAAATAGTTTTGCGGCAACCTGGGTCGCTTCTGAAAAACGAGCTACACAGCCTCAGTGGGCCCTTACCTGGTTATAGAAAAATACAAATATGACCCCTTGTTGACTTCAAGCAAAGCGGTGGTCGCAGCGTCACATAACGAGCGTGGGGGCAGGCATGCGGCACGAGTTGAGGCCCTCTTGATAAATCACAATTTTTTCAAGTGTCAAAGAACAAACCGCGTATTTAAAGCGCGGTTTAAATTAGTACATTTTTTCTCATCAGTAAAGTCACGTAGGTATCATCAGATGATGATGATTGCTTGTGTTGCCATCGAAACGTCGTGATTTAAAAAAAAATAAAAATCTAGATTTGAAGCTTTCGTGACTGCAAGGATTCATACTCTTAGTTTTTTTTTTACCTACATGACTTTACCGAAAGAACCAAAGAGTATATGGATTCCTGCAGTCACGAAAGCTTAAAATCTAGATTTTTTTTAATCTCATCAATTAAAACGCCTCCGTTCATTTTGTTTATCTATTAATTAGAGCAGTGACGTTTGGCTTCCGCAAATTGCTCAGATCAAATATTGGGGCCCCGACCTGACCGATCGCTGCCCCCCCTCCCCCCCACCGAGCTGATAAGGTCGTTTATCACGACACTTGCGTGTGTCGGCTAAGGGGCCATCCATTTAGTGGGTACGCAAAAATCTGTCAAAACTTGACCCCACTCCCCACCCCCGTTTCCTATGCATTGTCAGTAGACCCCCCGGGTTAACCCCCTCCATGCGTCCGTACTAAATGTATGGCCCCTGAGCATTGAAGCTCATTGGGAAATAATACGGGACCACCACCACCACCACCGCCGTTGTTGTTGTTAAACCTGTGCGTCTGTAACTTCCCAAATGCTGGGGAAATATCCCCCACCTCGTTTAGCCCACCACTCCATCCTTTTGTCGGTGAATCCGTCTGTGGGGTCTCTATGTGAGCCGATCAGTTTCTGAGAATGTGCGTCTCTGTGTCAGTCTATGGGATCTCTATATTAGCTTATCAGTTTCTGTGCGAGTCTATGGGTCTCTATGTAAGTCTATGGGTATCTACGTGAGCCGTATCAGTTTCTGAGACTGAGTCTCTTGGTCTCTGTGTGAGTCTACGGGTCTCTATGCGAGTCTATGTGTCTCTGTGCGAGTCTATGGGTCTCTTTGCGAGTCTATGGGTCTCTGTGTGAGTCTATGGGTCTCTATGCGAGTCTATGGGTCTCTGTGCGAGTCTATGGGTCTCTGTGTGAGTCTGTGTGTCTCTGTGTGAGTCTATGCTGTGTGAGTCTATGGGTTTCTGTGTGAGTATCTTGGTCTCTGTGAGTCTCTGGGTCTCTGTGTGAGTCTCTTGGTCTCTGTGTGAGTATGTGGGTCTCTGTGTGAGTCTATGGGTCTCTGTGTGAGTCTATGGATCTCTGTGTGAGTCTCTTGTTCTCTGTGTGAGTCTATGTGTCTCTGTGTGAGTCTGTGGGCCTCTGTGTGAGTCTATGGGTATCTATGCGAGTCTATGGGTCTCTGTGTGAGTCTCTGTGTGAGTCTATGGGTATCTCTGTGTGAGTCTATGGGTCTCTGTGCGAGTCTATGGGTCTCTGTGTGAGTCTGTGGGTCTCTGTGTGAGTCTATGGGTCTCTGTGCGCGTGTGGGTCTCTGTGTGAATCTATGGGTCTCTATGCGAGTCCATGATGACAACTCGGTATGCATTGTGGTCGCCCATCCACGCGTTATCCAGGCGCAAACCCGCTTAGCTTCCGAGAGGTAACGAGCTGATTATTGTTCATCAGTATCGTCAGTCATGGCCAATCTACTGCTGGATTAAGACATTTTCTATGCCACGCGATGTTGGAATCCACCCAGCACCCGCTTGCACGCGAGCCTCTCCGTATACACGGCTCACCACAGGTGCCTGACGGCATTCTGTCGAATCTTCACAAACAAGCTACGGAATTTCGTGCGTTAAAGTTGTTAACGCAAAACTGAATCCCTACGTAAGATGGCTGCCCCGTCTCCTTCACGCTGCCGATATGCAAATTACTACGTCTGTCTCGTCCAATCAGAATCGCGTCTCGCCCGGAGGGGGTGGGGGTAGCGCGGCAGCGACGCGCTGCGATTGGTCCGCGAGGCGCAGTTTCCGAGCGTCTGTTGGGCCAATCGCGATTGAGCTGGGCGGAGTTTGGGTGTTTGGCGGTGATGGGGGGTGGGGTGGGGTTGTGGGTGGAGGGTTTGTTGGGGGGTGGGGGTTGGTGAGGGTGGGGGTCATGGGGGGTGGAGGAGGAGATGTGAGGGTGAGGGTGGGGGAGTTGAGGGTGGGGGGTTACGGGGGATTGGGTGGGAGGGGTTGTGGGGGATGCGTTGAGGGTGGGGATTGGGTGGGAGGGGTTGTGAGGGGGGAGTTGAGGGTGGGGGAGTTGAGGGTGGGGGGGTTGAGGGTGGGGGGGTTGAGGGTGGGGGGGTTGAGGGTGGGGGGATTGGGGGGATTGGGTGGGGTGATTGGATGGGGGGGGGATGTAAGGGGGAATGGAGAAGGGGGTTGTTGGAGGTGGGGGTGGAGGAGGAGGGTTGTGGGGGTGGGGGTGGAGGGTTGTGGGGGTGGGGGTGGAGGAGGAGGGTTGTGGGGGTGGGGGCGAGGGGGGAACCGGGAGGCTGCGTGGTGCGGGCACAGAGAGACGCGAGAGCCGTGGCTGCGCGACGCGGCGAGCCTCTGAACCGACTCACCGCCATGGACGCGGACGACTCTGCCGGTGAGTCGTCGCTCCGTCGTGTCGCTTCAACAACAGCAGCAGCAACATCATCATCAGCAGCATCATCATCAACATCATCATCAGCAGCATCATCAGCATCATCATCATCAGCAGCATTACCATCGGTAGAAGCAAGCAGCAGCGGCATCAGCCGCAGCAGCATCTTCAGTAGCAGCAGCAGCATCACCCGCATCATCATCCGCAGCAGCAGCATCTTCATCAGCAGCATCATCAGCATCATCATCCGCATCAGCAGCAGCATCTTCATCAGCAGCAGAATCAGTAGCATCGGTTGCATGGGCAGCATCATCATCAGCATCAGCAGGAGCAGCAGCGGCATTTTCGTCAGCATTAGCAACAGCCGTATCATCATCAGCAGCAGTATCATCGTCGTTATCAGCAGCAGCATCATCGTCAGAATCGTCGTGGTCGCCGTCAGCATCATCAGCAGCATCAGCAGCATCATCAGCATCATCATCATCAGCAGCGTCCTTGAGTCCGCGTGTTGCCTTGCGACGCTTGGGTCCCGAGGGATGTGAGCTGCAGTTCCATTGTGCGTCTGCGTCGCGCGAGTCGAGGGTGTCTCGTGGATTTGTCTCCCTTCGCGATCTCTGAATTGCGTCTCGTCGTCTGCATCGTACCACCAGTTCGTGTCTCATCATCATCATCATCAGCAGCAGAATCATCATCATCATCAGCAGCAGAATCATCAGCAACAGCATCGGCATCGAAATCCTAAAATGCATCGTGCACCGCCCCTTTGTCAGTTCAGAGCTGCATATGAATGCCTCCCTAAGCCGTATCGAACACGGGGGTTATTTGACCATACTTCACCACGCTGGTCATCGCGGGTTGCTGAAGGACGGGAACGACCGAGGACTGGTGCATATAACACTTTGATGTTCGCAAATCAAGATTGAATCCGTACGATTCGAATCGAACATCGATTGGGTCACCGGGTTTAAAGCGCAGTGCGCTAACCACTGCGCCACCGGTTTGCCTACAGTATCATCATTATCACAATACGGCATAGCATGATTACCATTATTATACCAGTTCGGGTTTGATCATCGAACGACCAGATGTTACGATGGGATGATCATCACTGCCGGCGGGTCATGTATATTGCCCTGTCAGAAAACAGTTCCTCCGAAGAGACATGATAACCCATCAACCCATCACCGTCAGTCACACCCTGAGTGATTGGCAGGACAGCGCAGGTCCTGGGGTGGCGCTTGCTAATTAGCACGGCCTTCAAGAAAACACCAACACCATCATCATCACCATCACCACCATCATCACCACCACCACCACCACCACAACCATCGGCACCATCATCGGCGATGGCCATCAACTGCATCGTAATCCACACGCGTGCCAATATTGCCCCGGCGGCAGTTTTTTCCATGACCCCTGTTGTTTGTGACATTTGACGAAGTCGAAAATGATTAAATGAGGAGGGGTCTGTGATGCTTTTGGGAACACGGAGCTGAGTGGTAAAAAAAAGGCAGGGTAAAGGACTCACCGTGGCCCTAAGAGAAAAGTTTACAGTCGTTGCATCATGCCAGCTATGTTACACGTGTCAACGCACACATGGATACTGGCGGAAAATATGAGAACAAAAATGTCAAATATTCGTGACGATAATGGTAACGACAACAATTTTAGTTGTTGTTGTTGTTGCGACATCACTTAACTAAGCCGTCACAGGACAAGTGTGCGAGGTGCATGCTGGGAAGCTAAGCAGCGAAGCGAAATTAAGTGTTGGGTATCTTATCTTAAACCATTTAAATAGCGCCTCGTGCAAGGCGCTTTACGCATAATTAAGAGTGGTACATTATGGATGCAATGGTGGAGACGAGGTGAATGAAATGGGTGAGAGGAGGCGATGGGGGCAACTCTGTGATGATGCGAACGACGATGAATGGATTGAATGAATGGGGAATGAGTGAGAGCCGTATCATGAGAATATGAAGAGCGGGCAAAGTGAAAGAGTGGCGGTTATGAGGGAGGGGGGATTAAGGGGTCGTGGGGTGATCTAGGGAACAATAAGTGTTGTTGTTACTTGCTGACCCCGTACCTTACAATAGGTCTGCGACAAAGAGCTTCATAGCTCATCGGATTCCTGATTCTGATTCTGATAAGAGCGAAAGGTGTAAAAAAAATGTCTTCAGTAAAGTGAGTGGGCTTGGACAGGGATTGATGCCCGAGACTGGTGACAGAACGACTTCCAAATGAAGCAATACGACCACCACGGAGATGTAGCAATCGGATCAATTATTATATCTGTGCATGTATATATATGGGATCGATTGACGAGCAGCGGAATGCATGTGGATCCCCAGTAAGCATGGAACGTTGAACCAACGTTGGGTCAATGGTTCCCATCAAGTGCCAACGTTGGCCCAGCGTTGGGTCAATGGTTCCCATCATGTACCAACGTTGGCCCAGCGTTGCACGTTTACTGTGGTTGGGGAATCTCAGGGCCGGCCCTTCGCTTGGTGGAGTGGGTGGGGGGGGTACCTTCATCTAGCAGTGGATACACCTCAGCTGTTGCTGCTGCTGGATGATGATGATGATGCATCTATCTTGGTATGCGAACGATGCACGCACGCCGCGCAAGATTGAGATTCCAGCATCGTCACGCATTCCTTCCTAATTGCCACTGAATTACTAACCCAGGCGCAATGATGCACAGTGGATGCAAAGGTCCCTCTCTGTCTGTGTGTGTAATCTTTATGGCCGTGAGTCTTCACACACAGACCGTGCAATTGCACCACCACCCTGATCCGCTTGTAAATTCCAATGTGGCGATGACGACGACAATGCTGCTGCTGCTGTAATATCAGTTTAAATGATAATCACTAAGGTGATGCGTTTGTCTGAGAGTTGGTAACATTTTGTAGTGACAGTAACAGTCAAACTACGACCAATGTGCCTTCCATTTGCAATGTGACACGTGCAGCCTCCGATGTCAATCGACTGCTGAACGAGGTCCCTGCCCGCACGTGCGTGTGGCTCATTTGTCCGTACGTTTATGGTTTGCGTGGATCTATGCGAGTCCGTGCTTCTCGATGGAATTCTCCGGGTCTCTTGGTGACCCTATTGGGCTTACGTGAGTGAGTCTATGGAGCAGTGGCGTGGCTCTCGATGGGTGTGCAGGCGGTGTAACTGCACAAGGGGTCTGTAGGGGCCAGAGGGGGGGATGGACCCGGGCTCCGGTCTACGAAGAATCACAATAAAACACATTCCAACTGATTACTAATCTACAACTCGCATCGTAACAACTGCCTTATTACTAATCTTGTATATAATTACAATACCCCCCCCTCAAATTGTTGCACCTGATGAGTTAATGATGACGTCACCCTGCTGCTGCTCTATATAATAACGGGAGACAGAGCAGAGCCTCACCATTCTGGCGAATTGCCCGATGATGCTGGATGCAATTACCAGCGAAACGCCGTACTCAAAAATTGTAAATGTTGTGGTTTTACGCTCCAACACACCGGTGGGCTAAAGCAGTGAACTATTTGTCTTTTGTCAACGTGACACTTTTTTTGCTGATTGGCCGTGTCGGGTGGTGAAGGGTTACGACACATTTATAAATAACGCGATCTAAACCCCCAAAAAAACGTTGATTATGAGGAGTCTGAGATATTGGGACAGGCGGTCTCGTATCATCCCGAGTGCCCGGGCATTTTTTTTTAAATCAACCACGCTCCACCACTGGTCGGAGTGGGATGGGAGGGGTGGGAGGGGGGATGGATTGACATGGTGAGAGTGGTGGAGGGGCGATGACTGTGGAAACGTGATGATTGGATGGCTGATGGGGGGGTGGAGATACGGGGAGCAAGTGGGACATTGGCATGGCGTGTGCAAGGCAGAGGTCGCAACCGGGTACCCGATACCCGTCCCCTTCCCGATACCCGGCTACCCGTACCCGGCTGGGTATGGGTACGGGTAGCCGTTTGCGACCCTGGTGCGGCCGGGTACGGGTAAGGAATCAAAACCCGTTTGCGACCTCTGGTGCAAGGGGATGCAACTGCGCCTGACCCCACGTGGCCGGAGGGGGTCAGGGGAGGGGGGCACCCAATTTAATTCCTTTGCTTTCGGGCCCCAACCACCAACCGCCACCCGCCGTGAAGGAGGAGCGGGAGCTGTCACCTGCACACGTGACGCGCGCGGGTCCGGCACCAAGCGTGCGCGGTGCGTGCGGCGCATGCGGTGTGTGTGTGGTGTCTGTGTGTCTGTGTGCCTGTGTGTGGTGCCTGTGTGTGTGTTGCCTGTGTGTGTGTGCCTGTGTGCCTGTGTGCGCCTGTGTGTGTGTGTGTGGTGCCTGTGTGTGTGCGGTGCCTGTGTGTGCGCGGTGCCTGTGTGTGTGTGTGGTGCCTGTGTGTGTGTGGTGCCTGTGTGTGTGTGGTGCTTGTGTGTGTGTGGTGTCTGTGTGTGTGTGGTGCCTGTGTGTGTGTGTGGTGTGCCTGTGTGTGTGTGGTGCTTGTGTGTGTGGTGTCTGTGTGTGCGCGGTGCCTGTGTGTGGTGCCTGTGTGTGTGTGTGTGCATGTGTGTGTGTGGTGCCTGTGTGTGTGTGCCTGTGTGCTGTCAGCGAGCACCTATTAAGGCTGGAACAGCACACAAGGCGATGGGTGTAGCCAGCACCAGACCCGGCTGCCCTTCATCTCCCAGTTCGCTGATAGGTACACATCGCAGCAGATAAGCATTTGAAGGTTGAGTCGACCTAGTCGAGGCCCGGGACCATATCCGACGCTTTGTTACTGATGTTGGCTGCGATTGGGGGTCGAACCACTACATGTGTACACGCGTACGTAAACGCATACACACGCGCGCATACCATGGATTCCACGGTGCTGCTGAACAATAGTAAATGCTTAGATGCTGGATCAGCTCTCGGCATTCCTTTGTTGGCTGGAGCTTTTTGAGAGCAACTATTCGGGATTCACTTGTCAGTGGTTCGGCCATTCAATTGCCCTGTCTGAGAGTTGGTGAATGGGAGATCCGCCCACTCCTCACCCACCCACTCACCCATCCACCCACTCACTCATCCACCCACTCACTCACTCATCCACCCACCCACTCACTCATCCACCCACCCACCCACTCACTCATCCACCCACCCACTCACTCATCCACCCACCCACTCATTCACCCACTCACCTACCCACTCACTTACCCACTCACCCACCCACCCACTCACCTACTCACCCACTCACTCACCCACCCACCCACTCATCAGATTTATATTTGGGGCAGCGCGAGGTCACGTGGGCCATGGTTTGGAGTTTGTAGCCGCAGGAGAGCGAGATTCTTTGATTCTGCAGTTGTATTCTTAACTCGTGGATCGGGCATCGACATCATCTGTGGTTAGCGTGGATCCGATTAAGCGCTGCCCATTTCCGCAGAAGATTGAAACCGCTGCAGTTTGGTGGTGGGGTCGCTGAGCCAGGCTTGGGCGAGGCTCGGTGATGCGGTGAGTCATTAAATTAATAAATGTGCCCACTGATCGTCCTTGATGCGGGGGCCATAAGGGCATCGGACGCGGGTAGTTGTCAGTGCCAGGCGCAGTGCGTCTCTGCCACCTCGCTTTGTCTGTGCGGTGCAATATCAGGGCGGCGGTGTGGGTGTGATGGTCGCGCAGTCGGGGTGGGAGAGACGGTGACACGGCAGGGTGGGAGATGGTGTCTTTGCGTGTGTGCGAGCCGTGCTTAGCCTTAACCACGGGTTAATTCCTCGTGGAATATTTCCCCGGGTAGCTGGTCGACTTGTTAGTTTCCATGTCCCCACCCTGAAAGTGCCGTCTCTGTAACTCCCGTCACTGTCGACGATCTTCGTCTGTGGGCCTCCCTTCTGCCGGAGCTGCTCAGCAGTCGGATTAAAGTCCGAGTCTGGAAGTAGGGGGCACGTGACAAGTCGTAGCCGCAGACAGAGCGAGGGGTGTGCTGGATGTGGTGTGCCGGGTGCGGAAATATATCCCGGGTCGCTGACCCGGACAGACCCGGCTTGAAGTTAAGCCCTGGCCGTCGGTATGCGGACTGCTGTGATGCAAGGCAGTGGTTGGTGATTGTGATGGCTTCGTCGGGGAGACTGTTCTACTTTCCAGTGACGGGGAGTTTGATCAGCGATGTTTTTTACGTTCGTGTCGAGGTTGGGGGATGAGCCGGTGGACGTATTCAGGAGTTGTCCAACGAATATCTGCAACGCTGCCCAGCGAATGATCGACTCGGATGGAGTTTCGTCGGCTTAATTGGACACCCATAGACTCACTTGAAAAATCCAAGAGACTTGCACAGAGACACACAGAGTACGATTCGGGAGTGGCCTGGCGAATATCCGAAAATCTGCCGGCGAACGATGGAGTGACTTTTGGCCGAGATGATAGCGAATCACATGGAGGTTCATAGACCCGCATAGAGACCCACAAACCCGCATAGAGGCCCACAAACTCGCATGGAGACCCACAAACTCGCATAGAGACCCACAAACTCACATAGAGACCCACAAACTCGCATAGAGACCCACAAACTCACATAGAGACCCACAAACTCGCATAGAGACCCACAAACTCGCATGGAGACCCACAAACTCGCATAGAGACCCACAAACTCGCATGGAGACCCACAAACTCGCATAGAGACCCACAAACTCGCATGGAGACCCACAAACTCGCATAGAGACCCACAAACTCGCATAGAGACCCACAAACTCGCATGGAGACCCACAAACTCACATAGAGACCCACAAACTCGCATAGAGACCCACAAACTCGCATAGAGACCCACAAACTCGCATAGAGACCCACAAACCCGCATAGAGACCCACAAACTCGCATAGAGACCCACAAACTCGCATGGAGACCCACAAACTCGCATAGAGACCCACAAACTCGCATAGAGACCCACAAACTCGCATAGAGACCCACAAACTCGCATAGAGACCCACAAACTCACATAGAGACCCACAAACTCGCATAGAGACCCACAAACTCGCATAGAGACCCACAAACTCACATAGAGACCCACAAACTCGCATGGAGACCCACAAACTCGCATGGAGACCCACAGACTCGCATAGAGACCCACAAACTCGCATGGAGACCCACAAACTCGCATGGAGACCCACAAACCCGCATAGAGACCCACAAACTCGCATAGAGACCCACAAACTCACATAGAGACCCACAAACTCGCATAGAGACCCACAAACTCGCATAGAGACCCACAAACTCGCATGGAGACCCACAAACTCGCATAGAGACCCACAAACTCGCATGGAGACCCACAAACTCACATAGAGACCCACAAACTCGCATGGAGACCCACAAACTCGCATGGAGACCCACAGACTCGCATAGAGACCCACAAACTCGCATGGAGACCCACAAACCCGCATAGAGGCCCACAAACTCGCATGGAGACCCACAAACTCGCATAGAGACCCACAAACTCACATAGAGACCCACAAACTCGCATAGAGACCCACAAACTCACATAGAGACCCACAAACTCGCATAGAGACCCACAAACTCGCATGGAGACCCACAAACTCGCATAGAGACCCACAAACTCGCATGGAGACCCACAAACTCGCATAGAGACCCACAAACTCGCATGGAGACCCACAAACTCGCATAGAGACCCACAAACTCGCATAGAGACCCACAAACTCGCATGGAGACCCACAAACTCGCATAGAGACCCACAAACTCGCATAGAGACCCACAAACTCGCATAGAGACCCACAAACTCGCATAGAGACCCACAAACCCGCATAGAGACCCACAAACTCGCATAGAGACCCACAAACTCGCATGGAGACCCACAAACTCGCATAGAGACCCACAAACTCGCATAGAGACCCACAAACTCGCATAGAGACCCACAAACTCGCATAGAGACCCACAAACTCACATAGAGACCCACAAACTCGCATAGAGACCCACAAACTCGCATAGAGACCCACAAACTCACATAGAGACCCACAAACTCGCATGGAGACCCACAAACTCGCATGGAGACCCACAGACTCGCATAGAGACCCACAAACTCGCATGGAGACCCACAAACTCGCATGGAGACCCACAAACCCGCATAGAGACCCACAAACTCGCATAGAGACCCACAAACTCACATAGAGACCCACAAACTCGCATAGAGACCCACAAACTCGCATAGAGACCCACAAACTCGCATAGAGACCCACAAACCCGCATAGAGACCCACAAACTCGCATGGAGACCCACAAACCCGCATAGAGACCCACAAACTCGCATAGAGACCCACAAACTCGCATAGAGACCCACAAACTCGCATGGAGACCCACAAACTCGCATGGAGACCCACAAACTCGCATAGAGACCCACAAACTCGCATGGAGACCCACAAACTCGCATGGAGACCCACAAACCCGCATAGAGACCCACAAACCCGCATAAAGACCCACAAACTCGCATAGAGACCCACAAACTCGCATAGAGACCCACAAACTCGCATGGAGACCCACAAACTCGCACAGAGACCCACAAACCCGCATCGAGACCCACAAACTCGCACAGAGACCCACAAACTCGCATGAAGACCCACAAACTCGCATAGAGACCCACAAACTCGCATGGAGACCCACAAACCCGCATAGAGACCCACAAACTCGCACGGAGACCCACAAACTCGCATAGAGACCCACACACTCGCATAGAGACCCACAAACTCGCATAGAGACCCACAAACTCGCATGGAGACCCACAAACTCGCATGGAGACCCACAAACCCGCATAGAGACCCACAAACTCGCATAGAGACCCACAAACTCACATAGAGACCCACAAACTCGCATAGAGACCCACAAACTCGCATAGAGACCCACAAACTCGCATAGAGACCCACAAACCCGCATAGAGACCCACAAACTCGCATGGAGACCCACAAACCCGCATAGAGACCCACAAACTCGCATAGAGACCCACAAACTCGCATAGAGACCCACAAACTCGCATGGAGACCCACAAACTCGCATGGAGACCCACAAACTCGCATAGAGACCCACAAACTCGCATGGAGACCCACAAACTCGCATGGAGACCCACAAACCCGCATAGAGACCCACAAACCCGCATAAAGACCCACAAACTCGCATAGAGACCCACAAACTCGCATAGAGACCCACAAACTCGCATGGAGACCCACAAACTCGCACAGAGACCCACAAACCCGCATCGAGACCCACAAACTCACACAGAGACCCACAAACTCGCATGAAGACCCACAAACTCGCATAGAGACCCACAAACTCGCATGGAGACCCACAAACCCGCATAGAGACCCACAAACTCGCACGGAGACCCACAAACTCGCATAGAGACCCACACACTCGCATAGAGACCCACAAACTCGCATTGAGACCCACAAACTCGCATAGAGACCCACAAACTCGCATAGAGACCCACAAACTCGCATAGAGACCCACACACTCGCATAGAGACCCACAAACTCGCATAGAGACCCACAAACTCGCATAGAGACCCACACACTCGCATAGAGACCCACAAACCCGCATAGAGACCCACAAACCCGCATAGAGACCCACAAACTCGCATAGAGACCCACAAACTCGCATAGAGACCCACAAACCCGCATAGAGACCCACAAACTCGCATAGAGACCCACAAACTCGCATAGAGACCCACAAACCCGCATAGAGACCCACAAACTCGCATAGAGACCCACAAACTCGCATAGAGACCCACAAACTCGCATAGAGACCCACAAACTCGCATAGAGACCCACAAACTCGCATAGAGACCCACAAACCCGCATAGAGACCCACAAACTCGCATAGAGACCCACAAACTCGCATAGAGACCCACAAACTCGCATAGAGACCCACAAACTCGCATAGAGACCCACAAACCCGCATAGAGACCCACAAACTCGCATAGAGACCCACAAACCCGCATGGAGACCCACAAACCCGCATGGAGACCCACAAACTCGCATAGAGACCCACAAACTCGCATAGAGACCCACAAACTCGCATAGAGACCCACAAACTCGCATAGAGACCCACAAACTCGCATAGAGACCCACAAACTCGCATAGAGACCCACAAACTCGCATGGAGACCCACAAACTCGCATAGAGACCCACAAACTCGCATAGAGACCCACAAACTCGCATGGAGACTCACGGAAACCACGGGCCGTATGAAACGAAGCTGCTCTGTCAATCATTGCGCTGCGACCACTGTGAGGTCAGTCTTGGCTATTTGTAGATTGTCGACGATGCACAGAGAAAGCTCCTTTGAAATCCCCCCTCCCTCACCCGCAGTGACTCATGGGACATCCAGCCGGGAGGCTCCAAATCTCAGCCGCGAGTTCACTTTGCTGACTGGCTTGTTGGTGGCAGTGACGTCGTAGCTATCGTTTAAAAGTGTGCAGGCGGTGCAGCTGCACCGGGGACCACGTGTCGGAGGTGGAAGGGACGCGGGCGCCTGACTGCAAAGAGGGAGGAGGGGAGGGCGAGGAGGAGGAGGAATTGGACAATGAATTCCTTGCACGAGGGCGCACGTCAACCAGGCCGCTCCTGCGTGGGGTTCTTTTTAAATCCTTTATATTAAGTTCACTTGCGCGCTTGCTTGCGCGCTTACGACCGTGCAAATCTTTCGGTCGTTTTTTAACCCACTTCCCGTGATCCAATCGAGCTGACATTTTGCACACAGACTCGTTGTGCGTGACGATTTATTTTCGTGGAAATTTTTTTCCATAACTTTACACTTTTTAGGAAAAAAAAAATTATATTTAATTACCAATTGCTTAATGGTGGCAGGCAATCATCTGACCCATAGGTGGCAGCCATCTCAAGCCAGAGGACGAGAAGACTCTAGCCGCCACGCATATAAAGGATTCATAGTGAAAAACTTTGTTTTTACGGGTTAATTTTTTGTGTCCCGAGGTCGTGCTTGGGGAGCGGAGCTCGCCTATGTGTCTTCGGCGTCGTTGGCGCGCGGTTGTTGTTTTTTTTGCGGCGCGGCACGACGTCCCCCGACGTCCCCCGACGTCCCCCCGACGTTCCCGACGTTTCGCTCCAGGCGCCCGAAGAAGTTCTCCGCAGTGCTCGGAGCGAAGCTCCGGGGACACGGTGCGCCACCCGAGACAGCACGGCGAGGCAGGGGAGGGAGCAGCCTCTGTAAATCTCGCTGGCACAACCCCCGTGGATGTTTACCTGCAGGTTTGACAGGGGGTCGCTGTTTTATTAACCGATAGATGTGAACACTTTTTGATTGGATCCGGTCCAAACGTTTTTACTTCCCCCCCCCCCTTCTTCTCTGATGGGACAGAAACTGATGTGGGCCGACCTCGCCTCCTCCTCCCCCCACCCCCGACCCCACCGTGAGAAAATGTCCCACGGTTAAAGCCGCGGTTCTTTTTGCCATTCGCTTTTCCCACCGTTGTTGCAAACCGGGACCCCGTCAAACCCCTCCACCCACTCTACCGCCGCCCCCCCCACCCAAACAAGAAGCCACATACTCTTTGGTTCTTTCGGTAAAGTCACGTGGGTACAAAATAAATTAAATCACGACGTTTCGGGCGCAACACAAGCGTTCGTCATCGGGTGGAAACAACCACAGCAATAAACAAATTGCTGAAGTGGGCAAAAAAAAAAAACTTTTGCCCACTTCAGCAATTTGTTTATTGCTGTGGTTGTTTCCACCTGATGACGGGCACTTGTGTTGCGCCCGAAACGTCGTGACTTAATTTATTTTGCACCCACGTGACTTTATCGAAAGAACCGAAGAGTATGGATTCCTGCAGTCACGAAAACTTCAAATCTAGAACGAAGCCACACTTGAAGCTGCGCCGTTGAAACGACGCAGCCCTCGGTGGACCGTACAGGGACACGCGCAGGCTCGAGCAACGTGCCGACGTTTAAGCTGCAGTAAGCCGGATCGCGTGGGCGGTAAACCCTGGACCGTGCCAGGCCCCCCCAACCCCACCTACTACCCTTGAACTTATGTTTTGGTTATTTCATCATAGTTCTTAGTTCTTTCGGTAAAGTCACGTAGGTAAAAAATGAAATTAAAATTAATAAAAAATAAGCTTGTGTTGCCTCCGAAACGTCGTGATTTTATTGTGTTGCCTCCGAAACGTCGTGATTTTATTGTTTTTATTTTTTATTAATTTTAATTTCATGTTTTACCTACGTGACTTTACCGAAAGAAATAAGAGTATGAATCCTTGCAGTCACGAAAGCTTCAAATCTAGAATGGGCTCATCATCTTCATCATCACCATCACGTGCAAATTGACAGCAGCAGCCAAATTATCTGAATGCGTGATGTCGATTCTAAATGTGGAGGCGGGGGGGTGGAAACCGGAGGACCCAGAGAAAAATCCACGCTACCACGAGGAGAGAGACACACGCTAACTCCAAATATACAGCAGGCGTCAGGGACGCGATCGAACCCGCGACCTCCTGCATACCAGGCGAGGTAGTCAACATCTCCCGAGCCACTGCAGAGCCCCCGTCTGGCTACGGCTGGTTCCCGGTTGTCTCGTCGCAGGCTGCCCCGCGGCAGGCAGGACGCCGTTACTCACTCCAGATATGGAGTCACGACCAATGCCGTCGCGGTTGTGTTTGAAGCGCAGCGTCTGTAACCTGGTGCTGCGGTCCAGGTGCCCGTAGCGATGGCAACGGTCGTAGTTCGTGCTAGTACCACGGTGGCGAGATGTTAACTACCTCACCTGATGTACAGGGGGGTCGTGGGTTCGAACCCGACCTTGACAAATGTGTGTTTGGAGTTTGCGCGTCTCTCCGCTCCCCGTGGTCGCGTGGATTTCCCTCCGGGTTTTTTCCCTCCGCGTTGAGAATCAACACGCGTTCAAGACTATTTGGCCGCTAGACACTTCCACGTGATGACAAGCCACTTCGTCGAGCCATCATTTGCGGCCAGGTCGCTTCTTGAAAGAGCGCCACGCAGCGCAGTGGGCCTTAGCGGGCAAAGTAAAACACCGTCGAATCGTTTAACGTAACGCACTTTGAACGTCTTTCTTCACCCCGCCCGTTGCCAACCGTGACAATCGGAGGTGCGGTAATCCTGGGTCGAGAGCCAGCGGAGCGCACCCCCCGGCCCCCCATCGCAGCGTCGTGGTTGGCGTGGCAGGATGACGGTCGCGCGAGCACGGCCAAGTGCTCGGGCAGGCTGAGTCCGGCTCGGACCCCCGAGACGCGACGAGATTGTGCGCATTCCGTGCGTTTTGTGCACGTGGGGTCGGGGGAAACAATGCGGGACGACTGGTCCTGTCGGTACAACAACAACAAACCGGAATAAAACCCCCTCCTAAGATTCATTCCGCAAAGATGTTGGGAGAAGGGGGGGGGGTGTCAATGTCTCGCTCGCCAGATCCGTCGCAGATAACCGCGCTGGTGTCATCGGAGAAGAATGCGCGCGCTATCAGCGCTATCAGCGCGGCGAGACGCAAACAAAAACGACGCCGGGCACGCGCAAACCCCCGACGAGAACGCAAGGCGTGCGCCGACGCGGAATATTTCTGCCAGAAAACCTGATGCAGAACGAGAGAGACAGCACCGTCGGCTTGTCTAGGATGGGCTGCGGTGATCCACCCCCCCCCGGCCATCATCCCCGTGTAATTCGTGCGGCGCTGTTGTTCTGCGACGAGAGAAGGGGGCGCACGGTGAGAAGTGAAACATCTGGCGGGCCCGCGCCTGCCCGATTGTCGGAGCGCTGCTAATTGCCTCTTTGAATTATTGACGCTCGCAAATGATCGCGAGGGAAGGCCGGTGTGCTAGTGAGCGAGTGAGTGAGGGAGCGTGCGAGCCAGGGAGCGTGCGAGTGAGTGAGTGAGCGAGCGTGCGAGTGAGTGAGCGAGTGAGCGTGCGAGCCAGGGAGTGAGCGTGCGAGCCAGGGAGCGAGCGTGCGAGTGAGTGAGCGAGTGAGCGTGCGAGCCAGGGAGCGAGCGTGCGAGTGAGTGAGCGTGCGAGCCAGGGAGCGAGCGTGCGAGTGAGTGAGTGAGGGAGCGAGTGAGTGAGGGAGCGTGCGAGCCAGGGAGCGAGCGTGTGAGTGAGTGAGCGTGCGAGTGAGTGAGGGAGCGTGCGTGCGAGTGAGTGAGCGTGCGAGTGAGTGAGTGAGGGAGCGTGCGAGTGAGTGAGTGAGCGTGCGAGCCAGGGAGCGATCATGCGAGTGAGTGAGTGAGGGAGCGTGCGAGTGAGTGAGGGAGCGTGCCAGTGAGCGAGGGAGCGTGCGAGTGAGTGAGTGAGGGAGCGTGCGAGTGAGTGAGTGAGGGAGCGTGCGAGTGAGTGAGGGAGGGAGCGTGCGAGTGAGTGAGGGAGGGAGCGTGCGAGTGAGTGAGTGAGGGAGCGTGCGAGTGAGTGAGTGAGCGTGCCAGTGAGCGAGGGAGCGTGCGAGTGAGGGAGCGTGCGAGTGAGTGAGTGAGGGAGCGTGCGAGTGAGGGAGCGTGCGAGTGAGTGAGCGAGGGAGCGTGCGAGTGAGGGAGCGTGCGAGTGAGTGAGCGAGGGAGCGTGCGAGTGAGGGAGCGTGCGAGTGAGTGAGCGAGGGAGCGTGCGAGTGAGGGAGCGTGCGAGTGAGTGAGTGAGGGAGCGTGCCAGTGAGCGAGGGAGCGTGCGAGTGAGTGAGTGAGGGAGCGTGCGAGTGAGTGAGTGAGGGAGCGTGCGAGTGAGTGAGTGAGGGAGCGTGCGAGTGAGTGAGTGAGGGAGCGTGCGAGTGAGTGAGGGAGGGAGCGTGCGAGTGAGTGAGGGAGGGAGCGTGCGAGTGAGTGAGTGAGGGAGCGTGCGAGCGAGGGAGCGAGCGAGTGAGGGAGCGAGCGAGTGAGTGAGCGAGCGAGCCAGGGAGCGATCGTGCGAGTGAGCGAGCGTGCGAGCGAGGGAGCGTGCCAGTGAGCGCTGATTTTTCGCGATCGCAGCCCGCAGTTTTCGACGAAAGTCTCGCGTCGTCGCCAGCAACCGTGACCCGGGAACTCTTCGTGTCACGCGGTCGTCACCCTTGGGCATCCGCGCGCACGGTTTACCGGCTATTCCAAAAACCTCAAAGGGATATGTGGATGCCCGATCCACGAGGGAAGAAGTGAATAATTATCAAAGTGCGGAATCAAAGGCTCTCGCTCTCCTGCGACGACAAACTCCAAACCATGGCCCGCCCACGTGACCTCCAAATGTTTTATTTAAATAAATTTAATTTGACCTGAGGTTGCGTTCATCGTCAGAATGCCTTCTTGTTGCTTGCTCCTGCCGATGGAGCGAATCGCCTGGAGATTTTCCCGATCTCGTGAGATCTGCGAAGCGAAGCAGGAATGATCCTGGATAAGTGCTTGGATGGGCGATGGCTATGAAGAGACATGTCGTCTTGGGTTGTCTTGGGGAGGGGAGGGAGGGAGGGGAAAGCAGGGGGCGGCGTGGAACCGGTTTGGGGGGGGGTCGAAGCGCTGGGGGATACGTGATACATTCTTAGGTTTTTTCGGTAAAGTCACGTAGGTAATAAATTAAAATTAATAAAAGTAAAATAAAAATAAAATAAAAATCACGAAGTTTCGGAGGCAACACAAGCTTCCGTCTTCAGGTGGAACCGTCACAGCACGATTACGTGATAGGCAGTCGAACGATAAGATATCGATTGTTGTACTGTACATCTATGCCGTCCGTGTGCACGCGAGGTATCGGCCAACCAAACCTCCACGAGCCATGTGTGGGGGGTGGGGGGGTGGAAGAGGTCCTTATCCATCCAGCAGTGGATTGGTAAAGACGCGGGCTGGACGCGTACGTCTATCGGTGTCCCCGGCGAGCGGGGCCCGCGTTCTCACGGGGAGCAGAATCGAGACAAAAGGAGCCGGGAATTCCTCAGCGTTCCCTCCGGTTAGGCAGCAGCAGCAGCAACAGCAACCACCCCCCCACTGCCTTGCCTCGCCTGCTCCCCACAACCATGCGGTCTGGCTTGTCAGTGCGGAAGGCGCTCGCGGTGGGAGGCACTGGGGGGGGGGGTGGGAGCTGCTCACGTGCGTGCGATCCACTCGCGTCTGTTCGTCGCCCGCGCGTCCTCCCTGTGCACAGCTGGGCCGAGAGTCACGTGGGGATGCCACCACGGGCCCCCTTTGTGTGACGCCAGGGATGGAGGGAGGGCGGCCACGCGGTTTTTTTTTGTGTGTCAGCGTCGTCCCGCCGCTCCGCGCTCTTGCCGCAGGGATGCCAAACATTTTGCTTTGGCTGGTGGGGGGTGGGGTAGAGTGTGCAAGCGTCGTGTGAGTGTGTGCGCGCGTGTGTGTTGATGTACGTGTGGGGAGCGGTGGTGTAGCGGTTGGCGCTGTGCTGCGCTACGAACAAGGCGACCCGAATTCGATCCCCGCTCCCGGCCAACAGCAGTGACGGATTATATCTGTACCGGTCCTGGGCCTCCTCCTCGAGGTCGGCCTCAAATCGCCACTGGGGAGACAAAGGCGGCCGGGCGTGGTGCTGGCCATCCACCCCCTCGGTTCATGTGCCAGCCTTCATAGGTGCTCGCTAACAGCACTTGCCCCAAAAATGTGTTAAGGCTATACGGGGCATCTTTGTCATTGGGGTGGAGCGGTGGCACAGTTGTTAGCGCGCTGCGCTACGAACGCGGCGATCCGAGATCCTGCTTGCCACGTCATTCCACACGGCCCATGGCCACATGAGGAAAGCAAACGATATTTACCCGTCACCGTGAGCATCTTAGCCGCACTAATTGGGTCCTGGAGGGGAAATATAAATTTTGCCTGGCTCGAAGCACGTCTCATTTGACCAGTTAGTCGATCGGCAGGTGGCGTGCGGTGGGGTAAAGTGTGGGTACTCCCTCCTCTTCTAAGACGTCTCGCCAGCGTGGAAGAGGAGGCCAACTACACTCTAGAGAGAGGGGAGGGGGTTCTCCAGAGCTTCCTCTGTCGGAGGCCCCTTCCGCCAGCAGTTGCGTGAGCAAGAAATTGCAGGGCTGCGCCTTGTACGTGTATATACAGTACGTCGAACTTCTTTCGCACCGTACGTAGCCAGCCGCACGAATCGAAGGTGCGGGGGGAAGGACAACAAACTCAACGCAAAAATCAGTTCGAAAGAAATGAGTTTTCAACGTAGACGATTTTAAAGTGCATAGCTCCAGTGGCATCAACGACGCGTGCGTGTGTGTGTGTGTCTAGTATTTAGGTAACCACGCGTGTGCGTTAATGTGCGGCTGCCCGCCAAAGGTAATACTATCTGAATGCCCGATCGGGCCCCTTGGTAAGGGCGAGAGGTACGTACAGTAAGTAGGAATGTCTGCATAACTTCCTTCGCACCGCGCACGTAGCCGGGTACGGGTACCCGTACGCTACCCGTACCCGTTCCCCTACCCGAAATGAGTGACAAACGGTTACTCACCGGTGACTCACGGCCTACCCGTACCCGTACCCGGCCGCAACAGGGTCGCAAACGGGTACCCGTACCCGGCCGGGTACGGGTAGCCGGGTATCGGGTAGGGTACGGGTATCGGGTACCCGGTTGCGACCTCTGGCTTCAAGGCACCCCGCGCCCAGCTTGATCAGCCAGCCAGCGCGCTGAGGGTTAACGGGCTGAGGGCGTGGGCTTGATGAATGCCCTCTGAGCCCCAGCCCCGCGATGCAATTCATTCGTTGCGGGCGTGGTGGTGCTTAAAGCTCTTTCCATTGCCACAGCGCTGCCTTTTGTTGTGCCCTCCAGATTGCCCAGCCGAGCCCAGCCAATGCTTGTAAAAAAAAAAAACCCCGTGTGAGCTGAATGACTGTGTCGTCCTCGTCGGCCGTGGTCAATCCACTGCTGGATGAAGACCTCCCAGTGCCGCCGCCACCACCACCATCACCATCATTGCCACCTCTCACGGTTTTTATGGACCCCCTGTGCAGAGTCAGGCTCGATAAACAAATGCCGGTTGATTTGGCAGATATTATTAGCCAGAGTGCTCGCTATAAACGTTTGGACCCTACCACTCCCTCCACCCCCACCTTCGATGCGGCAAACAATGCCGCACACGGACCCATGCGTGCGTTGCTGTAGAGCAGGGGTGGGGAACCTTTTTTCTGCCAAGGGCCATTTGGATATGTATAACATCATTCGCGGGCCATACAAACATTATCGACTTAAAAATTAGCCCGTTATATTTGGTCAAACATTAAATTAACTCACCACCCTAATGCGACGGCTGGAACTGCTTCTCTCTGGCGAGGCGTGTGATGTTAGCTGGCTATTGATGATGTTGCTGCTACTCGCAACTGCTTTTCCAGGTTTGCTCCGAGATTTATTGAATTTGGAGTCCCGCCTGCGGTTGCCTTGGCAGGGCCACACCAAAATGATTTCGAGGGCCTCGTACGGCCCGCGGGCCGGACGTTCCCCACCCAAACTGTAGAGCATCGTGGTTCTTAACCTGGAGTGCACCCCCCATCCCCACCAGGGGGTGTAAGATGCCCCTTCTGGGGGTGCGAGACAAGGGAAGAGTTTTTTTTAGAAGGTAAATCATCTAAACACAAATTAAGCACGGGCACCTTTGTACTTTTTTTCTATCACACGTATGTATTAACATTCTATATATTTAAAAAAAATACTATTGAGACCCAAAGGGGTGCAATGGCTGCAGTAAAGGCTAAGAACCACTGCTGTAGAGCATCGTGGTTAAACGCATCTATAAGCAGAGCTACTCCGTTCTGTATCTCCGGATTTTAGTCGGGCAGCTGATTGCCATTGCGGACCCAGTGTTGTCCAGCAGCAATGAAAGGGGGTGGGGGGAGGCATTTGTTTTTTTTTACAACTCTCAACAGCTGCAATGCAACGCTTGTGTAGTGTTGTATGAAGTGGTAGTAGCCACCACTGTACCGTAGTAGTTTGTGTTGGCGGTCGGGCTGTAGTGGGTGTTTTTTTTCTTTAGTATTTTAAAATATTTTATTCTTCAATATGTTTCTCCTTCAACCTCTGACCCCCCCCCCCTCTCCGTCTCACTCAACACTCGCTACACTGGGTTTGTTAGACCACGAGCCAATGTGGGAAGTGGTCGGTAACACCAGGGGTTCGAAAAACACTGCTGGTATCTACCATGGCTCGTGTCCACAGTGGGCAGAATTCTTAACGCGCGTACCGTCTGTTTCATACACTCTCTTCCCGTCTGTCGTCATAGTCACCCTCCGTGAATTACCCTCCAGTGCCCGTCATTGACACGATGTTCTCGTTAAAAGCGACCACGAGGGCATTGCTATCATAGCCAGTCGTGAGCTGCAGATGAAGTTCTTCGAGAAAAGAATTTGCTCGCATTTGTCACCCCGGTACCCGAGGAGCCATTCTCGTGCCCACGCCTCGCAATAGATGATGTCGTGGACGCCTGCGAAACAAAGAGCTTCACAGCTCATCTGATTCCTCCAGTATAAATACACATTTTGATTCTGAGCTTGGAGACCTACTTACAAGGAAGAAGAGCAGGGGGTAGGCGAGTTGCGAAAAGGAATGTGTGGAATGCATACCATCAGGCCAAGGGGCTCTCAGAAGGCCAGTCCATTCTTGATGGTGTGTGTGGGGGGGGCTTCGACAAAGAGGGCCATTCAAATTACCCCTCCAACTCATGGACCCCCCCCACCCCCCTCTGTGTGTGGAATGGTACGCTCCAAGCTGGAAAGTCAAAAGAGACGAACCTAAAATCAGTCGCGAGGCGGCGCTAGACGGACCCTCCCCGAATCTCAAGTGGCGCTCGGCAACCCACCGAGTCTTTTTGTTTTGACGCATGGCAAAGCAGAATTTGATATGTGCGTGGTCCTGAACACGACGGAGCGAGCTGCCACAGTGGTTGGAATTGTCGGCGCTCTGAACTTGCCAATCTCAGAGGTCGCCGGGGTTCGATCTCCTGCTGGCGCGGCAGTTGAAACAACGCTGCAAGATGTTTTTTTTTAGGTTTCATTTATGCCCGGCTCTGCAACCTATTCCGTTCCGAGCTCGTGTCTTCTTCTTATTCTTGTCGTACGGCGGCTGATGTCGATGCAGAGCAAGCGGCTGCAATTTCGCATTCAGCTGCTCGAGCCGAGATAACCGCGTGAAGAGCAGCGGGGGTGGCGGTATCGCTGCGATGTCTCCGGCTTCGTATTTGTGACGTCGGGCGCATTGCATACGTCGTGCGTTGTACGATCCCGGTTGTGGATGACCCACAGTGTCGCACCGCTAGCGGTGAGGTCTTAATTCTTTTTAAATCCTTTATATTAAGTTCACTTGCTTGCGCGCTTACGACCGTGCAAATCTTTCGGTCGTTTTTTAACCCACTTCCCGTGATCCAATCGAGCTGACATTTTGCACACAGACTCGTTGTGCGTGACAATTTATTTTCGTGAAAAAAAATTCCCAAAATTTTCCACTTTTTAGGAAAAAAAATTTTCATATTTAATTTAAAATACCAATGTGATAAAAATGAAACTCTTACTCAAGAAAAACAGATGAATAATAAAATAAAACCGATGCCACGCATATAAAGGATTTATAGTGAAAAACTTTGTTTTTACGGGTTAATTTTTTCCTTTTCCATTCGTGCATCGGGTATCTGCATCTGCTGCCCCACGTGGGGTTTTGTGCGGTGGGTGCGCGATCTCGGCGTGGACTCACGGCCCTTCGTGGTGCATGGTCAAAACCCCAGGGGATCTTCTGCGTTTGGGTCTCTCACAACGCGGTGTTTGTTCGCGAGTTCTTTTGAACTCCCATTCAGCTCCTCCGAGGCTTCATCGGCATTGAATTCGCATTGTTTGAGGTTGAGCGCCGTGTTGTCCAAAAGGGATTGGGCTGTGCGTAAAAGTGGAACGCACCTCCCAAGCTGTGTACTTGTCGTTACGCCCGCTATGTGTAGCCAAGAGCCAAGCATAAGTGGGGCATTTCATTGGAGTTTGCGGGGGTGGTGGTGGTAGTGGTGGGGGAGGAGGGGGGGGTATGCCGTCCAAAACTGGATGTATAAAAAGGGGCCTTTCTCCTCCAAAATTTGAATTGGACGCACGCAGATCGATGGTGGTGTCCTTTGGATGGTTCCACTGTTTGTGTTGGGGCGTTGCATTGGCAACACGGTCCGGGGGGCCTGGGACTTTATAGCATTAGCAGCCGTAGTAACAATCTATCTATATATATAAAAGGGAAATTTGTGAATGTGTGTCTGTTCAAAATGTTTAGCGTACTTCCCGACATGCAACAAACTTGAAATTTGCCATGTGGGTACTTTCCAGACTGTACACCATGCAAAAATGATAAAAGTTGACTTTTGTATTTTTTTGTGGGGGGGGAGGCGCAATAATGCATATATTTTGCACGGCAAGTGAGCGGTGACGTCACATCTGTGATGTCACCCGCATGCGGCAGCGTCACGCTGTGTGCCTGCTGACGTCACGCACCCCCCCCTCCCACTCTCCGCAATCCAAGACAAGAATCAAAGTCCTGGGCGAAGCCGGGTAGTAAAGCTAGTTCATAATAAGTTAGTTTAACACTTATGCTTTCGCGACTGATGTCATCCATAATACAGGTTTTGTTTCGATTTAAAGCTTTCGTGACTGCAGGGATTCATCTTCTTGATTCTTTCGGTAAAGTCACGTAGAAGGGAAATAAAAAAATAATTAAAAAACGAAAACATAATAAAATAATTCTCACGACGTTTCGGCCACAACGCAGGACGGCTGCTTGCGTTGTGGCCGAAACGTCGTGAGAATTATTTTATTATGTTTTTTTTTTTATTATTTCCCTTCTACGTGACTTTACCGAAAGAACCAAGAAGATGAATACAGGTTTTGTTTTTATTAGATCGCGTAAATATGAATATTGTGTCGTTACACCCGCCACCACCCGACACAGCCAATTAGTGAGGTTTTTCACGTAAATAGAACGTGCCAATTCGTTACGAGAGTAAATCAACAACATTTACGATCCGGGTACGACGTTTCATCAGTAATTACAACCTGGCATCATCAGGCGACAGCCAGGTTTGTGGACAAATCCTCCTGTTTCGTTCCTTAACTCGAGGGATAAGTGTGATGACATTACTTGTGAGCCATTCTTGTGCGAAGGCCAGACCGGGGGGGGGGGGGGGGTTTACGAATGCATATAAATTACAATGGGTATCCATTGCCGGTTGGGTAATGATACGTTACCCAATGCTACAACAGCGGGTGGCATGGTTAGCAGCGCGGCACAGAGGGCTTGCAATGTGGAGGTCGCCGGTTCCGACACGGTAGTTGATACGGTGGGGGGGGGGCGATCGGGGGGTTAATGGTGGGGGGGGGCGAACGGTGGTGGGGGGGGCGAACGGTGGGGGGGGGGGGGCGAAGTTTATTAAATTCCCCCCACCCACCGCCACCCACCCACCCCTGCACCGCGCAATGAACGCGTGACGTCACCGGCACAACTCGGTTATTCTGCAGTGGAAAAAAAACCGTCTCCATGTGCCGCGTCGGTTGCCTTGGCTCGGCACAGCACCGGCGCGGCTCGGTTTGTGTGGTGGGAAAAATAAAAAAAAGGCGCCATCGCAAAACGTGCGGGCTGGAAAGGCGATGGCCTTTACCCGCCGTTGATTGGTTGATTAATGGTGCAAGAGGGCGGTCTCGCTTCGTCAGAGGACCAGCCCTCTTTCCTGCACGCCGATATAAAGACACAAAAATAAATCTGCGCAGCCCCGCACACGGCTCGTGATGTGTGCAGCGGGAGGAGGGTGGCGCGCGCGTCACCACCCGCTCGTGCGCGTGCCAAACATTTCGCAGTCGCTGCACCGCCGTTGCTTATTGAGCTGCGGGGATGTCACGCAGAGAGAAAGGGGGGCTGGGCTGGGCTAGGGGCAGTCCATAAATGACGTCACGCGATTTTGGACGATTTTTGACTCCCCCCCCCACCCCTTCGTCACACGGCGTCACAAAAAGTCAGACCCCCCCTCAAATATGACGTCAGAAAAACTCTGCCCCCCCCCCATCCCAAAAAAATATAAAACATGTTCTTGGTTCTTTCGGTAAAGTCACGTAGAATGGAAATAATAAAATAATAAAAATAAAACATAATAAAATAATTCTCACGACGTTTCGGCCATTATGTTTTATTTTTATTATTTTATTATTTCCATTCTACGTGACTACCGAAAGAACCAAGAAGATGAATCCCTGCAGTCACGAAAGCTTTAAATCGAAATATAAAACATGCTTTAAATCGCTTTAAACTATTGTCATTGTAGTGCGTATTTAATGTGGCGCTGCACTCTGATGTTGTAGGAGAAAACATGTATTTAAAAGTCTATTTAATTAAGTGGAACGTGTTGTCTATATTTATTTAAAGTTGCGCATTTTATGTAACGTCACATTTCTCAAAACCCCCCCCTCCCCTCGCCACACATCGTCACAAATGTCTGACCCCCCCCTCCCCCAGGTGTGTGACGTCATTTATGGACGGCGCCCTAGCCCGCCCCCCACCTTCTTTCCACCACGTCTCTCCTGCACCGCATTCCCCAGCCTTGATATACCACGCGCTGCGCAAAGAGAGACGTGTCATCTTCGTTCGAGTAAAGTAGTAACTGCAGCGCATTGTGTTTGTTCCCCCCCCCCGCCGCCGCCTCTCTCATTTTTAAATCCTTTGTATTAAGTTTGCTTGCTTGCTTGCTTAGGACCGTGCAAATCTTTCGGTCGTTTTTTAACCCACTTCCCGTGATCCAATCGAGCTGACATTTTGCACACAGACTCGTTGTGCGTGACAATTAATGTTCGTGATTTTTTTCTCTCCAAAATTTTACACTTTTTAGGACAAAAATATTATATTTAATTACCAATTGCTTAATGCTGCCATGCAATCATCTGACCCATAGGTGGCAGCCATCTCAAGCCAGAGGACGAGAGGACTCTAGCCGCCACGCATATAAAGGGTTTATAGTGAAAAACTTTGTTTTTACGGGTTCATTTTTTTGTTTGTTACATGCGGGTTTCTGTGCTGTATTTACGAACGGAGGAAAACCCCAACGATTGATCGTTGGGTCGTAACCTCGATTTGTCTTGACGGATGCGTTGCATGACGCACTCTTTAATGGTTCCTCAATATAAACTCAGCTGTTCTTATACTGACGCGTACCATTAGCCTGTGCGGAGGCTGCTGGGGCAAGTGCTGTTAGCGATGTTTACACATCGCACCAGGTACTCATTTGAGGCTGAGTCGACCTAGGAGAGGCCCAGGACCCGGTTCAGATAATCGTCGCCGGTGTTGGCCGTGAGCGGGAATCGAACCTGCGTCGCCGGGTTCATAGCGTAGCGCGCTAACCGCTACACTACCGCTCCCCACTAACAAAGACAAAGATCCCCCGTATAGCCTTAACAGGCTGTAAGGGCAAGTGCTCTTAGCGAGCACCAATGAAGGCCGGCACGGCACACGAGGGCGTGGGTGGCCAGCACCACGCCCGACCGCCTTTGTCTCCCTCGTGGCGATGTTCACACACCGCACCAGGTACTCATTTGAGGCTGAGTCGACCTAACACACCCACACACATACAGACACGCGTGCGCGCTCCACGCAATTGTTGAGACCCGGACGCGGATGATATCGCGCCGCGTGCGCGCGCGCGCGCGTCTTTAGCAGCCACCAGTCGTGACGGCGTCGACGTAGAGAACGCATCTCCGATGCAGAAATAGGCAAATGGATAACAACGTAGCCCTCTGTAGCCCTCTGTGCGGCAACGGCGGTTCGTGTTCACACGGAAGCGGCAGGGTGGGAGCCTCCACGTCGCTCGGCGCGTTCGCCACCTTCTCGTTCATCGTCGGATCTGGGCGGCTGAGCGGGCGCGCGAGCCCCGGCGCAGTCGTTTGGAGGGGCAGTCGCATGCCAAGCAGTGCCACGTGGCGATCCGTAGAGGGCAGTAGAGCATATTGCATTTCGATTTAAAGCTTTCGTGACTGCAGGGATTCATCTTGTTGGTTCTTTCGGTAAAGTCACGTAGAAGGGAGATAATAAAATAATAAAAATAAAACATTATTTTATTATGTTTAACAAACAAAATATTTGATAAAAAAATAAAAATGTCTCTACACTCAATTGAGATTCTAGATTTGAAGCTTTCGCGACTGCAAGGATTCATACTCTTAGGCTTTTTCGGTAAAGTCACGTAGGTAGAAAATAAAATTAATAGAATAATAGAAATAAAATAATAAATCACGACGTTTCGGAGGCAACACAATTGCTGTATCACTTGATATCACTTGATACAGCAATTGCTGTATCACTTGTGACTGTTACACCTGAAGACGGAAGCTTGTGTTGCCTCCGAAACGTCGTGATTTATTATTTGATTTCTATTATTACTTCTATTAATTAAATTTTTTACCTACGTGACTTTACCGAAAAAGCCTAAGAGTCCTCAATTGAGAGTTAGGCAGAGCCGCGACTCACGCGATATCCCCACCTCCGATGGCGAAGGGAGAGGGGGGGTGAGAAAGGTGACGGAGTCTCTATTTCGATTTAAAGCTTTCGTGACTGCAGGGATTCATCTTCTTGGTTCTTTCGGTAAAGTCACGTAGAAGGAAAATAATAAAATAATAAAAATAAAACATAAAATAATTCTCACGACGTTTCGGCCACAACGCAAGCAGCCGTCTTCAGGTGGAGAACAGGTCTGTCGAGAAGGCAGAGTCTGACAGACAGACCTGTTCTCCACCTGAAGACGGCTGCTTGCGTTGTGGCCGAAACGTCGTGAGAATAATTTTATTATGTTTTATTATTTTATTATTTTCCTTCTACGTGACTTTACCGAAAGAACCAAGAGGGAGTCTCTATTTTTAAACGGCATCTGAATAAATACGCACGCTTATTATCATCCTACTACTACTACACCATCGTTCTCATTTGCTGCGAAGACGATTTGTACAAAATCAACAACAAAAACAGGACGTCCCGGCTTGAACCCAACATCGCACCGCCGCGGGCGAAATACCCGCGAGCGCTCCCCTCCCGTCCCGTTATCTTCGCCTCGAGGGACGATTGCCGGCAGTTTTATTAAATCAGAATTAGTATGGAACTGGGCCGTTCATCGTCTTCCTCTACAGTCTACAGGGTGGTGGTGGTGGGCGGGGGGGATTGGGGGATGGTTGGGAACGCACAGCGGTGTGAGAACATCATGCGCCGCGGGTGCTCCGAGCTGGTGGTGGTGGTTGTGGTGGTGGTGGTGGTGGTTGTGGTGGTGGTGGTTGTGGTGGTGGTGGTGGTTGTGGTGGTGGTGGTGGTTGTGGTGGTGGTGGTGAGCCCACGAGGGCTTCACAACCAACACCACCACCACCACGGTTTGGCACTCGCAGTACCCGACCGTCGACGATCGGGCTGCCCACGTGTGGTGGGGTCAGGCGCGGGGTCATCCCGAGAGCTCTCTCTCTCTCTGTCTCGCAGCACGTGACCAGCTCTGCAAGAGCGGGAGAAACATGCTTCTTCATCCTTATACTCTTTGGTTCTTTCGGTAAAGTCATCCTACCGTCGAACAAAAAATGGGGGGCGTGGGGGGGGGCTCTCTCTCCGCGGAGCTCCGTCCTCCTGGGGGTTTTCCCACCAGCGGTGCCCGGGGCCGGTAATTGCAGGGGCTGCGCCTGTTTCTCTCACCCCCCACCCCACCCCCATTTGAGCCTTCGCGTCGGCGCAGCCTGGCGATCGCTTGGCGTCTCCAACAGCTGCCGAGTACAACACAAACAAACCCGTGCGTGGGTGCGTGTGTGTCTGTGTGCGTGTGTGTGTCTGTGTGCGTGTGTGTGTCTGTGCGCGTGTGTGCGTGCGTGTGTGTCTGTGTGCGTGTGTGTGTCTGTGCGCGTGTGTGTGTGCGTGCGTGTGTCTGTGCGTGTGTGTGTGTCTGTGCGTGTGTGTGTGTCTGTGCGTGTGTGTGTGCGTACGCGTATCTGTGTGTGTGCGTGTGTGTGCGCGTGTGTCTGTGTATGCGTGTGCGCGTGTGTCTGTGTGTGTGTGCGCGCGTGTGCATGTGTGTGTGCGCGTGTGTCTGTGTATGCATGTGCGCGTGTGTCTGTGTGTGTGTGCGCGCGTGTGTGTGCGCGTGTGTCTGTGTATGCGTGTGCGCGTGTGTCTGTGTGTGTGTGCGCGCGTGTGCATGTGTGTGTGCGCGTGTGTGTGCGCGTGTGTCTGTGTGTGTGTGCGTGCGTGTGTCTGTGTGTGTGTGCGCGCGTGTGTGCGCGTGTGTCTGTGTGTGTGTGCGTGCGTGTGTCTGTGTGTGTGTGCGCGCGTGTGTGCGCGTGTGTCTGTGTATGCGTGTGCGCGTGTGTGTGCGCGTGCGGCAGTGTAGCGGTGAACGCGCTGCGCTACGAACCTGCGACTCGTTCGATTCCCGCTCACGGCCAACACCGGTGACGATTATTTGAACCGGTACTGGGCATCCCCTAGGTCGACTCTGCCTCAAATGAGTACCCGGTACGATGTGGAAACATTTTCACTGGAGACAAAGGTGGCCGGGCGTGATGCTGGCCATCCACCCCCTCGTGTGCCGTGCCGGCCTTCATAGGTGCTCGCTAACAGCACTTGCCCCAACAGTCTGTTACAGGCTACACGGGGATCTTTACCTTTGTGCGTGTGTGTACGTGCATGCACGCGCGCACGGAGCGGTGGTGGTGGGGCGGGGGAATGAATGAGAGAATGAATAAGTGAATGAGCGAACGGTGGCGGCGGTGGTGGTAGGGTGGGGTGGGGTGGGGGGCAGTTGGAGAGAAAACAGAACACGTGGGTGGGGGGGGGCTGCGAGTGTGCGTGAGTGAGGTCGGCACGAGGCCTCTCGCGCGTTCAACTAAACTCAGACAGCCGCAAGGAACGAGGTGGTTGGTGGTGGTTACGTGGTGGTTGGTGGTGGTTACGTGGTGGTTGGTGGTGGTTGTGTGTGCGAAGGGGGTGAGCCGCCCCCCACTTTCTCCCACCCTCTCTCTCTCTGTACCTCGCAAACACCGAGGTTCCCCCACCCCCCATGCCGGATTCCCGTCCTCTGCGTTTCGTGATAAAATCCGGGATCGGTGGTGGCCGTGGGCGCTTTCCATAACAGCGGCGGCTTCCTTTGCTCGTCGGCTCATTGAGAAATAACGGGGGCGGTGGCAGCTTCGTGCCCACCCACCCCACCCCCGCCTCTCTCCCCTATTCCACGTCGTCCTGGGCAGCTGAAATCGACTGACGGGCGAAACGAAACAGCGAGAAGTGCTAAAGGGGGCCGGGTAAAAGGCAGGATCCATCGGAGACACTCGAGATTTCGGACTCCGTTTGATGCGTAGCAGCAGAGGCAGCAGCAAGCGAGGAGGAGGAAGAAGACCATCGATAGATCGATCGATCGGGCAAGGCAGCGCGGCCAGGGAGCCGTAACCCGCGTTCCCGCACAGGAGCCTCACGAGTTAACTCAGCAGCAGCAGCAGAAGCAGCAGCAGCAGAAGCAGCAGAAGCAGCAGAAGCAGCAGAAGCAGCAGAAGGATAATACGCAGGCTATGGTGGAACTGCTGTCAGTGGCAATCGCAGCTCGGAGGCGACGCTGTTGGTGATCGTGAAGTCTGCCTCCGTGTCGCCGTGGTCCGAGTAACTCGACACAGAAGACGTTAACTGATCATCAGCAGCAGCATCATCAGCAGCAGCAGCATCATCATCATCAGCAGCCTCATCAGCAGCATAATCAGTAGCAGCAGCATCAGTAACAGCCTCATCAGTAGCATCATCAGTAACAGCAGCATCAGTAGCAACATCATCAGTAGCAACATCATCATCATCAGTCTCATCATCAGCATCGTCAGTAGCAGTGCTCAACCTCCAGTGGAGATGAGAAGCTGCGACGTGTGAGGATTAAGTCCAAAGCATCATCTTCTCACCACCACCATCGTCTTCGTCGTCGTCGTCAATAGCAGCAGTAGCAGCAGCAGCAGCAGCAGCGGCAGCAGCGGCAGCAGCAGCGGCAGCAGCAGCGGTAGCGGCAGCAGCAGCAGCGGCAGCGGCAGTAGCAGCAGCGGCAGCGGCAGCAGCAGCAGCAGCGGCAGCAGCAGCGGCAGCGGCAGCAGCAGCGGCAGCAGCGGCAGCAGCAGCAGCGGCAGCGGCAGCAGCAGCAGCGGCAGCAGCAGCAGCAGCAGCAGCGGCAGCAGCAGCAGCAGCAGCAGCAGCGGCAGCGGCAGCAGCAGCAGCGGCAGCAGCAGCAGCAGCAGCAGCGGCAGCAGCAGCAGCAGCAGCAGCGGCAGCGGCAGCGGCAGCAGCAGCGGCAGCAGCAGCAGCAGCGGCAGCGGCAGCAGCAGCGGCAGCAGCGGCAGCAGCAGCAGCGAGGCGTCGCTTGTTCTCAGCGGCGCTCCCAGCAGCGGGCGGTGGCGGTGCCAGCTTGTGCGCGTGTGCGCGCCATGGGCAGTGTGACGGAGCTGTGCGCTGCCAGCCTCCACTCGCTCCTCGCGCCGGCTCTACACGACTCGTCAGGTCGGTCAGAGATCGGTCGTGGCCAGTGGCGCTGGGGGCTACGTGGGTTCGATCCCGGCCCTCACGATGCCTCCTGTATATTTGGGAGTTTTGGGCGTCTTTCGGTTTCTCCCCGTGGTCGCGTGGATTTTTTTTCTCCTCCCGGGTCCTCCGGTTTGTTTATTTTTTCCCGTCCACATTTTTAGAAACGTGCCTTTTAGATTATGATTTCGGTTATTCTGCTGAGATGTAAGTGTCCAAATGAGAGGCCACTTTGTTGAGGTGTCGTTTGTGGCCAGGTCGCTTCTGAAAAATAAGTTTATACCTCGATGGGCTTTGCCTGGTAGGATGGGGATGGTTTAGTTTTATTCGTATGTTTTTTTGTGTGTGATTTGCTTACCTTCGTTGTACTTTGCACAACAATCGTGTTGTTGTACTGTTAGTTGTTGTAACGTTCTGACCCGCCCCTTACTTGACATCTGCGACAAAAGAGCTTTATAGCTCATGGGATTCCTCCTGCAGTATAAATAAATATTCTCATTCTGCTCCGGCGGGCGTGGGAATGTGGCTGCGCTACCTCTCCTGGCTTTGAATCCCCCGGATCAATCTGCAGGGAAATTGGCATGATCTGTGTGTGTCGGGGGGAGGGGGGGGGGTGGCAGGATTTTGGTTTGGTGCCCAGATTTGGTTACCGTTGTTTCTCACCGTTTCTTTTTTTTTCAAATGTAGCTCGTTGCTCGCGTGCGAGGGTTCCATCAAAACTCTCTACCAGCCAGGACTCGAACTCGCAACCTTCGGATCGTGAACCCACCTAGGGCCCCTGGGTGATTTGGTCACAGGTTGCGTTTTGGTTTGGGCAGGGGGGGGGGTGGTGGTGAATCGTAAATAAGCTCACGTGGTGCCAATTATAGGGTGTGTGTGGGACTCTCCTGGAGAGGGGAAGGTGTTAATCAGATATTAGCTTCGGTGTCAAGAAATTAAAATAAATGAACAGAAATAGAATCGTGTGTGAAGATTTACATCTTTCTGCTGTCGTGACCTTCACCGCTCGACCTTGCAAGATCGGAGCGGATGAAGGCGGGAGCGTTTTTGAAGACGCTTCTTGCGGGAATCTTGAATGCCGAGCGGCGAATTTTATTTTTTGTTTCATTGTGAAACGGCTTCGTTGTGGAATCGACGTCAAAGGCGCAGCCACAAACACAACGGTGCCCTGAACTTGTAACTAATTCATCTTCTTGGTTCTTTCGGTAAAGTCACGTAGAAGGGAAGTAATAAAATAATAAAAATAAAAATAATAAAATAATTCTCACGACGTTTCGGCCACAATGCAAGCCGTCTGAATGAATTAATTCATTCAGACGCTGTCTCCCCGACAGACCTGGTTTTCACCTGAGGACGGCTGCTTGCGTTGTGGCCGAAACGTCGTGAGAATTATTTTATTATGTTTTATTTCTATTATTTTATTACTTCCCTTCTACGTGACTTTACCGAAAGAACCAAGAAGATGAATCCCTGCAGTCACGAAAGCTTTAAATCGAAATCGTAACTAATTGTCCCGTGTTGTTTACGTGACAAACTTCACTTGATTGGCGTATACTCGCCCAAACCCCCCCCCCCCCCACTTTATTAAGGATAATATTGGTCGCGAAAGCCTACGTGTGAAACTCGAGTCACACCGGTTGACGTCTACATCCCGAGCCGCACGTGCCGAGCGTTCTAAAAATGAGAGGGAGAGAATGTCTGAAAACTAACAAAAATGTCATCCGCGGGGAGAGAAGGAATTCGGTGCTCGGCACAAATTCAACCCACCCCCACCCCGCCTGTGGGCTTGGTCTTCTGCGGAAACGGTGTTCAGCGTGTTTGCCGCGGGCACGGACCGGCCAGGGCGATGTGACCTCTCTCCTCCACCGACCATCGCCGCCGTCGTCTCAGTCCCATCATCGTCGGCGGCGTCAATTGGCTGAAAAGATTAGAGACATTTGCCGTGATCTAGATGCAGGCAACGCAAAGTTGATCATTACATGTTATGTAGTTTTGGAGTCAAACTTGGTGGGATCAATATCTAACTGGGATCCCATCAGTTTAACACGCAGGAGGCTTTCGCGACGAAATATTATTCATGATTAAGGTTTGTGGGTTGGATCGCGTAAGTATAAATGTTGCGTCGTACCCCTCCACCACCCGACACAGCCAGTGAGGTTTGTCACGTAAACAAGGCGCCAATTAGTGACGACTTCAGCCCACCGGTGTGTTGGAGAGTAAATCCACAACATTTAGAATTTGAGTTGTACGACGTTTCGCTGGCAATTACATCAACCGGCATCATCGGGCGATTTGCAAGAATAGTGAAGCCATCCACGTCTATCAAAGAGGGGTCCTTTTCCCACATGTTGCACACTCAAAATGAAGGATGATGGGCAGGTGCTCCAAATTGAGGGCAAACACATTCATTGTGGTTAATCTGTAGAATGCAACAGCAGTACACGTCCGGTTAATCATTAACCCTGCCAGCCCCCCCCCCCCCCCACAGGCTCAACTCAGTCATCACATGCTGGTGTACACACGTGCTTTGATGTACTGCGCAGCACATGAGGACTTATTAAAAGAGTGGTCCATTTCTAATGTGCCACACACAACCATCTGGCTGTTTGTCAGCATTGGTTCAAGCGAGACTGCCTCTGCTAATGAGACACAGAATGTCCAGGGTTCTGCTGGTATGAAACCAATGCTGCTGCAGGGAAAATAAGAATCCACTTATTTCGTTTCTCCCTCTCGCTGGTACGGGTGCCCCAATCCCGTACCACAAGGTACCCAAGTCCCTTTTTGCCCCGGCAAGGCATTGCGACGTTGCTGAAGATATCATTAAGGAGAAGCCACACTGAGTCGTACGGCTTTTTCAGGAGGGTACTGCCAAATTGGGTTTTTGTTTTTTTACTTTCAGATGTTTTCAGCCATTTAATGCCGAGTGTATTATTCACGTGGGAGTAAGGAAACCGAAGCTCCCGGAGAGAGAAAAGAAAAGCCACGCCTTTGTGCGAGGGCGCAACACTCGATCCCCATACAGATGGAAAACAGATAGCGATTCGCGTGTGTGTCATCCGCCAACCCTCGCTGTTGCTTCCACAGTGGTGGATTGCAGGCTGCCACGCGCATGTCCACTACCGCCACCTTCTCCATCCAGAGGATGGAGCGATAAACCGAGTTGACGTACGGGTGCCGGGTGGATTGTTACATTGATGTGCGCCACTAGAGATTAAAGACGGAGGAAAGTGGACACGAATGACGAAATATGCAGTGAACGTCTGCGGGATATCTACCCATGGATCGTGATGACGATGATGATGATGATGATGAGAGGTGGCAGTAGCTTGGAGGAGGTTTTCATCCAGCAGTGGATTGACCACGTCCAGGGATCGGCCACCAAAATAACAAGATGGGGCCACTTTTGTTCGAATTCGGTATTTAAAGGAAACTCCCGGTAAAATATTTAAAGAGGCCGCAATGCAACGCGACGAATACGAGACACGGCGGCTCCTTTGACAAATGAACGCTCACGAAGGAGTCCCTTGAAGAGCCACGCGCGGCTCCAGAGCCTTACCCACGGTGGATGATGATGAGGATGATGAAGGTTTGGGACAGAGCGAAGAGACAGCTGCCCGTGTCGTTATTGGATTGTAAGAGGATAAACGCGGGGGGGGGGGGGTGGAAGTAATCACCGCCGGCTTTGCAGACTTAGCGGGGAGGTGAGATCGTAAATCGAGAATGGTATTCATGCGGTGGTTGCACACGCGCTGCCACTTAATGCAACCAACTCCGTGCCGTGCCCGGATATACACTTTGGTGATAATTGATTGATTGAGCAATTAATGAATTCATTCTAAGTGGGTGTGGGGGGCTTTACCCCCCCTCCCCTCCCCCATGGGAGTTACGACGTTTCGTTTCATCAGCCTTAACGTGTGTGTGTGTGTGGCCGTGGTGGCGTCCTTGATTAACGCGATCTCTCTAATGTTTAATAACAATAATAATGAGGAGTTAAATATTCGTAGATTCATATTCCGCATCATCATCATCGTCCACGCAAACCGCATCTCACGATCGCCGATGAACCACAGATGAGGGGGAATTTAAAATACCAATGTGATAAAAATGAAACTCTTACTCAAGAAAAACAGAAATGAATAATAAAATAAAACCGATGCCACGCATATAAAGGATTTATAGTGAAAAACTTAGTTTTTACGGGTTAATTTTTTGTTATATACACTGCACGTTAGTGGGGAAACCGGGGGGACGGGGGGGCATTATAACAAAGCAACTTCTCTCCCCGCTGTGAAATCCTGGCTGCGATAAACTCAGACGTGATGACAAGCCACTTCGTTGAGCTAGGATTTGTGGCTAGGTCGCTAACGAAAAAGAGAACGACGCAGCTCATCGGGAATTACCTCGTACAATAAAAACAGTTTTTGTTTCAGTTTACCCAGAACCGGCCCTAGACCTTTGGGGGCCCTAAGCAAAATTTGGTTGGAGGCCCCTTTGATGTATGATTTTTTTCACCCACTAGCTAGCAGTGACTCTAGGGGGCCCTCTGCTAGCCACGGGGCCCTTTGCAATTGCAAGGGTCGCTTAGTGGCTGGGCCGGCTCTGAGTTTACCTGTTTGTTTATCGATTTGCTTACCTTACCTAACCTAAACGTTGCACTCCTATAGTCTCTCCTATCGTCTCTTTGTATCGTTTTGTTGCTGTAACTTTCTGGCCCGCCTCTGCTGGACATCTGTGAAAACAAGAGCTTGCAGTCACGAAAGCTTCAAATCTAGAAGAGCTTCATAGGTCATCGGATTCCTGCGGGATAAATCAAGAATCTGTTTCTGAAAAAAAAATAGTTTTTCAGCATCAGGCGAAGCTTCCTATGAGTAAACTAGTGTAGCAACAACAACAATTATAATGTAATTAGGCGTGCATCATAATCGCCCTGTGGCCAGCCGCACCTCGAGCGAGCAGAGGTCACAGGTCATCACATGCAAAATATTAGTTTTGCTAAACTTTGCGACGTCTATTTAACACGTAGGCTTTCGCAACCAATATCATCCATAATACAGGTTTTTTTTTTGGGTTAGATCACGTAAATATAAATGTGTCGTTAAACCCGCCCACCACCCCACACAGCCAATTAGAAAGGTTTGTCACGTAACCAGTAAATTCACAACATTTGTAAATGTTGTGGATTTGCTCTCCAATGCACGGGAGTGCTGTACTTGTAACGAATTGGCACGTTCTGGTTACGTGACAAACCCCTTACTAATTGTCTGTGTCGGGTGGTGGCGGGTTTTACGACACATGTACAATTACGCGATCTAACCCATAAGAAACCTATATTACGAATGATATTGGTTGCTGCGAAAGCCCGCGTGTTAAACAGACTTCGCCAATTTCGATTGAAAGCTTTCGTGACGGCAGGGATTCATCTTCTTAGTTCTTTCGGTAAGGTCACGTAGAAGGGAAATAATAAAAAGAAAACACAATTATTTATTATGTTTTATTTTTCTTATAATTTATTACGTTTTATTTTTATTATTTTATTATTTCCCTTCTACGTGACTTTACCGAAAGAACCAAGAAGAAGACTTCGCCAAGTTTAGCAAAAAAAACATTTTCCATGTGATGACCTGTGACCGCTGTTGACCTGGTTGTCGGGGGGGGGGGGGTGGAGACGAGGGGGGGGGGGGGCTCGGGGGAGGGGGGTTGGGGGGCGGGGGGAGGAGGGTTTGGGGGCGGGGCGGGGCGGGGCGGGGCTGGCCACCCTCACGAGTTGTAACAACTTCCAGATGTGAACGAGCTCTCCTTGAGCTCGCGATCAAAGCGCACACTTGCAGCACGTCCCCCTCTCTCCCTGCCGTGCACCCATCGCGAAACAAAGACAAAGATCCCCCTTCGTGTAGCCTCAACAGACTGTTGGGGCAAGTGCTGTTCGCGAGTAGCACCTGTGAAGGCCGCCACGGCACACGAGGAGGGTGGGTGGCCAGCAACTTCGCCCGGTCGCCTTCGAGAAGCATCGATTCGCACAGAGATCCATAGACCCACACAGAGATCCATAGGCTCACATAGAGACCCATAGGCTCGCATAGAGAGCCATAGGCTCGCATAGAGAGCCATAGGCTCGCATAGAGAGCCATAGGCTCGCATAGAGACCCATAGGCTCGCATAGAGACCGATAGGCTCGCATAGAGACCCATAGGCTCGCATAGAGACCAATAGGCTCGCATAGAGACCCATAGGCTCGCATAGAGAGCCATAGGCTCGCATAGAGAGCCATAGGCTCGCATCGAGAGCCATAGGCTCGCATCGAGAGCCATAGGCTCGCATAGAGAGCCATAGGCTCGCATATAGAGCCATAGGCTCACACAGAGACCCATAGGCTCGCACAGAGATGTATAGGCTCACATCGAGAGCCATAGGCTCGCACAGAGATGAATGGGCTCGCATAGAGACATACAGTCTTGTTCGGAGATCCGTAGACTTGCATAGAGACCCATAGGCTCACATAGAGACCCGTAGTCTCACATAGAGACCCGTAGACTTGCATAGAGACCCACAGACTCACACAGAGACCCATAGACTCACACACAGAGACCCGTAGACTCGCATAGAGACCCATAGGCTCGCACAGAGACCCGAATGCTCACATAGAGACCCATAGTCTCGCACGGAGATCTATAGGCTCGCATAGAGACGCGCAGACATGTACGGAGATCCATAGGCTGGCACAGAGACCCGGAGAATTACATGGGAGACCCACGGACTTAAACATAGACCCAGGTACTGAGTGATCTGTGGTGAATGTCAGTTGCTGAATCAGTGCTGCTGCAATGACGCGCTCCCAGAAGGCCGCCGCTAGGGCCGATGAGTTGTGAAAGAAAATGCTTTTATAGATCTTGTGGGGACAATTAAACGAACGAGACGTTATCGTCCGCTTATCTATTTCGGTCACGAGCTGCTGTTCGTGTAAATCCGCACGCCTATTCAAAAAAAGACTGGTCCGTCAGCAAATATGTATTTTGACAGAAAATTAATTCTCATCAGGCCCCATGGTGTTAGGTGCAGTCTCCAAGCGTGGCAATTAACGCTCTTCCGGCGTCTCTATTTGCGTGCTATGAAAGAAGGGCCGTTGCCCGAAACGTCGCCGATTATATTTGATTTTCACTGTTAAGACCACACACAAAAAGACAAAGATCTCCCGTATAGCCTTAACAGACTGTTGGGGCAAGTGCCGTTAGCGAGCACCTATGGAGGCCGGAACGGGCACACGAGGGGGTGGGTGGCCAGCACCACGCCCGACCGCCTTTGTCTCCCCACTGTCGATATTTACACACCGCACCAGGTACTCATTTGAGGCTGAGTCGACCTAGGGGAGGCCCAGGACCGTTTCAAATAATCGTCACCGGTGTTGGAATCGAAACTCTACTCGCCGGGTTCTGCCGCGCGGCGTAGCGCTAACCGCCGCACCACCACTCCCCCCACGCACGGGAGAGATGTTATTGAGGAACGTTTTGGGCTTTCGCGTCATCGTTGGCTGCGCCTGTCCACCGACGCAGCTTGCAAGCGGGTAGCGTCACCAAATATATCGAAGTATGTCTTCATTTTAGTCGCATTTGGGTCATCCGCGGCGGCTCGGTTAACGAAGCGGTCGGCAGAGGTCGCAACCGGGTACCCGATACCCGTACCCTACCCGATACCCGGCTACCCGTACCCGGCCGGGTACGGGTACCCGTTTGCGACCCTGGTGCGGCCGGGTACGGGTAGGCCGTGAGTCACTGGTGAGTAACCGTTTGTCACTCATTTCCCAACGTCTTGTCTCTTCTCACAATTCAAGTTCCTAGAATCAACCCACCCGCGCCTGCAACATGCCTTCATCCCAGAGGTCGCAATCAGGTACCCGATACCCGTACCCTACCCGATACCCGGCCGGGTACGGGTAGGGTACGGGTACCCGTTTGCGACCCTGGTGCGGCCGGGTACGGGTACCGGGTACGGAATCAAAACGCGTTTGCGACCTCTGGTGGTCGGTGAATGTAACGGAGTGCCCCGGACTTAGGAGGAGGAGGAAGGGGAATGTCGCGCGTGGGCTGCGTTGTTTGGTGTCGTCGGGGGGACATTGGTCATTGCGTGATGCAGAGGAGCGCTCCATCGGTCGCATGCTGCGTCCCCCACCCCAACCCCCCCACCCCAACCACCCCCCCACCCCCCACCCCAACCACCCCCCCACCCCAACCACCCCCCCACCCCCCACCCCAACCACCCCCCCACCCCAACCACCCCCCCACCCCCCACCCCAACCACCCCCCCACCCCAACCCCCCCCACCCCAACCACCCCCCCACCCCCCACCCCAACCACCCCCCCACCCCAACCCCCCCCCCAACCCACCCCCCACCCTACCCCCCACCCCCCACCCCACCACGTTTAGATTAGCGATTCCGGCTCCCGTTGCGACGAGAAAACAAAAACCTTGTTGGAACGCCGCGCGCAACTGAGTCATCGTTACGTTTCATAATATCGCGGTGGTGGTGGTGGGGGGGGGGGCAATTGTCACGAGGCCCCCCTCCCCTTCGTTTCGTGAGAGGTTAAAATAATGAAACATTGCGGTGCCCTCGATGTTGACGATTTAGAGTTGGTGATCGAAACTCGTTACGCATAGAATATATATACACTTTTCGATTGAAAGCTTTCGTGACTGCAGGGATTCATCTTCTTGGTTCTTTCGGTAAAGTCACGTAGAAGGGAAATAATAAAATAATACAAATAAAACATTAAATAATTCTCACGACGTTTCGGCCACAACGCAAGCAGCCGTCCTCAGGTGAGGAACAAGTCTGTCGGAAAGACAACGTCTGAATGAAGAACAGGTCTGTCGGAAAGACAGCGTCTGAATGACGCTGTCTGAATGACGCTGTCTTTCCGACAGACCTGTTCTTCACCTGAGGACGGCTGCTTGCGTTGTGGCCGAAACGTCGTGAGAATTATTTTACAATGTTTAATTTTTAATATTTTATTATTTCCCTTCTACGTGACTTCACCGAAAGAACCAAGAAGATGAATATATCCACTCTTTAACAACAACGACAAAACCCGGTACAGTACAGTTTTCTGCACTCTGCTAAGGGGGGTGGAGTGTGTGTGTCGCAGTGTTCGGTGCACTGCGCTACGAACAGCGCGACCCGAGTTCGATTCCGACCCACGGCTGCCATCAGCGGCTGTCCGTTGACGTTGGCGATCGAGCGGGCGTCGTTCGGCGCAATGTCCGACGTTCCGCTCCACTCGCCAGGGGCGTGCTTCGTCAACTCGGCTCCCGAAGGTGCACGCTCTCGGCACGTGGAGCGAAACGTCGGGGGGGGAGGGAGGGGGCAATCGTGCCCAACAGCAACAACAACACGACAGGGCAGCACGTGACCATATCGGAGCGCTGAAAGAAACATTTAACATCCAAATCCCGTTCGGTTTTCCGCCCTCCCCCCGCCACCCCGCTCAACAACACAACCGGACACTCCCTAAGTTAATTCACACCGAGATGAAAACCCATTTCTCAGACTGGTGCGCTCTTCTGCTGGCATTTGGCGCGTGTGTCGTTAAATCCAACGTCGCGCCCACGATTGCACCCCCCCCCTTCATCCGCCTCCCCCCCCCCCCTTCATCCGCACCTCCCCCTCATCCGCACCCCGGTGGCGCGCAACAAGGGCGGCCCATTCATTAGCGCGCTGACGCCGCCGCCGCAGTGCGCCGTGGTGGCACGTGGGCAACAGCTGGGGGCCCGGCCAGGCGAGCGAGACGGCGGGCGGCAGCTGATGGCGGTCCCCTCGCCTGCGTGCACAGAGAGCGGCGTTTTGTTCCGGAGAAGCGGGGAGGGAAAGACGCTGGAGCCAACTGGTACCAAGTTTCGATTTAAAGCTTTCGTGACTGCAGGGATTCATCTTCTTGGTTCTTTCGGTAAAGTCACGTAGAAGGGAAGTAATAAAATAATAAAAATAAAACATAATAAAATAATTCTCAGCACGTGGAGCGAAACGTCGGGGGGGGGGGGGGGTTTCACCTGAGGACGGCTGCTTGCGTTGTGGCCGAAACGTCGTGGGAATTATTGTATTATGTTTTATTTTCATTATTTTATTATTTCCCTTCTACGTGACTTTACCGAAAGAACCAAGAAGATGGTACCAAGTTCCCCGAGTCTCCCCCGCCACTACCCCCTCTACCCTCGTCGCCGCCACCGCACCGGGGTCGTGGTGAAGGCGCAGCCCTGCAAGTGCTGCTGCTCAATGAAGTGCCGTGAGCAAGGGCAATTTTGAAGCAGTCGCACCTCCTGGCTTTGGCACTCCTCCTCCATCAACCGCATCAGAACATCAGCAGGCACCAATGCACGCATCTCCTCCACGAATGGCAACATTCAATGCACAAGTCACAGGAGTGTGATTGTGGCCATGCAACTCAAACAATGTGTCGTGTAACAAACCCATAGAGACACGTAGAGATACATCGACCCATGGAGATTCATAGACCCATGGAGATACATAGACCCATGGAGATGCATAGACCCATGGGGATGCATAGACCCATGGAGATGCATAGACCCATGGAGATGCATAGACCCATGGGGATGCATAGACCCATGGAGATGCATAGAGACCCATGGAGACACGTTAATGAAAAAGTCACAGGAGTGCGATTGTGGCCATGCAACACAACATATGGACCGTGTAACAAACCCATAGAGACACGTAGAGATGCATAGACCCATGGAGATACATAGACCCATGGAGATACATAGACCCATGGAGATGCACAGAGACCCATGGAGACACGTTAAAGACAGAGCCACGGGAGTGACATTGTGGCCATGCAACGCAAGCTATGGGCCGTGCAGTAAACCCACTGTGGTCTGCACTCATTCAACGGAGGAGGAACAGCAGAATGACGCGAATTATCTCACTCTCTGCTGAAGCCCTCTCATCGTGACCAGCAGCAGACCTCAACATCGGTGATGTCAAACTCCTGCTCATAGCGCCACGCGCGAGACTAGAATAGAATTGCCCCAAACTACTTTGGACCTGTTTTCTCATGTTCACCTTTTTTTAGGCCACAGACAAACACACAGCGTTGTGACTGATGAGGGTGTTGACTTGGGTTTGTGTGTGTTAACGCTGCTTGTGCACCACGGCCAACGCAGCAGCAGTTGCAGAAGCAGCATCGCCAAATGTTGTTTTTCTGGAAGGAAGGAAGAGATTCTCCACTAGAGGGAGTTCTCAGCGGATCCCGGAAGAGGGTAACTTTGGCCCGACAATGCCGCACTGGGCAGATGACGTCAGAATGAGAATACTTCACTATGTATACTGGAGGAGGAATCCGATGAGCTATGAAGCTCTTTTCCACAGATGTCCAGGATCAGCATGTGACAACGACAAACAGTGCAAAAACACGACGTGAGTGCAAAGTATAGGGGAGGTAAACAAACCACGAACAAAAAATATTTAAACAACTAAAACTAAATGATCTTATTAAATCTTACCAGGTAAATCCCACTAAAGTATTTCAGGAGGCACTGATACCCACGTTTTACTCCACCACGCTGGTTACTTTAAAGAGACAAAGAGGGGTGGATAGCGTCGATTGCAACGGTGAGCGAAAGCTGTCGCAGGCAGCAACAACAAAAATCGAAGGCTCTCCACTGCGTGAATTGCCTCCATCCGAATCTTTACCCAACTGCGAATTAAATCACACTGTGATGTCATAATGATTGCGGGGGGTGGGGGGTGTTATTATCGTGGCTTTGTGTACCACCCAGAGAGCCCATAGACACCAAGCCATACGGTGGGCCCGTGGCTGGTCACGATTGAGATGGAGAGGGCCTTCGGGTTTGTCGTTTTCAATTCGTGTGATGAACATTTGCTGCGGGGGAAGGGGGCGGTTTTGTTGTTGTAACTTTATAAAGCCGCCCCTTAATGGACATCTAAAACAAAACAAAAAAAGCTTCATAGCTCATCGGATTTCTCCAGGATAAATACAGACTCTGATTCTGGGTTTGTAAGGGTGTTTTTTTCGTGCGTGAAAATGCCCTTCATGATAGGTTTAGCCCGTTTGACAAATGGTGGGGTGACAGGCAATTGCACGGGAGTGATGGTGGTGGTGATCTGTGCGTGGCTGTGTCTGTGTGTCGGGAGCGGTGGTGCAGCGGTTAGCGCTACGCTGCGCTACGAACCCAGCGATCCGGGTTCGATTCCCGCTCACAACGAACACCAGTGACGATTATCTGAACCGTTCTTGGGCTTCCACCTAAGTCAACTCGGCCTCAAATGAGTACCTAGTGCGAGGTGTAAACACATCGCCACTAGGGAGACAAAGGCGGCCGGGCGTGGCGCTGGCCACCCACCCGCTCGTGTGCCGTGCCGGCCTTCACAGGTGCTCGCTAACAGCACTTGCCCCAACAGTCTGTTAAGGCTACACGGGGGATCTTTGTCTTTGTGGTGAGCGGCAGTGCAGCGGTTAGCGCGATGCGCTACGCACCCGGCTATGATCAGAGTTCGATTCCCGCTCACGACCAACGAACGGTGGCCAAAATAATTCGTACGGCTGCTGGGCCCTCCCCTAGGTCGACTGGGCCTCAACTGAGCACGCGGCTGCGGTGCACAACAACAACAAAAACCATCAGCACCTGGGGGTGAGTGGGGGTGCTATTGCCACGTCCACCCCCATCGTGTGCCGATGGGTGGCTCGTTAGCAATGCTCGTGCCAACGGTGCGTTGCGGGCCACACGGGTGGTCTCCTGCGTCTCCGTTCAACAGCGGCCCCTCGTCTAAAGGCGGCCGCTTTGTCCTTTCATCACAAGCAGCGTGCGGAGAGAGTCTGGGACTGCCGTTATCTTGCACATCACTCGAGCGCGCCCCTGCCTGATCGGGCAGATCAGACGAAGTACTTAGGGGCTTGCTGATGTTGTTGTTGTTGTTGCTGCTGCCCTGCTGGCTGGCTGGCTGAGAGAAGAAAGGAAGAGAGAAGGAATGAAGAGGGTGGTGGTGGCGTGGGTGGGGGTGGTGGCAAGGGGGAGCATTGTGTTTGCTGTGTCTGGCTGCAGATCCTCCACTTACGCTTTCGGAGAGGGCATTTGGCGTTCGTGTTCGGAGCGTCAGTGGCACGCTAAGCAAACGCCCTGTGCAAACGTTCATTGTTGTTGTAGTTCATTGTTGTTGTTGTAGTTCGTTGTTGTTGCAGTTAACGCTAAGTGTGTGTTTACCGTCTTCTTATTCACAAGAGACGGAAGCTGCTGCTGCTGCTGCTGCAGAGGCACAGATTGAAATCCGTTGCTACTCATCCGCCGCTCTTCGCTACAACGATGTTCATTCTCGTCTTTAAATTGTTTGTTTACAGGAAGTACTGCACGCAGGCTGTTGTTGTTGTCGTTGTTGTTGTCGTTGTTGTTGCATCGCTAACGTTACGAGGGGTGGGCGGTGGATCGGTGGAGAGGCCTTCATCCAGCAGCGGAGTGACAAGGGTCAGGGCGGGCGGGGGGGGGGTGTGCACGTACACACCAACAAAAATCTTCATTTGCTGCGACTTAAACGCATTCATCTTCTTGGTTCTTTCGGTAAAGTCACGTAGAATGGAAATAATAAAATAAGAAAAATAAAACAATATTTATTATTTTATTATTTCCATTCTACGTGACTTTACCGAAAGAACCAAGAAGATGAATCCCTGCAGTCACGAAAGCTTTAAATCGAAAATTAAACGCATTTATTTGAAGAGAAGTATTTCTCTCTCGATTCAAATCAGCTCGTGCCTCCTGTGTGGACCCCCCCCCGGTCCCCCCACTCTGAACCTCTCCCCCCTCTCCTCCCCGCCGCCCACCGTTCCTCCTGCGTGCATCAGCAGCATCAGCAGCAGCGTAGAGTCCCTGATGCAGCCTGTCCTTCCTCGTCCTCATCGCTCCTGGCCCTTCTTGCTCCCGATTCTCCATTCCTTTTCAAATTCTTTTCCTCTCATTTGCCATTTCTTTCTCTATTCCCTCTTGCCCTGGTGTGTGCCACGGCTAAGAAGTTGCTCGTATATTTTAACAGCGAAAAAAACCACAGGAATCCTTGACAGCCAGCTTCCTGCTCTGATTTCCTGGGGGAAAAGATACCGAACTCAGTGGGCCATTGCCACTGATTACCACGGCACTCGTTTCACAATGTTTTTTACCATGGATTTTACCATGAAATTTACCATGGATTTCACTCTGGATTTCACCGTGGATTTCGCCATGGATTTCACTCTGGATTTCACCGTGGATTTCACTCTGGATTTCACCATGCATTTCACCATGGATTTCACCATGGATTCACCGTGGATTTCACTGTAGATTTCACCATGAATTTAATTCTTGATTTCAACGTGGATTTGACTGTGGATTTCACCGTGGATTTGACCATGTTTTTTTACCTAACGTTTTTCACCGTGGATTTCACCATGGATTTTACCCCTGCCCTCTGTGCCCGGGCGCTCTAACTGGTCCGCTAACTCGCACTAACGGACAGCAGGCGCCGCTCCTAGTGTTGGGTGCATGCTTATATAGTGCTCCGAGTGATTCGGGGCCCAAACGAACATTTGAGCATTGACGGTGGTTCTCGTCTCACGTTTGCAGCGCTGAACCGGTGGACGAAATTCCACATTCATATGACAACTACTATTGAATTTCGATTTAAAGCTTTCGTGACTGCAGGGATTCATCTTCTTGGTTCTTTCGGTAAAGTCACGTAGAAGGGAAGTAATAAAATAATAAAAAGAAAAATAATAAAATAATTCTCGCGACGTTTGGGCCACAACGCAAGCAGCCGTCCTCAGGTGAAGACCAGATCTGTCGGGGAGACAGCGTTTGACAGACCTGGTCTTCACCTGAGGACGGCTGCTTGCGTTGTGGCCGAAACGTCGTGAGAATTATTTTATTATTTATTATTATTATTATTTTATTACTTCCCTTCTACGTGACTTTACTGAAAGAACCAAGAAGATGAACTACTATTGACTTCCCTACAGAGTGGTTTCTCATTTTATCGACCCCAGAGGGATGATGGGCTGAGTCAACCCCCCTCCCTTACCCGAACCAGGCTGTGAACTCGCAAACCGTCTGATTTCGAGCTGCTCGCTCTGCCGCTGTTCAAGGATCGTAAACCATCACCACGCCAACTGCGATCATCTTCGCAGCAGCAGCGGCGGCTTTTTGGCTCAGCCATCGAACAAAGCCGGTGGTCACCGCATCGCGCGGCGTTTTCGAATGCGCTTCTGCGGCCATCTGGAACGCTCTTCCTTCCGGTATTAGCAAGCCGCTGGGGCTATGCACTTTTATATCATCTAGATTGAAAGCTCGTTTCTTTGGAACTCCTCTTTGTGTTTAGGTTGTTGTCCTTCTCCCGCACCTCCGATTAGCACGGTTGGCTACGTACGGAGCGGAAGAAGTTCACATACCTGCCCTGTTGCTGCCACCTGGCCAGGACTAGAACGCCGCAAGTCAAGGTGGTGTCTGATATTTATGAATGGGAAGCAAGCAAAATGACCGGCATATAGGAGGTGGGGATGCGAGGGGAGGGAGGGAGGAAACCCTCTATAATCCGTACCGCCAAATGAATAATAATCCAATTATCCACTAACACCAACAATGCTGTTACACTAACTCCGCAACAGGTTGAACAGATGGGTCGTGGTCACAGGGCACCGCGGGCGAGTAGCATTAGCGTTGAGAGGCATATTGGTAATCCAATTACAATTACGGCGCCTTGGCAAATTCGTTCACACGAAGGTGACTCTTGCGTTGAGCCGCGCAACATACAACGGGACGGATTTCGGAAGCTAAGCAGGAAGGAGCCTGGTTCGTGGTTAGATGCTGGTCCCCACCGTTCGTTGGGTAACCTCTGGAAGACCCCCGCGCCCCCCCCCCAGCCCCTCCGCTCCACGACCTAACGCGGAACGGCTTTGTCAGCAGCAATAATAACAACAACGACGACGGATCACGTTCGGCGTGAGTGCTGTTCTTATTTTGTCGGTGGCCAGTGGGTGGGTTTTGGGGGGGGGGGCGACGTACAGGCGGATTGGGATTGCCAATAGGGGAGCGACGCGTTCAGGGACGGTACAGTATTGTACTTGCGAACCACTGCACCAATTGTGGCCAGAGAAAACGGGCGGTCTATTTCCGACTGATTATATTTCGTCTCTCGCTCTTTCTTTGTCCACAAATCTCTCTTCCCCCCCACCCGCGCCCCATCCCTCTCTCTCCATGCGCACAGCCGTCTGTCAGCAGGAGAAAAAAAAACCCAACTCTCTTTCGTTTTTTATTTAAACATCTTATCGACTCGTCACGTGCGCCAGGATCGGCCACCCCGCTGCGGTGTCGGCCGTGAAATTGAGATGCCGCGGGGTGTTTAATTATTTGTGTGGCTCACAAATCACCCCCTCCCAATCTCCCCCCAACCACCCACCCACCCAACCACCCATCCACCCACCAGCCACCCACCCATCCACCAGCCACCCACCACCCACCCACCAGCCACCCACCACCCACCAGCCACCCACCCACCCGCCTGCCAGCCACCCATCCGGCAGCCACCCACCCACCACCCACCCACCCGCCATACACCCGCCACCCACCCACCCGCCATCCACCCGCCAGCCAGCCAGCCACCCACCACCCAGCCACCACCCACCACCGACCCACCCACTCGTCAGCCACCCACCCGCCAGCCACCCACCCGGCCATCCGCCCGTCGTTGGCTTTGCCCGACAATTAGCGGAGGAGCTGCACGTGCTTTTGTTTGTGTGTTTGTGTATACCGCAGCAGCTGCTGCTGCTTCTTCTTCTCTCGTACGTACGGCTGGTGTCGATTGCAGAGCAAACAAGCTCAGCTTCACATTGTAAGTTGGTCAGACAACGGCGTTGGGAGTAGTGTATCGTCGCTGCTTTAACACTTCGTAGGCTTTTGGGGTTAGATCACGTAAATATATGTGTCGTTAAACCCGCCACCACCCGACATAACCAATTAGTGAGGTTTGTCACGTTAATAGAAGATGCCAATTAGTTATTTTCCATTCGAGCATCAGGTATCGATCATCCCCGCATCTGCTGCCGTGGGTTTTTGTGTGCAGCAGACGCGGTTGAGGGCGGACCGCGAGCTTCCATCGCGGACGATGAAACCCGCGCGTGGATCTCCTGCGTCTCGTTTTTAAATCCTTTATATTAAGTTCACTTGCTTGATTGCGTGCTTGCGTGCTTGCTTGCTTGCTTACGACCGTGCAAATCTTTCGGTCGTTTTTTAACCCACTTCCCGTGATCCAATCGAGCTGACATTTTCCACACAGACTCGTTGTGCGTGACAATTCATTTTCGTGAAATTTTTTTTCCAAAATTTTACACTGTTTAGGGAAAATATTTTAAATATTTAATTACCAATTGCTTAATGCTGGCAGACAATCATCTGACCCATAGGTGGCAGCCATCTCAAGCCAGAGGACGAGAGGACTCTAGCCGCCACGCATATAAAGGATTTAGAGTGAAAAACTTTGTTTTTACGGGTTAATTTTTTTTTGTCTTTCAACGGCGCCGCGTTTGTCTGTGGGTACCGCAGCCTGCAGGGAGGCCGGGGGGCCGAAGGGGCTGAGGCCACGCCGCCTTCGCCACCGGTTGGGGTGTGTCACGTGGCACGGCAGTTGTGGGGGGGGTGGAAGTTAAACGGGGGGAACGAGACGCTTCAGAGTTGCGGTTGAGCGGCGGTGGCGGTTGTGGCTGTGCCGGATGAAGCTAGTGCGGGGCCTGTGGCATTTGTTATAAAGGGGCCCTAAATAAAATAAAAACACGTAAATATTAAAACACATAAAAAATGTCTTGCATAGTAAAGTAATTGTATTTTTTCATTTTCTATACAGCCAGACAATACGACAAATCGCTAACATTAAACAAACACCCAGTTGTTCGTAAAAGTTGAAGGCAGTGTAGTACTATAATAATAGAGCAAGTGCAGAATCACTGAACCGGAATTGATAGCTTGAAAGCATTCAGCGCGGGGCCCTTGAAAGTGCGGTACCCGTAGCATATGTGGCTACTTTTGCTACGAGGATAATCCGGCACTGGCAATGATGATAAAATAATATTGTATTGGGTGAACAACTCTTTCATGACAGACTCAAGCGAATGTTGGGATGCTGCTGCTGTTGCTACTCCGGTGTAACGGTGTCCGCACGTGGAATTCAGCGGTTGTTCGATACGCTGGGCAAGTTTATTAAATCCCCCACACACCACCCTCAACCTCTCTCCACCTCTCCCGATACATCGTGCGAGTGTGGAAGATTGGGTCAAAGAGGGGGCGGTAGGGCTCTAGAGCTCCCCCGAGTGGAGACCCTTCTGCCTGCAGTGGCGTAAGCAAAGCCATTGCAGGGCTGCGCCTCTTGCCTTCATGCGGCGCAAGAAATCCCGCAACAGGGTTCGGAGCGAGTCCTGGGGGTTGCTGCACTCTGGCCAAAAGCAAGCCTCTGCCTGCTTCTCGCGTGGCACGAAGCAGCCTAGAGGCGAATCTCGTTCACGCTCTACAGTCTGGTGTGCCCGCAGCAAACACAGCCTGCAAACTGCAAACACGGCCTGACAAAGCGGGTGGGGGGTGGGGGAGAGAGGTGGGGTTCTATAAATAGCACTTTACGCAGCGGTGTTGTTTATCGTCCGCGCGCACGTGGTGTGCGTGTGTGTGTAGGTCGGACCCTGCGGCATCGGTGGGTGACGTGATTGCGCCGTGCGTCGTCGTGCATTGTGCCTCGAAGGGGCGCGAGGAGGAGGAGCCGGGCCCTTCTTTCTCTCTGTCTCTGTGTGTCAAGTCGTGACATTTCCCCCTTTCTGCGCGTGCCCACGTGAGCGCGTGCCCACGTGAGCGCAACTGCTCAGGGGAAGACTCACCACAAAGGCGATTGTCGATGTCACCCAGGCTCAGCTGAAACAAAACACCAACCGACCTCCCGAGCCAAAAATAGCACGTTGCAGCGTCATCGTCGTTGTCATCGTGTGTCGTGATCGATCCGCTGCTACACGGGTGGGTGAAAGCGGCAGCGTTTTGTTGGGACGAAATTCACACCGTCTACAACAGGGGTGTCCAAACTTTTTGCGAAGAGGGCCACATTTAATCAAGTGAAGATGCCCCGGGGGTCAATAGTTCTTTTTGACATTGTTTTAACCACAAAAGTTACGTGGAAATACACACACTGTTATAAAACAATTCTCATTGTCACGATTACCTTTATTTTTCAAATGACAATGTAACCAAATATGAGCCACTCGGGCAGACGGGAACAACTCTACAAACGCAATTCTGCCTTTCATTCAGTCAGATAACATTGAACAAACTGTATAGAATACCTTAAATTCCCATGAGTTTTATATGATGTATTTATTCTGACAGAGCTGGCGAGCCATAACTAACACATTATAAGACCGAAGCTGCGGGCCGTATGAAATCTTCCCGCGGGCCGTGATTGGCCCGCGGGCCGGACTTTGGACATGCCTGGTCTACACCAACATGGAATGCCTTACCTTCGGTTGAAGCTACACAACAGGGCTATATGACATCGCTGTCAACTGACACGGTTTACCCCCTACCCCCCCCCCCCCCCGTATTCTTGTGCAGGGGAATTGAGTTTTGAGGTCCATACGGCGTACAGCCGTTTCAATACGGGCAATTAATAAGTATAACCCGTAAAAACAAAGTTTTTCACTATAAATCCTTTATATGCGTGGCGGCTAGAGTCCTCTCGTCCTCTGGCTTGAGATGGCTGCCACCTATGGGTCAGATGATTGCATGGCAGCATTAAGCAATTGGTAATTAAATATATTATTTTTGTCCTAAAAAGTGTAAAATTTTTGAATTTTTTTTTCACGAACATTAATTGTCACGCACAACGAGTCTGTGTGGAAAATGTCAGCTCGATTGGATCACGGGAAGTGGGTTAAAAAACGACCGAAAGATTTGCACGGTCCTAAGCAAGCAAGCGAACTTAATATAAAGGATTTAAAAAATTAACCCGTAAAAACAAAGTTTTTCACTCTAAATCCTTTATATGCGTGGCGGCTAGAGTCCTCTCGTCCTCTGGCTTGAGATGGCTGCCACCTATGGGTCAGATGATTGTCTGCCAGCATTAAGCAATTGGTAATTAAATATTTATTTATTTTTCCCTAAACAGTGTAAAATTTTGAAAAAAATTTTCACGAAAATTAATTGTCACGCACAACGAGTCTGTGTGGAAAATGTCAGCTCGATTGGATCACGGGAAGTGGGTTAAAAAACGACCGAAAGATTTGCATGGTCGTAAGCAAGCAAGCAAGCACGCAAGCAAGCGAACTTAATATAAAGGATTTAAAAATGTCTCTGTTTGTGTTTCTCACTTGTGGATGGGACTTTGTGGGATGCACGTTCAGATTTATATGGAGCAGGGGGTGACCAATAAACTCTGAATTGGTCTGTAATAAGGTAGGGAGCACAGATAAAGAATTTGACAGGTGTGATATAACATCAATCGCTTTTCCTCTTTACATCAGGGGCGGGGAAACCTTACATTACCGAGGACCGATTAGGACTTTTAAATACCTTTGGCGGGCAACCACTCCTTAACACGCACACAACTCTTCGGCGTTGCCCACCAACAATGCGAACACGAATTAGCGCTCACGTTCACCGCACTAATTGGCTGGCTGCGTCTGCTTTCCTCTCACGGCCGCGGCGATGACGAGTCACAGTTCCGAAGTTAGACGTGCGGTTATAATGCGAGATGTTGACTACCTCGCCTGGTATACAGGAGGTCGTGGGTTCGATTCCGACCATGACGCCTGCTGCTTCATATTTGGAGTTTGCGTGTCTCTCTCTCCATAGAGATGTTAACTACCTCGCCTGGTATACAGGAGGTCGTGGGTTCGATTCCGACCATGACGCCTGCTGCATATTTGGAGTTTGCGTGTCTCTCTCTCTCTGTAGAGATGTTAACTACCTCGCCTGGCACACAGGAGGTCGTTGGTTCGATTCCGACCCTGGTGCCTGCTGCATATTTGGAGTTTGCGTCGTCGTAGGAGGTCATCGGTTCGATCCCGACCCTGACGCCTGCTGCTGTATATTTGGAGTTTGCGTCTCTCTCCCCGTAGAGATGTTAACTACCTCGCCTGGTATAGAAGAGGTCGTCGGTTCGATTCCGACCCTGACTCCTGCTGCTGTATATTTGGAGTTTGCGTCTTTCTCTCCCCGTGGTCGCGTGGATTCTTTTCCGGGTCCTCCGGTTTTTCCCCCTCCACATTTCGGATGAACATCACGCGTTTAGAGTATCTGGCTGCTAGAAATGTCCACGTGACAAGCCACTTCGTTAAGCTATAATTTGTTGCCAGGTCGCTGTTGATAAAGAGCTCTTTATGTTCTTTGGAGAGATTCTAGTGGGCCTTACCTGGTAAAATAATAATAGTTTAGTTTTAGTTTATCATCGTTTGTGGGCCGTTTGGAAGTGGTAGGCGTCAGGTGACTGCGGGCCACGTAAAGTGAAGTTCACGGACCTTGTGAAGTGAAGTCGTGGGCCGTGTGAAGTGAAGTTATGGGCCATGTGAGGTGAAGTTATGGGCCGTGCAAAGTGAAGTCGTGGGTCCGTATGCAATCGACAGACGTGGCACTCCCTCACCCGTGCTTCACCTTGCCTACCGCACCAGGTCACGCCGTACGTATTAAGTGGCCAACAAAGTGGTGGTTGTTGTTAAAATACCTTTTCTTGCTTCGTAGAAGCGTCACCGCGAGGGTGGTTTCTTTTGACAGCGACGGTGGCCTCCTTGTTTTGGTTCTCTCCACGAGTCTCGGATTACGCCCGAAGCTCAAGCGTCATCGCGAAGGTCGTCGGGTGGCGTAATTGTTATTAAATTCCACAAATAGTTTATCTACGTATTCGCTTCAGGCAGCACTGTACGCGGAACGCCGGGTTTAACCCCCTCCCGTCGTCGTGGGGATTCTCCGGGGTTCTTTCGGTGACCTCGAGGGATCGGGAATCCACCGGTGCCAAATCGGCGTTCATCGATATTTTCCTTGAAATATCGATGAACGCGATTTGCTATTTTCACTTTGCTCGTACGCACCATCGTGACGCGACCTCTCTTTTTATCATCCGCGTCGTTGTGGTCGTTTTGTGTGACCATACATCACCACGCTGGTTAGTGAGAGTTGGAGAGGTGGTGGTGGGGGGTGGGGGGTGGGGTGTGGTGGGGGGGCATTAAGAACCGATTCTAAAGAAACGAAACTTTTTTATTTTTTTTATTTTTACCAGGCAAGGCCCACAGAGCTCTTTAGCTATTTTTTAGAAGCGACTTGGCCACAAACACACGTTGATTCTACATGTGGAGGGAGAAACCGGATGACCCGGAGAAAAATCCAGCCGTTAGGGTCTGGGCCGAACCCGCGACCTTCTGCATACCAGGCGAGGTAGTTAACATCTCCTAGCCACCGTTATGATGATGAGAGAGAGAGACACGCAAACACAAAATATACAGCAAAAGGCGTCGGGGTCAGGATCGAACCCACGACCTCCTGTATAACAGGCGAGGTAGTTAACATCTCCTAGCCACCGTGATGATGATGAGAGAGAGAGACACGCAAACTCCAAATATACAGCAGCAGGCGTCGGGGTCGGGATCGAACCCACGACCTCCTGTATACCAGGCGAGGTAGTTAACATCTCTCCACTGCAGTGCCCAGCTATCACTCGCCCTGGGATCGAACTTCGGATTCCTCATCTGTGGACCCCCGCACCTCTCTCTCTCTGTCCGAGGTCTCCGTCTGAGCGAGCGGGCGAATGCTCTGCGGCGTGTCGCGACAAGTCTAATTCGGTACGGAGGCGGTGTTATCCAGGAATGCGCTTTTTATGTTTTCTGATCAGTGCTCGCAATGGGGTGGGCAAAAAAAACCACGGTGCCAAATAATGTTTTCGCCGAATCGGTTTGACGTTTACCGTATTTCGCATTATCTTAATTTCCCTGTGCGCCAAGTGAAGTTTGCGAGGGCGTCTGGCTCTCGGTGAAGTTCCAAGCGTGTGCCGCTCCACGTTTCTTTGCTCACTTTTCAGCGGGTTCTTTGTTTGGCTTCTCCCATTTCACGCCAGTGGCTGAGAGACGGACGCGTGGACGCGGCGGGGCATTTGTTTAGAACTGCCTCTTATGTTTGCTGTGTTGCCCTTTCTCACGCACCTGCGATTGGTTGGCTACGTACGGTGCGAAAGAATTTCGATTTAAAGGTTTCGTGACTGCAGGGATTCATCTTCTTGGTTCTTTCGGTAAAGTCACGTAGAAGAGAAATAATAAAATAATAAAAATAAAACATAATAAAATACAATTTTCACGACGTTTCGGCCACAACGCAAGCAGCCGTCCTCAGGTCTGTCGGAGTCTCTCCGACAGACCTGGTCTTCACCTGAGGACGGCTGCTTGCGTTGTGGCCGAAACGTCGTGAGAATTATTTTATTATGTTTGATTTTTATTATTTTATTATTTCCCTTCAACGTGACTTTACCGAAAGAACCAAGAAGGTGCAAAAGAAGTTCAACGTACATACTACCATATACACTACACACACTACGCTATACACTACACACACTGCACTATACACTACACCACTTTACACTACACCACTATCCTAAACAGAAAATGTATTTCTTTAGAACTGCTTTTTTGTGTTTGATTTGTCGTACATCCTCCCGCACCACCGATTCATTATCATGGCTGGCTACGCGCAGCGCAAAAAGAAGTTCAACATACGTACACGTGCGTACGTACACGTGCATACGCGCAAGCCCGAGACGTCACTTTGACCGTTCACAAAAGCGGGTTTTGGGTCGCACACGTCACTGGCAAGGGAGAATGAAACAGCGGTCGAGGCTAACGACGTAGTCTGGAGCCAGGGGAGGGAACGCGGAGATGGAGCGATGGAATAACCTCGTGTGCAGGTGCCGGGTGGATTGCTACACCGTGGTTCCCGGTGGCGGTGGATTAATGCGGCCTTCATCCAGCAGTGGATTGACCATGGCTGATGATGGCGGTAAACGTCGTCGTCGTGAAGACAACGTAACATCGCCCTACGTTACAAGAATCCCGTTAAACGTACTCGCTTTTTGTCAAACCACTGCTGGGCCGAGACTCGGGAGGGGCTTTCACCGACGGAGAGATAAAGAGAGCCCAGTGTGTACATAAAAAGTGGAGCACCAACATTCCGTTTGCCCGTGAAGTTTCGTTCGGGCTCCAGCTCTGTTACCCGCACGCACACACACACACACCGGCCACGCATCGCTGGGCCACCAAGTTCAACACCGTCCACCTGGGCTACGCGCGGCCTGCTGCTTGCAGCACCTGCAGCCGCAAAGCTGCGGGTGAATTCTGGGGTGTTGAGTGGAGGGGGGGGGGTGTCAATGCACTGGGAGCAGAGGTCAGTCTTAGCATTGTCTCCTGTCCGGGTGTGACCCGGTACGGTCCGGGTGTTGGCGTCATTCGCGTTCCGAGTGGCAGCAGGAATTGGTGTGCGGCACGAGACCTGCTAGAGGTCTTCCTTGTGTTGAAATGTTTTGCATGATTACTGCCGCTCGAGGTTTCACAAGAAGAGGTCCCAGTGGGAAAAGGTGGCCGGCCCGATGTCGCTCACGAGTGTATGCCTGTGTACGTATGTATGTTGAATTTCGTTCGTACCGTACGTAGCAAACCGTGCTCATCGGAGAGACGGCTATGTGAAGGGAGAACGCACCATCTGATAAGGTGGGGAGGGTGAGGCCAGAACAACCAACGCCTCTCACCACGAGTTTCTGCGACGATTTCCAAAAAGGGGATTGCATCCTCGCAAAATACATCGTTTAATTGGCGATAAACGTGACCTTCCCCTACCTCTGATGTCACGCGCCATTGGACGGAAAGTCTAACTTATTGTAACCGGTTTAAAAAAAAAATCACCAAGTATTGCGTTCTCGAGAATAGGTCTCCACTAGAGTATCAACACAACTTTGAACTCGTATTTAATTTCACAGTCCATCAACTGTGCGAGAGTTTATCGTGACAGCCCCCCTCCCCCCCACACACACACGGTTATAGACGGACGGACAGACGCTACGGGTCTGGTTGTATCCCCGAAAAGTTGGGCACTGGCAAAAAAAAAAAATCCCAACGGGGCAGGAGTCAAATTTCGATTTAAAGCTTACGTGACTGCAGGGATTCATCTTCTTGGTTCTTTCGGTAAAGTCACGTAGAAGGGAAATAATAAAATAATAATAAAACATTATACAATAATTCTCACGACGTTTCGGCCACAACGCAAGCAGCCGTCCCCAGCTTAAATAGACGCTCCAAGCGTGGTGGTGTTTCATTCAGACGCTGTCTCCCCGACAGACCTGGTCTTCACCTGAGGACGGCTGCTTGCGTTGTGGCCGAAACGTCGTGAGAATTATTTTATTATGTTTTATTTTCATTATCTTATTATTTCCCATCTACGTGACTTTACCGAAAGAACCAAGAAGAGGGGCAGCAGTCCTTTAATGCAGTAAGCGTGCGTTTGTTATCTGTCGGTTGCCTATTTTATATATATATGTTTTACACCTTTTTACGTTATACATTCACCATTGTCCACAGCGACCGTTGCTGCTGCTGCTGCTGTGAATGACGTCCTATCCTACCGCGTCGACAAATCTGTCAGCGATGGCGTAATCGTTTATTTTGTTGTTGGAAAGCACCCAACCCCACCGTCACCACCACCGCCGCCACCACCCCCCACCACCACCACCAAGTTGTATCGTGGCTCCACCCTGCACCTCGTACATTTGTGCGAGGTCCAATTGAAGGAAGTGAACTTTTGCGCTCTGCTGCGTGAGTCACGGCGGGCGTTGGAGTCAGCGAGTTCTGACGATAGCCTCTCACACGCCGGCTCCCGTTCCAACGAGCGCAACGCTCCGCTCCGCTCGTCCGCTGTGGCAGCCCTCGATCGTTAGCCAACCTTTAAGCGAGTTTTGGCGGATTG